>NW_004955413.1:31449636-31519389 GCF_000276665.1 Chinchilla lanigera
GTGCCTGGTGTGTGAGTGTCTGGTGTGTGTGTGTCTGGTGTGTGCGTGTCCGGTGTGTGCGTGTCTGGTGTGTGAGTGTGTGGTGTGTGTGTGTCTGATGTGTGCGTGTCTGGTGTGTGCTCTGTGCCGTGTTGGGCTGCAGGTGTGCTGAATGCCGAGGGAGAGGTCAGCGTGGCCCAGGGCGGCCTACACAGCTCAGGGAGTGCAGCGTCTCCCCCTTCTCGAGGAGGCTGACTACAACGCGCCCCTCCACAGCCTCAGGTGGGCGACTGTGGATGCTGAGGTGGGCGGATGCTGACCCTTCTCGTGTGTCTGGAGAGGCGCCCTGGCCAGTGTCTTTGTCTTGGTTTCTGCTTTTAAGACAGTGCACCTGCCAGAGCTCTGCTGCCGAACGAGGGACTTGGAAGAGAGCTGTGAAGTGTGTTTCAAAAACATTCAGAGAGAGAGACAGAGAGAGACAGAGAGGGAGAGAGGGAGAGAGAGAGAGAGAGAGAGAGAGAGAGAGAGAGGGAGAGAGAGAGAAAGACAGAGAGGGAGAGAGAGAGCCTGGGGGACTCTGATGTTTTGATCTGGGCCTGGAGCACCTGGCTGGAAGGGACTCCACCACCGTGGCTTAGGAAACCTCCGCTTGGGGGCCTTGGCCTGAGGCGGGGTGGGGGTGGATGGGGCTTCAGCACTAGCTGCAGCTGGAAAACTGCGGGGGCCAGGAAGGCCTTCCCCGCGCGGGCGCCCAGCCCAGGAGGAAAGGGTGCCGTCCTTGTCAGGAGTGAGAAGCCGGGCCAGGACCTGGCGGTGTTTCTCTGTCCCTGACCCCTGTCCCGGCAGTAGCTGTGTTCCCCTGCCTGGCTCCCCTCCTGCCTCCTGCAGCGCCTGGGCCGTCCGAGGCTGTCAGAGCTGCTCCTTCCTTACCGAGAAATTCCCGGTTGGCCCCTTGGTCAGAGCCCCTCAGAGCCCCTGCCCTTGGGGCTGCTCACCGGCCTCTGCCACCTTTGCAGTTACAAGCGTCACCTTCGACCCAGGGCCACAGACTCCCAATCCCCGCGCAGAAACAGCCTCCAGCCTCCAGCGTGTTGGCCTCACAGGAACCGACGTGCAACTCACCCGTTTGTCCTCCACATTGATCCAAACTCAGCCCGGGGTTGTGCTGTGAAGTTCCCAAACATCAGGGTGGCCAAGACCCAGGCTCGCCCGTGGCCTCACCGTGCAGGGCTCCTCCGTGGGCTGAGCCAGGGGACCCTGCCATGACAAGCAGTGATTAATAAGTGCTCGGGGTTGTGTCACCATCCCCGGGGCTCACAAGGACTCACAGCGTGTCTGCTGCCTCTGCGCGCCATCCCCGGGTCACAGCTCTGAACAGCGGCCCTGTCCCCTGCTTTCCCCCAGGTGCTGTCTCACAGCTCCCGCTGCCTCTCATATGCTGAGGTCGGGGTCCCTGGACACAGCGGCAGCCCAAGCACAGGCCCCTGCTCTGCAGCCGTGCTTGGGGACAGGGAGGGGTGCAGGAGTGTGGTGGTCACAGCACCTTTCTCCTCTGCTGGGAGGGCCTGAATCATGAGGAAGTTCTTCTCCATGCACCCGGGGGTGAGGACGCAGCACAGTCCTTCCGCCTGTTGGGGTCAGCCCTGTGGATGGGGTGCATGGCGTGGTCCAGTGGACACCTGCCCTCGGAGCCTGTGGGGTTAGGTACACAAGGCGTGATTCTCTTCTCTTCGTTTTCTGTGCCTCAGACCCCAGTCCTTCAGGGACCATCTGGGGGTCACCTGGAAGCCAGCGCTGATGTACTCAACGTGGGGGGCAGACACCCTGAGACCCCAGTGATGCTGCTGGAGGCTGAGGTGGCCGCTGTCCCTCTGGGCATCCTTCCTGGCTGTAACTCACCCTTTGGCTTAGGATTTCCTTCCTGGCTGACGGAGAGTCCCTCACCCCAACTGCAGGGGCGTGAAGGGGACATGGAGACACCCCAAGGGGGCCAAGAATCCAATTTAGCTACAGGGAGGGTGTTCTGGGGACAGGGAGCTGAGGGTTTTGGGTGTTTGCGCTGGCAGCAGATCAAACATGGTGGCACTGGGAAAGGATACTGGGAACTCCCCAGGGATGTCTGACAGTGGAATGGCCATGTGGGTGGCATGTCCCAGCCACAGGGGAGGCCTGTGGAGGTGGCCAGGGTCACCTCCCCGTCTGCTGTCCCCTCGCCAGCCCCACCTTCTGCAGCTCCAGCTGTCCCAGCTGTGCGGGGCCTGGATTCAGCCCGGGCCACAGGATGAATGTAACAATGACCCTGAGGCCACCTTGAAGGATGCCCTGTGGTTCGAGACGGAGACCCCCGGCTCTTGCACCTCTGGGCTGGGTTTGGTATCCAGCTGTGAGGAAGAGGGACAAGTCCAGGGTCGGGGAATGGCTTCCAGGAGCAGCCGTGTGCAGCAGCTATAAGGTAAATGTTCTCCGTCACGGGGTGTGACACAAACTAGAGGTCTTCTGCAAAAATGTCTGCACAGCAAAAAGTGGCCCAAGCCTTGGCTGCATGCCCAGGTGAGCACCCCTGAAAAATGAGGTGGCCAGGTCCCCAGGAGGCAGAGGGGGCCTACGGCGGCGAGGCGGCTCCACTTGGCAGGAAGCACAGCACGGCTCGCGCAGGCGGCCTGTCCCTCCCCCCACCCCGCGCTGGCTGTTGATGCCCACGGCGTAGGAAGGGAGAGCGCGTCTTATTTTTCTGAGCCCGTACCGCCCTGCTCCCGTGTCAGCTTAGCAGGGAGAGAAGAGCAGCCTGGATCACTCTGAGCTCCGCTCCCAGGATGCAGGATATTAAATCAATCAAACTAAATTAAAAGCTTTGGCCATCTCTTGAACTCAGGGTTGAGAGGCAGCCTTTTCTTCTCATTCCAGGGGCTTCCCGGGAGGGTGCTCAGCCTGCAGGGATCTGCCAGGGCTCTGTGCTCGGAATTATTCAAGGACGGAGCGAGGCTAGGACAGCTCCACGCAGAGCCGTGGGAGAGCCCTGGCTGAGACAGCGCAGCAGACAGGTAGATGCGGCTGTCACTGTAGGAGTCCCAGCTCAGGAAACCCTGCTTAGCAGCTGCCTTTGACCCAAAGAGCTGAGAAGCACTTGGTTTGTGAGGCAGCCGGAGACCCTGAGAGGAACAAGATGTGGCCCGAGCCATGGGTTCAAATCCCACTGCGGGCAGCATGGGGGAAGCCGACTGAACTCTCTGAACCCTCCCTGCACCAGGCGTGGTGTTCATACTGCCCGATTTTAGGGGCCTGATTCACTCTGGCTGCACTCTGACTACAGTGCTGTCCAGTGGAGCTCTGCTCTGTAGGACACAGCATAGGTGAGCGGGAAAGAGGGAGATGCGGTCATCACACAGCCACTCAGAGGGGGAGGAAGAGCCACGGATGCTGGGATCCGCAGGGCCAGGAGCCCAGCAGTCACTGCACAGGAGAAACTGCATCCCTGGCAGAGAGCGGGGCACGGGTCACCAGGTCAGAGGAAGGGCGAGCAGGCGGGTGGCTGGAAGAGGGCAGCTGGGCTTAGCCCGCAGGCAGTGCAGGTCAGCGTCCTGGCCTGTTCGAATGTCAGTGCAGAGTAGGCGTGGCGGCAGCTGCAGGTACAAGACCCTCCAGGAGGACATGGAAATCCTGATGACCCATATAGCTGATGACACGGCACCAAAACACTGGAGGCCAAAGAGAGAGAGCTGCAGGTCTGGAGAGAAACAGATGTCCGGCCATCGAGGCGGCGGTTTTCCATACCCTCTGTCAGAGACCGGCAAATGTGGCAGGCAAAGAATGACTAAGGACATGTCAACCTCAACAGCACCGTCAACCAACTGCATACCATCGACATCCACAGACAACTTGATCCAACCAAAGCAGGGTACACGCTGTCCTCAGGACACAAGAGACCCTCACAGGATAGACCAGACGGGACACAAAGTACCCGTTAAAAATCGTGCAGAATGGAGCTACTTCGGAGTGTGCTCTTCGATGACAATGGAATTAGATTAGAAATCAACAGAAAGACAGCTATAAAATCACAGAGCACTTAGAGATTAAACAACGCTTCTCTAATAACACATGCGTCAAAGGAGAAATCTCGAGAGAATTTAGAAAATACTTTGAACTAAATAAAATGAAAACACAGCTTGTCAAAATTCGTGCGACTCACAAAAGCAGTGATTAGAGGAAAATTGACAGTATAGAGCGCACATTCGAGAAAGCAGAGCGGCCTGGAACCCCCACCTAACATTTCACCCAAGGAAACAAGGAAAGGAAGAGAGTATTAAACACAAAGCAAGCACTGGAAGTGAAGTAATAAAGAGTAGAGTAGAAACCAATAAAATTGAACATAAATCAATAGAGAAAATCAGCAAAATAAACAGCTAGTTCTTTGAACAGATCCCTAAAATTCATAAAGCTCTAGCCATCATGTGCTTTGTGGACCGGCCTGGTCTATCCTGGTGAGGGTCTCCTGTGTCCTGGGGAAAGTGTGTGTTCTGTTATGGCTGGATCAAGTCGTCTGTGGACATTGATTATATACGGTTGGCTGATGGTGCTGAGTAAGAAAAACAGAGATGACACAAATTAATAATATCGGAAATGAAAGAGGAGACATTCTTACATATATTGCACAAGAAAAAGGTTAATAAAGGAATACTACAAACAACTCTATGCCCACAAATTTATTAACTTGAACAGATTTCTTGAAAGATACAATCTGCAAAGGTCAGACAAAGAGAAATAGAAATTTTTAAAAGGTCTAGGTTTATTTAAGAGATTGAATAATTAATTAATTTTAAAACAAAAAGCACCAGGTCCATATGGCTTTATTGGTGACTTCTGCCAAGTATGTAAAGAACTTATGCCAGTTATCCACAATCTATTTTTTATTCAATCCCTTCCCTGATCCTTTAGGCAGAGAGACTACATGCTGTCATTTCTTGATGCCAGAATTACCCTAATACCCAAACCAGAGAAAGACATAAGAAAATAAAACTCTCATCTGGGGTGTAGCTCAGTGGCAAAGGGCTTCCCTAGGCACAGAGTCCTGAGTTCAACCCTCCATACTGAGAAAATATCCTAAACAAAATATTACCAAAACCAAACATTGCATAAAAAGATGCATACAAATAATTACACACCATGATGAAATAAATTTATTCTAAGTTTGCAGACCTGAGTCCAACATATGAAAATCAGTTAATGTAAACCATCATACCAGTAGACTAGAGAAAAAGTGTGGTCTTGTCAAGAGTTGCAGAAAAAAATTTGATGAAATCTACTGCTTTTTCTAGGATGAAAATACTCAGCAAGCCAGAGATAGATGGGGCTGCTCTCACCAGATAAAGAGTGTCTCCTAAAAGTCTGAAGCTAGCCTGATACCAAAAGATCAGAACTGCTAAGGACACGAATGAGGCACGGCTGTCTCCCTTCACCACTAACTTCCTTTTTTTTCTTTTTGCAGTCTTTTTCATTTCAAAGAGAAAAAAAATAGCAAAACAACAACAACAACAAAGACAAAAATAAAACAACATAAAAACAATTAAAAAAAGATACAGGATTTCGAAACAAGATGACAGGAATTAACAATGGTTGTTACCTTACATATTGTTATCTTCAGTGAAGTTGCTCAGATTACAAGATGTAAGAATGCAAGCTTGATCAAACAAAGAGAATAAAAAAACATTGTACTAAAAACCCTTGCCATAGGACAGGAAAAGAAAATAAACAGGTTGGAAGGAAGAAAAAATACCTTTATTTCCAGATGACGTAGCTGTCTATGTGGAAAACCTAGAATGGACTTGGAAAAAACTGGGGAATTAGAAGGCAGGTATACTGAGGTGGCACAGGACAAGACTCATATACTAAACCCAGTCACAGTCCTAGACAGCAGCGGGGAACAGGTGGAGTTTCAAGTTAAAAACAATGTCTTTTTTTTTTTTTCTTTTCTCCAGTACCAGGAACTGAACTCACGACCTTGCGCTTGCCAGGCAGGCGCTTTTGCCGCTGAGCTAAATCCCCAGCCCAACAATGTCATTTACATGAGCTTTCCCGAAGGAATTCCTTACGTACAAATCCAACAAAATACGTACACAATCTGTAGGAACAAAACTATGAGACGTGAGTAGATGAAAGCAAAGAAGATGCACCCTGACTGGCGGATGAATGGATGGATACAAGTGCCCATATTTTCACAATCACCCACAAAATAAGTCTTGTCATACACAGTCTCATGAGTAGGTCTGGTGACATACCCCTCCCACTACGGTCCTCAGGGTGGGGTGACCTTACCATGTGCTCAGTGCAAGGGGAACCCCTTTGCCACTGAGCTACACACCAGTCTTTGTGCCTCTATCATCTGACTTGGGTGGCTGAGTCAGGAGGCTGTGCTGGAGACTGAGGGGGCATTTCCAGGCCCGGTGCCCACCCTGGGAAAGCCCTTGGGGAAGGCTGGATAGACTCACAGAGAGAGGTCTCTTCTTCCCTGTCTAGGTGTCGAAGCACGCCAGATCAGATGACTTATGCTACGGTATCTGCAGGCACGGGTGGGGGTTAACAAAAGGATTCTAAAAACCAGTGTCTCAGCAGGAAGAAAGGTTTCCATTGAGGCCACAGCCTGCAAGGTTCAAAGCCTTCAGATACATCACCACCATCTTGCACACTTAAGCTTAGAGCCGCCCTGCTTTGCACACTTTGGCACAGTCCTGTCCCCTCTCTGGGACCAGCACTGACCAGATCCCAGGTGCACGCACACGAGGCTCCACTGTGATGGCCACTCACTCTCAGCCAGCGTCCATCTGCCTGTCCAGCCTCTATCATTTCCTCCCATCCTCCTGCTCAGCTTCCTGAGCCTCAGCCCCTCCCTGACTGACTTTGGCTTCCTGCAGTAGGAAGTGTGACCTGCTGGCCTGGCCTTAGGCAGGACAGGTCCCTCGCTGGAAGCAGAGACCTCACTCTGCCCATCCAGGCCCGTTGCTCCCTACCGTGCGGTCTCCCTTGACTGGCCATGCCTGACTCCCAGGACAGGAGGCACTGGAGCTGGGTCCCTCTGACCCTGCAGGCAGTGGACATGGACTTAGATCTTCTCCCTGACACACACTGTCGCCACCACCTCAGACAGGGCACATGTACTCTTCTCCAACCCCCACCCTGAAGCCAGGCTCAGCTACCCCTTCTTGGGATGCAGAGCCAGAGGGACCCTGGCGTCTGGCGCTGTCCACAGGGCCTCAGTCCCACCCGAAGCTTTCAGACACTGGTGCTTGAACTTTCCTCAGTCCTCAGCCACCTCCTGGCCTCAGACAAGGTTGTTTCTGCCGCTCGAGGCCCTGCGGGACATCAGCACTGCCAGCTCAGGGCTACATTGGAACAGCGTAGAGCACGCCCGCCCTCACCCTCCTCCTGGGCAGGTACGGGGAGTCACAAAGCTTAGGAGAGCCTTTCACCAGAAATTGCAGCTTCTCTCTTTTTCCCTTGATGGCTAAAGCCATGGAATGGAACATTTCTCAAGAAGAGAAAAGAGCATAAATCAGGAGGTACAGAGGCAGAATTGCCTGTTTCCAAATGGCAGGGATAAAGCAGTAGATGCTCAGAGATGAGAACTTTATCCCTGACTTATCTCCCCGAGCGACCTTGGGCAAGGTCATCCGCCACGGCCTGCAGTTTTCTGAGGGTGGAGGTGCCACTGGACAGCTGCGGGACATGGGTGGCCGGTTCCTCAGCATCCGTAGTCACAGCTGTCTGCTGGCTCTGGCCTCCTCTTTCTCATTCTTCCTGCAAACTAATCTTGGGGGACAGACAGCCACCCCTGCCCCTGGGATCCGCTTGTGTTCACGTATTACCAGGGACATCACTGGGGACAGAGACCCTGCTCGTCCCCTGGCCTTCTTTGCTGTCCTCCTGGACCATTTCCTGCTCCCCCCACCCCTGGGTGGGCCTGTCTGTCTGTCACCCACTGTCAGGTTGGGAACTCCCGCTCCTGCTCCAGCACAAAGCCTGGGCCCAGAGGACTTGAGCTGCTTTGATTCTAAACCCGGGGAGGAAACCTCAGGGTCAGGCCAGGAGCATCAACCCCAGGATCCTGCCCTGATGCATCCCAGTCTGCACCTGGCAGGGAGGCGGCCATAGAGCTCTGGACCCTCCCCCTTTTTCTAATATTTGAAGTCAGAGTGGTAATAATTTTGCATAGAGCAGCTGGACATTATAGATGTTTGCAAAATACCTAGTACACGTTAGGCACTCACTAAATAGCTGTCATTGTCACTGTCCATTTGGCTCCTCCTGTATGCTATTTATTCCAAAAAAGGGCTTAGCTGCCAACTATTTTTCTATAAAAAAGGAAAGAAAATGGAAAGCACAATACAACAGAATCACAATGTTCTACAGACTTTGGCGTATGCACACGCTGGTGAGAGACAATAGATGTATTTTCTTGCTTTTAAAAAGAATTGTGTGCTTTAATTAAGAAAAAGGAAAGTTTTCTCTGAGCGTATTAATTATCTCTCTTGTCATATGAGGTATTTGTTCCAGATGACAGGCCATAATTAGTGCAGAGAACAGGCTGAAATTCCCCAGGAGGAGACGGGTGCTGCGGGGAGGTGGACGGTGGCGTCCTCACCTCTCTCAGGCTCTTCCGGGTGTGGGGAGGGGGCCTTGGGCCGAGTCCCTTTGGGCTCAGATGTAGGGAGGAAGGAGAGGTTCAGCGCGGCCTTTCCCAGGGTGCCCGACCCTGTGCCCTTTTCTCAATCCTCCTGGGAAAACGGTTCTCCCTGAAGTGCTCAGCACACAGCAGGGGGAGGAACGTGGGGAGAAACCAGAACTTTGGTCCCATCCCTAGATCCGGCCAGAGCCAGACAAGTGCCCAGGAAAGTGACCTGGGAGCTTGGCACGTCTATCACCTTGCAGAGCTCTGGTGCCAGGGTGACGCGCATGGCTGTGGCTGGCACACATCTGCTGTCCAGCAGGAAGGGCGTGGGTAGAGGCTCGCTGTCCCCCTGCTCCCCGCATCCGGTGAGAGCTGCATGCCGGGTGAGTTCACACTCAGGGAGACCCCAAGTCCCACCTGAACAGCCTCAGAGGAGTGGGTCTGGCGAAGCCCTGGTGGGAGCCCTGCGCGTGCGGTCTGCACGTGAACGAGACAGAGGACCTGCACCCGACCCGCTTTCCCCAGTGGCCGGAGCTGTGGGCCAAAGCAGGTTCCCACTCGGGCCCTGCTGCCCACAACAACCTGCACCTCCCAGGCAGCTGCCTCCCTTTCTGCTTTTGCTGCCCAGAGGCAGAAGGAGCGGCATAGGCTTGGGAGTCTGTGGAGCTGCAGCGGGCCTGTGTGACCCTGCGCCCAGCATGCTGTGACTTCGGGGGAGGCAGCCTGGCTGCTGTCTTGAGCTGCTGGGCTCTTGCACTGGTCTTGCAGCTGCCAGTGCATTCTGACTGGTGCAGTGGACAGACTGGAGGAGTGACAGGGCAGCAGGCAGCCGCCTTTCTCTGGACGGCTGGACCTTCTCTGGAGGGGGAAGGTGGGTGCTACCCCATCACAGGTTAGCAGGGGCCCCTGGGTGGGAGGGTGCTTGTGGATGTGTGTTCCCGGTGGGCCCCCGCGCAGCCTGGGGAGAGTGGCTGTGGCAGTGGGAGCGTCCAGTGGAGACAAAACTAGATGCAGCGGCTGCCCCAGGAAAGGGTGCACGATCCTCTGCCATCTCATAGCCCAATGGGCGAAGACTGTGCTTGATCTTATTATCACAACTGGCATATCACAGCACTTATAGGCACTTACATTAGACAGATGTTAAACACATTATAGAGCTGAGGTGTTATTATGGAAACAGGGCGCCTCCATTCCACCACAGCTCACCCACAAGGGCTGCAGTGCATGAGGATATTTCTATTTCAAGGTTAATTAAAAGACAATCACGTCGATTCTCTTTGGAGCCGTCTCCTCCGCACACTCAGGCCACCGCAAGTGTCAGTTTTAATCATCCGCGCACCTCCGTGCCAGCCCCCCTCCCAAGCCCCTGCCGCCGCTGCCAGCACATCCTGGCCAACGCCCGGCGCCCCACGGGTGCTCGGACGAGGCGTGGGTTCCAACGAATCCTGTGCAGTTCCTACTGGAGGGAAATCACGGCTTCAGAAAAACACGCTTTAAATATTAAAGTGCAGAAGAATATGTTCAAAATGTACAAGAAGGCATAAAATAATTATCTCCTCAAGGTGATATTAGCACTACATAGGCACAAAATTGTACCAAAGAGAAAACGCAGGCCTCCTGGCTGCGAACCCCGGCGGCCTCAGGACTCTCCAGACAAAGTCACTTTCCTGCGCAGGTGACGCCAGCTTCTAAAGCTCGAGATGCCGGCTGGACTGTTCCAGGGAATCGGTTACCAGCTGATTACACTCAGCTGAAACAAAGAACAGCTGGAGTCTCGCTTTTCCTGGTAGGAGTTCAGTGTCGGGCAGTTGCTGGAGGAAAGTGGATTCTCAGCTGGCGTGGGCCAGGTACCGCGGTCACAGCTGTGGACGGGCTAATGCACCCAGGAAACTGTTTAATGGCATCGCTCATGCTGGCTACTTGCAAAAGGGTCAGGCCACACCCAGTGCTCTCCCCGGCCTCCAGTCTGCCCGCAGGCCCGGCAGGGGGACGGACCCTTCTGGCCTTCGGGGAGATGCCCAGGGTTTGGAAGCAATCTCTTCTACTACCAACGAGCGGCACTGATCACTGCTTTGCACACATACGAGGGGGCCACTAAAATCGCCACCCCATGAGGATGCAGGGCTTCAGTGCCTCCTCTGTGTCTGCATCCACCCCAGCATGCTGGGCATGTGCCCCAGCTCCCTCCGCAGCGCTGCACCCCACCGATGTTCCCAAGTGCCCACCATGAGCTGGGGCCTCTTCCGGAGCATCCTGCCTTCTCTCATCGCCCCAGCCCCCGTGAGCTCAGCTGCAAGGACGGCAGTGGCTGCAGTAACGGCTAAGGAGGCAGCTCACAGACGCCAGCCTGCTCCCCTGTTAGGGATGTCCTGGCAGAGTGAGACACTTTCCTCCTCTATCCTCTGCCTCTGTGCAGACCCGTGGTACGCAGCTGAGGCTGGAGAAAGAAGCAAGGAAAAGGGTCTTCGGCAGCTGCAATAACTGAAGCATGCTTTGCAGCAAGGGAAGTGAGAGATGGTGTTAGTTACGGGGTGCTGGAGGAGTCATTCCAGGAGAAGACAGGGGGGAGGAGGCCAAGGCCGGGGAAACCAAGAAGAGAAGGAGCAAGAGGAGGACAGGGAGGCGGGAGGGCCTGGAGAATGAGAGGCGTGTGGACGACAGGCGTGTGCAAGAACCAGCCTGTTGAGGGCCCTCAGCAGAGGGAGCTCATGCTGCTTCAGGCATGGTGATTTGGGACCCTGGCTGGAGAGACGTGCCTGGCCTGACAGGTCTGTGTGCAGCGTGCGCGGAGTAGCTGCAGCCTGGCGCTCTCTGGGGCTCCTTATTCTGGGCTGGAGAAGCAGCTGCTCGTACGAAGCCCTGTTTTGACCGTGGTGGCTGCTTTAGCCCAGCATTCATTGCAACCTGCTTTACGTCTAACTTTAGAATCCACTCCCTGAAGGACTAGGCTGAGGTCCCTTTCCTTCAGTGTAGCTCTCATTTGTTTACAATCTTGGTCTTGCAAGCAGCAGTTCAGAAATCTGAGTGGGTGCAGTGCCTGGGGGCCTGGAGGTTGGGCTTGGACACTAGAGCCTCTTCTTGTGCAAGGGGTGCTGACAGGCCTCGCCCCTCCAACCCGACTCTGAGACTCCTGAGCTAACGGGCCTCTCTTTGGGAGGGAGACGGCCAGACATAGGAAACCGGTTTGCACCTCATTCTGCCCCAGGGTTCCTGGATGGCAGGGGCCAACTGCAAGCTCTTGGATATGCCCAAGCACACAGTGAAAACTATTTCCTAAAACTGGCACGCATGCCCCTCCAGCTGTAGCCACCCCCTGGGTTTTCAGGTCACCTCCCTCAATGTGTGGCCACTTCTCCAAATGTGCAGCCACACCTCCTGCTGGGCCTCTGTACAGCTGCCTGGACCCTGGGCATCCCGGTCCCGGGTGGGGCTGTGGGTCTGCCACGCCAGCTGCACTGTGGACAGAACTTGGGGCGCTGACTTGCCAGGGAGGTGGTCAGGACCCAGTCGTGAGGCGATGCGGATGCTTAGGGCATGACTGAGGTGGATAGGGTCTTGCGACCCCCTCCCTGTGCTGGGTCCCACGTCCTGCCTGTCCTCCGCTCTCCACCCGGCCTCAGCGGGGGCCGTGCACAGCTGGCTTGGGGCTCACCCTTCGGAGCCTGGAGCCTGGGCCAGTCTGGAGGGACCAGGCTGTAGTCTGGTAACAGGAAGGCCAGCTTGAAACGTTCTCACTGGGTGGAACCCGGGCAGCTCCTTCCAGGGAGACTCAAGGAGCCAGTACCTCCTCATGCAGTGAGAGCGCAGGCATCGCGGGCACCTCCATCCCCCCAGCCGAGGGGCACCACTGCCTTCACAGCTCCAGCCAGCTGCAAGGACATCTGGCAGGTCTGTCGGGGCACTGGGGAAGGGCGAGGCTGGGTGGTGGATGGAGGATCTCCGTGCCCTCTGTGTACTCCCCTGGGAGAAGGGTGAGAGCTGGCAGCACTGGGCTCCTCGCAAGCCCTATCCCCTGTAGGAGAGGCCACCGGGAGTGGCAGCGCTTCTGAGCGGAGCAGCTTGTGTCTCAGCGTGCTGAGCTGCAGCCCACACATGTGCACACAAAGCCCTGCTCAGGAAGAGTCAACACAGAGGCGGACAGAGTGTCACGGTGTGCTCACAGTGTGAGCAGGCCCTCACCTGGCCTCCCTCCTTCCGGCCAAGGACCAAGTGCCACAGAACGGGGACAGCAGCCATGTCTTGGCTGTCGGGAGTCCTGTGTGCTCTCGGGCTGATGTGGAGAGGTCCCTCTGCATGTGGCGCTGTGGGGCAGCGTGACCTGCGAGTCTCCATAATCCCCCCAAGGTGCAGGAGATTCTGAGTCCTAGAATGGATCCTGCTGTGGGCCAGGCGGCTGGTCACTCAGTGGTCATCTGGAGAGCTGCAGCCCAGGGGAGGCCCTCAGATGGTCCCCAGAGGTTTCTCTGGAGTGAAGGGACACTTGTCATCCCTGTGGCCTGGGGCTGTGGAAATGTGGTCCCCTAGAACCCAGAGCCTTCCCAAGGGCAGGGGAAGATTGACTCAGGATCGGGGCTCATGTGTCACCTGCTTTGGTGCCTGAGGTGTGGTGCTTCTCTGTGGCGCTGGAGAGGAGCGAGGGGCTGGGACCTCTGCAGGGGGACCACGTCCTGCCAGCAGCCACCCCTGCCCGGTGCAGGGGAGAGCTGCTTCTGCCGGCAGTGCTTCAGAACGCACCCGGCCACAGGAGAACCTTACTTTTCCTGTTTCCATGGCAATGGATCTTAATTATATTAAGTGTCTGGACAGCAATGTCAGGGAATGTCAGCCAGTAGCCGCTTCATCTGCTAAGCCTCCTGCTGTGGGGCTCTGGCCCCCTCCCATGAAGTCCTGTGTGGGTGTTTAGCTCGAGCGTCATCTGCTCACGTCTCTCTCTCTCCCTGTGAACTCACTGCAGTCACTCACCTGCCCAACTCTGCATATCTCAGACCCCGCCTCTCTCTCGGACTCACTGCCTGTTGGTCCTGTGGCCTGTGGCACCTTGTCACCCTGTGGAAGTCAGGGCAGCACCAGCCTGTAGTGCAGCACGGTACTGGGTGAGTACATGCCTTTCTGTGCACGAGGACGTGCTGCTACCTGTTCACATGACCTCATCCCGCCTTCGTCCCAGGTCCAAAGGAAAGGCCTCTGCATCCCACAAGCCCCTCCAAGTTGCTTCCTGGGGTCCCCTCCCAGGCGTGCGCATCCTTCCACTGGCCTGGCACCGTGGCTGTTCATTCTCTCACCTCTTTCACCTGTCAGCCTGTGCTGGCCCTCATGACCTCAGAGGTGCAGCCGGTATCTGCTGTTTGAGAAGAAGCTTTGTGCACGAGTCATACTAGACCTACGTCTACCTGAGAAGTTGCACAGTAACTGTGGCTGTGCCTTGGCTCGAGGTTACATCAGAATCGGCGGCATTCATTCAGAGGACTTCAGCAACGTTAAACTAGACTTCAGATTATTCTTGCTCCTGGCCAGCCACAAGCCCTGAGTGCTAAGTTAATTAAGGCGATGTGGTTGTTAAAGACATCAGTCTGTCCACAAATTTGTACAGGAAATGCAGAGCTTATACAATGGTTTAGACCTAGAATGTCCCCCCAAACTCTCATACTCTCAGCAGAGGGGCTCTTGGAAGGTAATTGGACCCTGGGGCGCTGTGCTCATCAATACATTCACTAAGGAGTCCAGCAGCTGACTGTGCTGTTGGGTGGGGGCCTGGTTGGAGGTGGCTCACTGGGGTGTGAGCTGGAGGATGCATTTCCCTCTCCAGCTGCTCTGTTCCAGTCTCTGCTTCCCAGCCACCATGACATGAGCAGCTTTCCTTCACGGCAGGCCCTTCCACCATGCTGTATCTGCATTTGAGGCACTCAACCATGGACTGAACCTTCTGAAACTGTAACCCGAAATAAACCTCTCCTGCGTTAGGTTGTGAGTAATGCGTATTGTGCCTCAGCAATGAGAATGCAACATAGCTTGCCTAAGTGAAAACCAGAGGAAGAGAAAGCTCCCCTCGTATCTCACTGCACAGAATGCCTTTCTAGATGGTGTAGACACACTTCCCCAGGGAGCATCCCATGCAGCTGGCTCATTGCATCCAGGGTCAGAGGTCCTTGTAGCTGATTAGTCCTGAGAGATCAATATGGTTCTTTGAGTGAACGTTCTCATGTGGACAGGAAGGACATATGTTTGCCATGGTGGTTGGACCCGATTATACTTTTTTCCTAAAAAAAAAGGTCTTTCATGAATAGTGTCAATCAACCTAGTGTAAGATCTGGATTCTCATCACATCCTCTACAGTAATGCACCTGTCCTTTCAAAGGTTGGCGCTCAGCCTCCTTGCTCAGGCTGGACCTGGAGTCCTAATGACATAGTGACTGCCCTGTTCCTCCAGTGCTAGAGGGTAACTGTCCTCTCCAGATACTGATCAAATTTCTTGACCTGGTGCACAAGTCTTTTTCATGTTCCCAACTTGCATTTTTAATCTTCATGCAGGATTTTCAGTGCATTACCCTGTTCTCTCTTGGCTGCAGGGTTTCTGCTAAGAAGTCTGCACTAGGCTAGCGAGGACCCTCATCGATGACTCTGAGCTTTCCTCTGGCTCTTTTCCTCTGACTTAAATATTCCTTGGAGGGTATCTTGTTAGGCTCATTCTATCCAGGGTCTTTTGAGCTGTCTGGACCTGGATAGCTGTGTCTTTCCCAAGATTTGGAAAGTTTTCAGCAATTACTTTATGGACTCCTTTTCTATGTCTTTTCCCCTCTTTACTGAACATGCCTCATGAGAGTGTTTGTGTCTTAACGGTGCCCTGTAAGTTTTAAAGACCTTCTTCACTCTTTCTAGGTTATTTATTTTTACTGGATTGGGGTTTTTCGAAAGATCTACCTAGAAGTGCAGAAATTCTTTCTTTAGCCTGGTCAATTCTGCTGTTCAATTTTTCAACTGTATTTTTTATTTCAATTAGTGAGTCCTTTAGGTCAAGATTTCTGGTTGATTTCTTTTTATGCTTTCCATCTCTTTGCTAAACTTCCCACTCATTTTATGAACTGTTTATTTGAATTGTTTATCTGCATTTTTTTGGGTACCTCATTAAATTTCCTTAAAGAGGTTCTCATGATTTGTCTGTCAGGCCATTTGCTGGTATTCTTTCTTTGGGGTCTCTCACTAGAGTCACTGTGCTCCTGTGGAGAAGCCACATCTCACGCTGCATCTCTACACTGCATTTGTGCAACTGTGGGTGAGAGCTGCCCCTGTTGATTTTGTTCTGTGGCTCTCATAGTAACAGGCTTCCTGCTGGCTGTGGGCCCGAGGGTGTAGGTCAGATACACTGCGCTGGCCTGGGTTCTGGGTGATGTCGTAGTGTAGTGTTCACAGAGCTTCTCCAGCTGTGACCATGCTGGCGATGTCCTTAAGGTTGTCAGTGCTTGGGCTTCGGGGCTTGTGGGATTGCACCATCAGCTGAATGTATCTCACCCAGGCAGGAGCGGGTACTGGCCACTCTCAGTGCCCTCGGCCTGGCTGCAGTGTGGGACACCTGTTGGATTATGTGAAGAAATGCCAGTCTGGGGGGCACATCATGTTTCATAGGGTGTAGGTTGACTGTCAGTGTCTGAGGGCACATAGGGCTGGGCCAGCCCATTTGGTCGAGATGGGCACCTGTCATGCTTAAGTGATGCATAAGGGACTTCACAGGGCTTCTGGGGTGCCTGCTCAGGGGTTCTGTGCAGTTGCTTTTAGGGATCAAGAAGTGTGCGGGGCTCTGTGGTGGGCTCAGCTTCTGAGGATGGGCTGCTCAGCATCTTCTCAGGAGAGCAGGAGATTGGGCCACGCTCCCCAGTTCTTTCCTGGGGACCCAGCAAGCGAGCTTTCTAGGAAGGGTGGCTTAGCTGTTTTCTGGTCTCTGTGGGCCACACTGCCAGGGCCAGAGGCTTCCGTGGCAGCAGGAGGCTGGGTAGGGCCCCTGGCTGCCCCCTGGAGTAAGTGGGGTTCCTCAGGGATTCGGGGACAGCAGGCAGGTGCAGAGGGGTGCTTCAGATTGCTTTTGGAGACCTCTGCAGGCCAAGTTGCTGGGAGGCGGGCTGACCAGCTGCTCCCCGAGCTGTGGAAGTGTGATGGGGTCTCAGGTGACTCTGTGCGGAGGGGCTGGGTGTGCAAAGGAAGCTTGGGCTCTTTTTCTGCAGCAGCACAGGGGAGTAACCTGCAGCTGCTTGACTGGGTGCAGGTTTCAAATGCCCCGGGGCTAAGGTCAAGCAGGACTGCTGGGCCCCGCTTGCCCTCTCTCTGCCCAGCCAGTCCTTTCAGGGAGGGAGTCAGTCTTGGGCAATGAACACTGATGCTAGGAGCTCGGTCTCTCCCAGAGCCCCCACGGGACCCATGTAGACCTGTGTTGGCCTAAGGCGACTTGCAGAGAGTCCCCATTCAGGGACTCCCAGGGCCAAGGCTGAGACTGTGCAGTTACAGGCGACGGTTTCCTTGCCTTTCCCCATGAGAGCTGCCCTCCCCACTGCATTTCTCCTGGAACCTAGCTGAGTTTTGGTGCCCCCTCACAGGTGTCAGCTGACCGGAATGTGTGCTGTTGAGACCACACGTGTGGGGTGCTCAGTTTTTGCCATTTTTTCATGGTCTGAAGGAGGGAGACTCTGGTGCACCGTTGGTGCTGAAGAGACAGCTTGTGATTGCAAGAGGTGAAACAGGAGGACGGCATCTGCAGCAAGCAGAATCCTTTCTAAGGTCTTTTAACAGCTGAAAATGCAGTGTGCACAGTTAAATTTGAAAGGCAGATGACACACACACGTTTTAGTATAAATGCACTTACTACTTTTGGTATAAAAGTAATAAGTGGGATACACTGGAACTGAAGAACTCTTTGTGGCTGATTTGGAATATACATTTTATCATCATCACTGGAAACTGATCTTGAAAGCTGGGCTGACAGGTTTGCGGCCGCAGAGCCGGCCGAGGCACATCTGTGGCCAGTGTCCCCTCTCCATGCACTGCCTGTCTTTCACTGCTCTGGCAGGAGACTGCACAAGAAGTGGGGTCCTGCTCGCATCACACAGCCAGGGAAGGTGGGTGGGGCACTTCAGAGCTCTGCACCCAGCTTGGGCCAGCATTGTCACCACTGCCTGGACCTGACTTCCTCCTTGCCCACGTATCTCTAACTCTGGCACTGTTGGAGGCCAGGGCTGCCCCACCCAACCGTCTAAACTCCTCCAAATGTCGCCTGAAGACCAGGGTCCTGCTGGCACCATGACCTTCCCCCTGGGGCTCCTAGTGACCTGTCCGGGGGACCTGTGCTGCTGGCTACCTGGGAATCACCGAGCACACCTGATCCCCAGCTGCCCGGCACAGGTTGCATGCTGAGCAAAGCCCTCCTGTGTGCTCCAGTTGCCCTGGATAATTTAATGAGAGAAACAGGGTTGATTAATCCCAGATACTCGGCTGGCATTTAATCTCAGTGAATGTTAGACAACAATCTCATTATGTGTTTATGTCTTCAACATGATAGGCAAGGAATGAAATCAAGCCATAAAATCAATTATTTCTGCAGAAATTGTCATATAAGACAAAACATCATCAGGAGACAAAAGCAGTTATGATTAGGACTTAATTTGCCCTGTGCTGACAGCGGGTATGCTTGGTGCTCTATGATATTCACTGAGCGAGGCAGGGTGCTGCTGGTCCCCTGGGTGCTGGGCATTTGATGGGAGTCAGAGCAAAGTTCTCCCAAGACAGCTCTCTCTGCCCCCTTTCTCTCTGCCCACCTCTCCCTTTCTCTCAGTCTCTCAGTAGAGGTGAGAATCGCCAGGAGCTGGGCTGGCTTTGGGGAGTCATGGAGCCCAGGGGCAGGTGCACACCTCCCCTCTTACTACTTGGACTGAGGACAAACAGAGTGACTAGTACTGTTTTAGGGGGGTACTGGGAATTGAATTTAGGGCCTTCGCACTGGGCTACATTCCCAGCTTGTTTTTCAGGTTTTATTTTTTATTTTGATCCGTGGTCTTGCTAAGTTGCCGAAGAAGCCTCACTGCCCCCAGTGTCAGTAACAGCGGTGCAGGTGGGCCTCCCTGTCTCCCCTTCCCCAGAGGACTTTTCCCCAGCAGGACAGGAGCTCCTGGAAACTGATTTTTTTAAACCTTGGAATCTCAGTAAGTAATTTGCCATCCTCCTGCCTCAGCATCCCTGAGTGCTGGTACCACAAGCCTGTGCCACCACACCCGGCTAGAATCACATAGTTTTGAGGCATGGAGGAGTGGTGGGGAGATAAAAAGCCTCAGAAGTCAGGGAACATAGCTCTAGTCGCTGCCTTTTTCCACCTCCTGATGCATGGGGGTTTTCTGGAAAAGCCTCAGTTTCCTGTCTGCAGAGTGTGGGGATGGTGGGAGGAAGGCGTGCGGGCCTGGTGTGATATTCCGTCAGAGTGAGGTGCGGGCAGGGTACCAGCGTGGCCGTGGTAACTTATCATCCGGACACCTGCCACGCTTGGAACAGTCACTGGGAACCACATAGCACAGACCACAGGCAGAGGCAGAGCTGACCACGGCCTGATCCCAATCCGGAGAGGGTCACACAGGAATCAGGCAGAAAAATGCCGCTGACCCCTGCTTGCTCGCTGGGATTCTGAGGTTAAAAATGAAGTCTCCAAGGCTTCCTGTCCTGTGAGACAGGCTCCTCTGGGGAAAGGACAGTGTTTCGGGGTGCGGGGCCTCCATGCCTCTGTTACTGAGATCAAGGATTGTAAGGAGACTTTAGTGTTTTACTTCTGTAATTCAGGAACAAATGTGCGCATTTAAATAAGGTGGTTTGGGGCCCAGTTTCCACAGGATAGCTAGGAGACAGGGTGGGCTGTGGTGGTGGATACAAAACAAGAAGGCTGGTGATAGGGGAGCTGTGGGCCTGCCCGCATCAGCTGTGCTGGGGTGCCTCCCGTCACTCACCCGACAGCCTAGCACCTCCTCTCCCTCCCTGGTGCTCCACCCGCTTCTCCCCAGACCTCCCTGTCTGCACAGCAAGTTGAAGCTGTTACTTAAGATTTCGGAGTTTGCCAAACACACGTGGAGTCACTGCCATCCCCAGGAACAGCAGGGCCTGCGGCTGTGCCCTGGTCCACCCATGTAAGGACTGCATCTCCTTGCCAGCAGGAAGCCGGGTGTGGCGTCTTTCTTTTTCTCCAGGAAGTGGAGCTCTGTGTTTTCCTCATGCCTCCTGGCCAGGTCAGAGCTTACCAAATTCCCCTTGCAGGAGGGATCACTTCAGGGGTGCAGGGAGCGCCGGGCACACACATAAGCAGACGTACTGTTCACAGAAGGTCCAGAGCAACCTGCTGAAGGACAGAGATCAGGGGCCTAGGCGCAGCGCTACATCATAGATGTGGAAAGACCGTGCATGTGCACGCCACGCAGGCCGAGGGGGGCTGCTGCTGCCGTGAGGCAGACCTGTGCCCCCAAAGCCCTTAGACCAAAGAGCAAGAGCAAGTGGGGCTGTGTCACTTATTTACTGACTCCTTTATGCATTTGCATGTATCGAGTGCCCACTGTTTGCCAGGGACTGTGCCACATCCACTGGAGGAAGGGAAATAAAGCCAAGGGCAGTCAGGCCCACACCAGACAGCTGGGGGAAGGGAGCTCTGTAGACAGGCCTGGCAAGAATTAGTCTTCACAGACATGAGGATAAACTGTTATGCGATCGTTTAATTCAACTGCCTTGTGCCCAAGAGTGTCAAAGAGGTTGAGTTACTATTTTGGGCTCAGACAGAGGGGCCATACATGGAAATTAGGGGAGAAAACCAATACTGAGTCAAAGTGCTAGACTCACTCAGGAAACAATTAAACGATATCCAGAGGGAATTGGATCGTGGAGTCAAAAGGCATTCTAATGGGCTAAGTGGCCTTTACTTGCTCTCTCCTAAATTGCATATTCATATATTTTCAAGTCTCACAAGCTCCGAGGCATTTACCATGGGGACGGAGCAGGTATTTGTGGAATATTACGGGTGCGATGATGTTTCTCGGGAGTTTACAAATAATTTCAGAGTTGCGCAGTGTCCACAGGGCTGACATGTTGCAGGTGTCCAGGATGTGGGACTTGCAGGTCTGCAGTTCCCTGGGGGCCACGTAAAGCCTCCCAGGACTGGAGTAGGGGACTAGTGGCAATTGCTCCAGGGCCTTTGGGGACTTCGCTGAGTGTTTTGCAAAGCAGAAGGCTGGGGCCAGGACTAGAGAGAGAAGGAAACTTCCAAACAATCTGCACAGTTAGCAGATTGGATGCAAAGCAGAAGAGATTCGCATGGTCTGCAAAGCTGAGGTCCGGCCTCAGGCAGGAGATCTGCCCTCAACCACAGACGGGGAAGGAGAGATCTAGGTCCCACCCTGCAAGCCTTGCAGTCCAGGGATCCGGTGATTCCACCTAGAGCTCCAAGGAAGCCTGGCCCAATGCATCTACTGAGCAGGCTGACACCGCCCACACAGACAGCTGCAAGAGCCCGGCCCAGCTCTCTGCTGGACATAAACACAGTCAGCCCTCTGCATCCATGAGCTCTGCACCCATGGCTTCATCCACAGGTTGAAACTCTTGGGAAAAAATTGCCCCTCTATTGAACGTGTTCAGGTTTTCCTTCTTGCCAGGATTTCCTACACAACATTGCATCCCAAATGTTTACACAGCGTTCATGTTGTATGAGTTACTCGGTAATCCAGAGATGATTGGGAGCCTGGGGAGCATGTGCATAGGTTATGGGCGAGTGCTCTGCCATCGTATACAAAGCCCTTCAGCATCTGAGGACTCTGGTTCTGGGAACCAAGGCCCTGTGCCCACAACTGGGGGGATGACGATACCAGTGATTTTGTTCTGCTTTTTTGTCTAAATTCAACAATGTCCAGAATAAAATTTTAAAGTAACACGACACACAAAGAAGACACCAGATGATGAGACCCATGACCCCAATGGCCACGAGAAGAAAGAGTCTACGGAAACAAATGCTGGCATAGGCAGCCCCCGCGGGGCTTCACCCAGCCTATGATCCTGAGGGAGAGAGAGAGGCTTGTTAGTCACTTTCCTGTTGCTGGAACACAATACCGATTTCCACAATTTACAGGAGGAGAAGTTTACTTCGGTTCACAATTTTCAGAGGATTCATGGTCAGCTGGCTTCAAGGTTGAAGATCGAAGGTTGAAGGTCAAAGGTCATAACAGAGGAAAACTGCTGCACTCACAGCATCCAGGAAGCCGAGAAGGAAGAGAGGAGTCAAGGACCAGAAACACCCTTCTGGGTCACACCCAGGGACCAGCTCCACCCAAGCCCCGCCTCCAACAGCATGTTCAGCCATGAACTCCCTCCTGGGTCCGTCTACCACGATCACAGCACCCTCCAGTCCCACCACCTTCTGAAAACATTGGGCTTTTGGATCTAAACCCTAACGAGGCTGAAACAGACCAGCAGTTCCACAGATGCGCCAGAACTGCAGAGTCTCACTGTAGCTACTAAAACAAAAAGAAAAAGATGCGTATGAGAGACGATGAGGAAGATGGAATAATGAAACATGCTGGATGGATACGAAATAGTTCAACAGAAGGAGAGAAAAGGGACAGATCTGGGACACATAGAAAACACAGCGTGACATCACAGGTTTAAGCCAATGTATAGTAATTACCCAGTCAGACCATACGCAGTTGTCTTTTTATTGTTCAGAGACACCAAATATTGGCAACTGCACACGGTTCAATCAAATGTGTTAATGAATCCACCGCTTACTCCAAATAAGAGGCACAGCAGTCATTCTGGGCACAACTCTCAAACAAAAGTGGAACAGGTTAGCCCACAAAAGAACAGAGGCAGGTTGGAGGTGAGAGGAGATAAAACAATCCTTTGTGGAGATACTCAGGAAAGAGCTGGGCCACCGGCTGGGCAACAGACAGTGGTCTGTGGGAGGGCGGGCCCTGGGGGTAGGGATCACTTCATGGCGAGCAAAGTTTCAATTCCACAAGTGGAGATAGTGCAAAATAACACAACAGCCTCAAAACACATAGACCAAAATATCCACAACTAAAGAAACAGAGGGGCACGTAAGCTCACATTCCAGGGCAGCGGGAACCTGCGTCTCCTCTTCCAGGGCAGTCAGCTGGCTGGAGACAGCACGCGGGGAAGTGTCCACACACCTTAGCTGTAGAGGACCAAAGCAGGAAATAGGAAACCTGCATTTACGCTCACTGCAGGAGGCATACATGAAGTCTGGTGCAGTCTGTCACACACAGCAGGTGGGCAGATGTCACAGGCATAGAGCTGAGGGCGTCCATCTCTGTCACATGTCCAGGGGCGCTGACCCCAGCCAGGCATGAGGGAGGACCCTAGGATAACAGCAGCAGTCTGTTTTGTGAAAGCTGACTTTACATATTTCTCTTCATGAAAAAGCCGTGAGCTACAACCTTAGGAACTGTGTTCTTTTTATCTACTGCCATTTGTTTTTATTACTCTGCATGTGGTGCATAATTGTTGCATTCTGTGGGAGTTACTGTATGCACATAACACGTCTTCATTTTTTCATCTCTTTTCCTCGCTTCTTCCCTTCATCTCTTGGTCCCTCTCTTGGTCACTTTTTTTATTGTTGAGACAAAATATTTAAAGCCCAAAATTAAGGAAGGAAAGGTTCGTTTAGCTTACCATTTGTGGAAGTTTTAGTCTATAATCAGCTGGCTCCAAGGCAGGGTGGCTGGACACAGGGGCAACACTTCAAGGCAGCACAAGACAGCAAAAGCAGCAAGAGCAAAAAGGGGGGAAAGCAAGCCTCTTTTTCTCCCTTATACTGTATGCCTGCTATCTGCCCACAACCACACCGTCTCTGTGCCCTCTTCCTGCACAGGCTCAGGATGAATATAAAATAAGGACACTGACTCCCTGCTGAGTCACACAGTTAACCTTTTAATCTTTTAAAGTTTGCACAATGAACAACATCCTAGAGCAGGCAGAGCATGCCCTTTTCACCCCAGGATGCAGAATTACTGAGTTATTTAGTTAAGCTTTTAGATTCCTCAAGTTGACACAAAGTATCAACCATAACAGTCCCCTTCCTCTTTGCAAAAGATTTGTATTTTTTATTTCACTTAAATTCTAATCCATTTTAAAAAGCTTCAAAGAAATGTTTGGGAATTTTGAATGACTGTATCAGACATCATGATCTGACTGAGAGAAAACGTATGGCATAAACTGAAGGCCACATCGCAACAGCTTGTCTTAGACTTCAGCTTTGCACAACTCCCACGTGGGCCCCTCACTACAGGAACTGAGCTCAAGAAGCCAGGGTGTTTTTATGTGTAAGGATAGAAATTCAGCCTGACTTCTCTTGTGCAAACCAAAGAGGATGGATTAGACCTTACAGTCTAATCACGAGTATCTAGAACCTTGACCTTGAACCCATTACAATTCTTCCTCACCTCTCACTTCTCGGTTCCCACTGGCCACCTGTAGTAGGTTGCCTTGTTACCCCTCTATCCACTTCCTGTGTCAGTGGAAAGGTGATACTTCCTGTCTATGTGGGCAGGCTCATCTAGACTTGCCTGACCAATGGAATGTGGGCAGGGTTTGCTGTTAACACCTCCCAACAGACCCTTTAAGATTCCTGTAGTGGTTCTCCCCCTGCTCAGGGTAAGTATTCTGGGGAAGGGGTCTGTCTTCCCTCTGTTAGGGCCCCACAGGAATGAAGACACATGAAATAACACACCCACAGTGACCTGCAATGTGAAGAAAGAGCAAATGTGCCCTGACTTCAGCCATTAAGATTGTGAGGCTATTTGTTATGCAGCATGACTGGCTGCAGCTGCCTGATACGATGACTTGCTCCATATGGAGTAACATGGGCGCTAGAAGCAATGAAATGCATCTTCACAGCTCTGTGAGCCCACAGAGCAGGCTTTCCTACCCTCTTGTCTAAACTATACGAGGGGTGGCTTGTACCTATTTCTTGAACCAATCTTTGGCAAGAACGAATATCTTTTTAAGGACCCTGGATTTGGTGATGTGGCAATCTTACAGTTGGAGGGGATAGTCCTCTCTACAAATCCATGGTTTGAAGAAAAACTTTTACCAAAAGACTATTTTTTTGATATACAGACAGTCCCAAATTAATGGTAGTTTGACATGATTGTTTGACCCTGGCGTGCAGCCAATGTGCAGGGAGCAGAAACCGCGCTTTGAATGTTCAGAGTTTGTCTTTTCCGGGACTAGTATCCTGCAGTAGGAGTTTCTTTGTGATGCCAGGCAGCAGTAGAGAAAGCAGCTCCAGGTCAGCCACGGTCACAAGAGCAGACAACCCACACCCTGCGGTGTGCTTCACCGACTCCCTGCAGCGTGCTCTGTGGCTGTGCTGTGGGCTTCTGCAGGTGAGAGACATGGGCTGCATTTTCAATGCATGGGCTTGTCAACACACAATGGGGTTTTTGGGACAGACCCCACTAGCAGCTAGGGAACAGCTGTACCAGCAATAAATACCATTATCACCGGATGCCAGCTGTCTGTTTGCGGGTGACGTAACCATAAAGTACTGAATGATAGAATGAGATGCCTGAACATGGGAGGGGTTTTCAGTCCTAGTGGCCTTCCCTGGGCTGCACTGGGCTGGTTCTGAGGTCTTTCCTTTCTCTGTGCCTTGCTGAATAGCATGTGGAAGATGCAAGTCTCTCAGAGTCCTCCAACCTGTGGGTCTTTGCTTATGCTCCCCCCACTCCTTTTTTTTTTTTTTTTTTTCAAGACAAGGTTTCACTCTGCAGTTCAGGCTGGTCTTGAATTCACCATGTAGCTCAGGCTGGCCTTGATCTCACAGCACTCCTCCTGCCTCAGCCACCTGAGTGCTAAGACTGCAGGCTTGTGCCACCACACCTGGCTGCTTGTGCTTCTTACAGTGTGCCCTGACACTGCTGTCCATGTGACTGAATTCCTCATTGTCTGTGTGGCCAGCTGTCCTCGCTTCCCATTAGCAAATGCTCTGGAATGCACTTCACTTTCCAAACATGAAATTTAAACTTCAGTCTACTGCTATCTACCACAACCAACTGTGATAGTGTTGTGCTGCTCTTGTGACAAATTACCACAAGTTAAGGGGCTTGAAAATATGAGGCTCTGCAAGTCAGGATTCTGGTGCGGGCCACATGGGGTCAGCAGGGATGGTGCTTTTCCTTGTCTCATCTTTGGCTTCTGGCTTCTCCTTTGTCCTGGGATCCAGCGGGGGAGGTGGTCACCCTCCCATTACAGCAATGGAGCCTTGCTTCTGTTGCCCAGCCTCCCTCTGGCTGCTGTCTCCCATAGATCCTTCTCTTTTAAAAGACAAGGTTTCGCTGTGCGGTTCAGGCTGGTCTTGAATTCACTAGCTCAGGCTGGCCTTGACCTCACAGCAATCCATGAAGACCCCCACTTTGAGGTCAGCTGACTGGACTTGGATCCTTGCACCTGCAACTTCCCTTTGCCACATAACCTCTCACACGTCCCTGGCTCCTAGAGAGTATGACCTGGGACTCTTTGGGAGATAGGATCCTGCCAGCCATACTGATCATACTCTAAAATCCAGCGGCTCATCTTCTTGCTGTGCTGTGCCCCACAGCAATCCCATGTACTTCTCCAGTTTGCTGTCCCAGCACCTCAACTCTCACCCATGTGTTCAGGGTGTGTGCATCAAATCCTGACCTGTCTGTGGTAGTCACAGCCTGTGGTCCCTTTGGGTCTCAAGTGAGCCTTTAAGGGCAAATTCCCATGACCTCTCCTTTGTTAAACCAGGCTGTTCTGTGTAGGCATAGCTGAGCCTCTTCCAATGCTGATGCTCCTACCGGACCCTGCACTACAGTGGCTACAGTGGAGCTGCCCTGTCCCCTCCTGTCCATGCTGGGATTCCTGAAGGCAGATGGCATCTCAGGTCTCAGGCACTGACCCAAAGCCCTGACAACAGATGGAGATGAAAATAATTCGAGATCCACTCTCCTTTATAAAGAGGAAGATCCATAAAAGGCCCATCTCCTTGCTCTTTTGCAGGTAAAATAAGTTAACTGATGGAGATGCCTTCTCTGGGGATGAAATTGCTATCCCTGCTTGTTTTCAAGATCTCCGTGTATGGAATATTGTTTTACATCCTTTCAGTTTTAGTATTTGGATTAACGAGTTTCTTTAATGCAACAGACTGTTGGATTCTGTATTTTGCTCTATTCTTCCAATCTGTGTCTTTTAATTGGAAAGTCAAGGCCATTTACAGTGAAAATTGTTACTGAAAGATTTTACTTATTCCTGCCATTGTGTTCTTTTCTGATACCAACTCATTAATCTTTCCTTTGTTTAATTACTTGCCTTGTGTGATGTGCTTATTCAATCTGAATTTTAGCTTTGTTGGTTTCTTTGTGTCTGTGTTGGATATACCTGAGTAGTTTTTTTGAGTGCTGGTTTGGTGTTCATGTAGCTCATGAGGTGTTCTCTGTTGCAGAATGTCCTTACTTCTCCATCAGTTTTGCCAGGTAGTTTTGCAGGATATAGTAGTCTGCCTTAGAAGGTGTTTTCTTTTAGGGCTTGACACACTTCAGTCCAGGTTTTCCTGGACTTTGAATGTTGTCTTAGAAGTCCGCTGTAATCCTAATGGGTTTACGTTCATATGTCTTTTTTCCTTGTTTCAAACAGCTTTTAAGATTGGGTCTTTTTGCTGTATAGACCCATAACACATCACTTTGACTATGATGTGTTATAGGTAGTTTCTTTTTTATGATAGTTATTTGGTAGCTACAATTGGTCAGAGAGGCAAAAAGGGTCACTATATATAAGTTAAGGAAGCAACTCAATAGGAAGAGATAAATATTATAAATACATACATTAAATATAAGGGTACCTAACATCATAAAGCAAATATTGCTAGACATAAAAGAACAACATCAATATAATCATAGTGGGAGACCACAAAACCCCACTTTCACAGAGACACAGATCAACTAAACCAAAGACTAACAAGGAAATTTCAGAGCTGAATCATACCTTCAAACAAATGGACTTAATAGATATCTACCCTACTGTAACAGAGCACACATTCTTCTCAGCAGCAAAAGAAACTTTCTCCAAAACAGACTATGTACTACTCCAGAAAGTCTGCTTAAATGCATACAAAAGAATCAAAATTATCCCATATATAATATCAGATCATAGCCCACAGATTCATAGCCCAAAGAAATCAATTGTAAAAGAAGTCACAGAAATTTTACAAACAACTGGATTTTAAACAACACATTCCTAAATACTCAATTAGTCACAGAAGAAATAAAAAAAGAAATAAAAAATTCCTAGACTCAAAGAGTACTGCTAGTACAAAGTACATGTGGGACACAATGGAAGTGATCTTAAGAAGGAAATTTATTGCTGTGACTGTTCATATTGGGAAAACAGTACACTCAAATAAATGACCTAATGGCACAGCTTGAGAAGCTAGAAGAAATAACAGCAGTCCAAACCCAAACCTGGAACAATGGGTGAGATCATAAAGATCAGAGAAAAAAATTAATGAAATTGAAACTAAAAAAGAGTACAAAGAATCAATGAATTGAAGAGCTAGCTCTTTGGAAAAAATAAATAAACCAGTAGCCAAAGTTACCAAAGGTACCAAAAGATGAAATGGACAAATTCTTAGGCACAAATTCTTAGAATCACCAAAAGTGAACCAAGAATACATAAAAATGCTGAACAATCCAATAACAGGTAGTAATATTGAGGCAGTAAGTTTAAAAAGCCTACCAAGTAAGGAAAGGCCAGGAGTTGATGGACTCACTGCTGAATTCTACAAGACCTTCATGGAGGATATGATGCCAATATCCCTCAAACTCTTTAATCAAATTGAAGGAGAAGGAATGTTTCCAACCCATCCCTGGAAGCTAGCATTACCCTGATTCCAAAACCAGACAAGGGTCCAACTAAAGAAGCTTACAGGCCGATATCTTTAATGACCATAGAAGCAAAAACCCTTAGCAAAATGTTTGCAAACAAAATGCAACAAATCGTGAAAATGTAGCTACACCATGATCAAGTGGCCTTCACCTCAGGGAGGCAAGGATGGTTCAACACATGCAAGTCAATAGATGCAGCACATCACATAAGCAGAAGCAAAGACAACAATCACATAATCATCTCAATAGATACAGAGAAATCCTTTGACAAAATCTTACATCCATTTATGATTTTAAAAAATCATGAAGAAAATTGGTGTAGGAGGATCCTCTTTCAACCTGATAAAAGCCATTTACAACAAATCTACTGCCAACATAACATTAATTGGAGGAAAACTGAAAGCTTTATCTCTGGTTTTTTTTTTTTTTTTTTTTTTTGGTTTTTCTCCGGTACCGGGAACCGAACTCACGACCTTGTGCTTGCCAGGCAGGCACTTTGCCACTGAGCTAAATCCCCAGCCCCTGAAAGCTTTATCTCTAAAGCCAGGAGCAAGGATGCCTGCTACCACTACTCCTGTTCAATATATTACTGGAAACATTAGCCAGAAGAATCTGCAAAAAGAAGAAATAAAAGGGATATATATAGGAAAAGAAGAAGTCAAATTATCACTATTTGGAGATGATGTGCTCCTCTACCTACAAGACCCCAAATTCAACAATGTAGCAAGTTACAAATCAACACACAATAATCAACAGCATTCATGTACATCAGTAATGAACTCACAGAGAAAGAAGTTAGGAAAACAGTATCATTCACCAAAGCATCAAGAAAAACTAAATACTTAGGAATTAACCTAACCCAGGAAGTGAAATACTCCTACAACAAACATTACAGTACTCTGAAAAGGAGATCAAAGAGGACATCAGAAAGTGGAAGGACTTTCCTTGCTCCTGGATTGGCAGAACCAACGTTGTCAGAATGGGCGTATCCCCCAAACTTATATATAGATCTAATGAAATCCCAATCAAAACATCAACAATGTTCCTCACAAAACTAGAGAAAATAATCCCAAAATTCATATGAAACCAGAAGACACCCTGAACAGCAAAAGCAAGAGTAAGGCAGGAGATACCACAATCCTAGATTTCAAGTTATACTACAAAGTTACAGTGAAAAATGAAATCAAAACAAAAACCAAACAAAAAGACCCAGCATGGTTCTGGCACATAAGAAGACATATGACTAGTGGAGTAGCTAAAGGATGGTGAAACAATGCCAGAAATGTCAAGCCACATGATTTTTGACAAAGGATCCAAAAACATACACTGGAGGAAAAATAACTTAAATGGTGTTGGGAAAACTGGCTATTCACATGCAGAAGATTGAAGCTAGATCCATATCACTCACTGTACATTAAACTAAAGTACAAATAATTCAAAGATCTAAATATTGAGACAGAAAACACTTACCCTACTGGAAGATAAGGTAGGTATACCGTTGAAGTCTTAGGCATAGACAAGGGCTCTCTGAACAGAACCCAAGTTACACAAGAAATATCACTGAGAATCAACAAAAGAGATTATGTCGAATTAAAAAGCTTCTGCACAGCAAAGGAATAATCAACAGAATGGAGAGATAACCTACAGAACAGAAAAGAAAATTCACTAGCTATACCTGGGACAGAAAATTAGTATCTCTAACACACAAAGAACTAAAGAAATTAGACCTAGAATGAAAAACCCAATCAAAAAATGGTCAACTGAAATGGATAGACACTCCTCAGAACTACAAATGGTCAATAAATACATGAAGAAATGCTCAGTGTCACTGGCCATTAGAGAAATACAAATTAAAACAACACTTGGATTCTATCTTACCCCAGAAAGAATGGCTATCATCAAGAAATCAAATAATAACAAATACTGATGAGGACACAGAGAGAAAGGAACCCTTGTATATTGAGGATAAAAATGTAAACTAGTACATCTACTATGGAAATCAGTATGGAGAGTCTTCAAAAAATGTAAAATAGAAATTCCACTCAACCTAGCTATTCTCCTAGTAGGTATCTTAGAGTTGACAATATCATATTACAGTGATCAAAGCATACCCCTGTTTATAAGTTGCACAAGTCATAATGGCTAAACTATGGGATCCCCCTGTATTCTCATCAGCCGATGAGTGGATAAAGAAGATGTATTTATGCAGTATGGGGTACTACCCTGCCATAAAGAAAAGAAAATGGATGCACCTTGGGACCTTAACATTCAGTGAAATTACATCAGACAAAGAAGTATAAAAAGTATATAGTTTCTCTTATGAGAAACACAAAGTATGAATAAATCAAAGGCAAAATAAAAGACAGATGGGAGGAAATAGGGAGCTAGATCTTTGGGAAATAAGAAGGGGATCAAGAAATGTTGGGAGAGGGGAGAGGGTGAAGGTGAGGGATGTGAAAAGAATTAAGATGTGTCGCGTACATGTGTCAACGGCCCACAGCCATGGTACTAGTGAAAATATCATTAAAAAACCACACAGAGATGCCACTGAGAATATGTCAAGGTACCTCTTAGTTGTATTCATCAACAATTATAAGCTCAATTTTTAATCTAGAAGAATTATGGAATTTTTTATACTTGGGTATTTTGCCACCCCTAAGGAATCGATTGATAAAGGAATGGTGGTCAGTGGGCAGATCCATTCGTTGCGTGACAGATGGAGAAAGAGACAGGGAAGGATCGTGCCACCAAAGGGCAGTGTCCGACCTCAGCATCTCTACGGGCAGGCGTCTGTCCAGTGTGCCAGACGTGATGCCATGTGGCCCCCACACTGTTCTGTTCCTAAAGGTCCTTAGCAGAAATTTTCCATCTGAAAGTGCTGAAGACTCTGCGTTCCACTTATAAAAGAAATGGAGCAAAGAAGACCCATGTAAGTGGCTCCAGGGGAAACCAGCAGGCAGATGCTGGATACTGGCATTCCACAAGACCGTGGATAAGATTTCTGGAAAAAGAGACTGCACAAAATAAAAGAGGGTGCATCGTGAAGAGACAGGAGAGATTTAACGATCCAAATCAGTATGTCAAACTGGGAATTCTGATCAAACGAACTAACTGTACGAGGTGTTAGACTGGTGTTAGGTAAATAAATGTAAGATGTGATTGCTGACTGTCAGATGATGAGTACCTTGCTTATGAGTGAAAATTCCCGCTGTGTATTTTTGTAAAGATGCACCACAAAGCTTTTAGGAATGAAGTGGTACAATATCTGACAGCTATAAAAAAAAAGAGATGCAAAGAGCAATAGCTATAAATGAATACACAAAGCAATTATGAAAAACATAATCTCTCCACTTGAGGTAAGTTTGAAATTTTACACCATCAGGTTTAAATAGAAACTATTGGTTATGCACTGACAGTGACTAACTTAGTGCATAAAACTGCTTTCTCCCAACTAGGCAGTAAATATTTTCACTAGTGAACTGGAAAGTCAGACTGGAAGAGCTGGGCAAGGTTTCTCCCCAGCCTGTCCCTCTGCCCCCGCTGGTCTTGCATAATGGCTTGTCACAGCCCTCATCTTATACCGGAGTGGGCCCACAGCGGGACGTATCCGTGAGTCACTGTGGACTCCATCTGTGGCCTTCCCTCTGTCCTGAACAATGCCTGCATGTCCCTCTGCACACAATGGGTATTCAGTACCTGCTGCTGGGCTGAATGAGGGGATGGATGGCTGGGTCTTTGCGCGGTTGCGATACCGTAGCTTATGAATGAATGGATGAAGCCAATAAAAAAACCTATGTTTTGCACTGAAATTGCTTCATGGTCCTTCTGGGTCTGGAGCCCCTTTATCTATAGACATTGTGTCTACAAATCCGTATCTACCAAGCCAGGCTCTTCAGTAAATGACTTACCAACTCCCCGCTGCAGCCCCCTGGATTCTGCAAGACTCAGGGGCCACTCGGAATCAAAGGAAGATTATTTCCCCATTGAGAGCTGCATACACTCCAAAGTAGAAAGGAGGAGGTACAAAAAATTACTACTACTAGGTCCGATGTAGTTCAAGCTCATGAATCTCAGTCCTGATCTCTGTCTGTTTCCTGCATAAATAAAAAATCAGAGGTACAAGTTTGCATTAGAATCTTGTAATGTGCTATAAAGTCCATGCCAGAGCCAGGCATCTAATTTAAGAATTATTTCTCAATTTTATGTCTCACATCCTGTTTCTGCTTCTTTGCTCTTTGGGTTCTCCCTTTCATTTTCCTAACAAACTTGCCTTTCTTCTCCCTCTTCCACCCTCCAGAGTAAACATGGCGGCCAAGGTCTGAGTGGACTCACTGGTTTGGTGGAGAGGTCGACAGGTCATGAACTGAACCCCCTCTCCTGCAGATCTGGGGTGTGGGGTAGCACAGCTGCCCCACACCCCAGGTATGGGCTGAGCCCTGGTAGGCCTCCAGAAACCTGGTAGCTATTAGGCTCTGGGGCTGACCAAGATTAGAGCATAGAACTGGGATGTGGTGCTTGCCCAGCATGCACTAGGCCATGGGGCCCTACCTAGCAATGCAATAAGGAATAGTAATAATAATAATTGATCAGAGTCTGTTCTTTCTGAGCCTCATCTCTTGAAGAGCCCCTCAGCCATGTTCCTCTCTCAATCAGCGCCCTAGGACAATGGATCTGCGCTGGAGAACAGGCTCAGGATTGAGCCAAGAGGAGCTCAAAGGGCAGCAAGGATGCTGGGCACTGCCTAAACACCTTGCCTACCAGCCCTGCTCCATGCCTAGGGTGACCGAGGCCCTGGCACAGGTTCTGTCTCTTTGCATCCACTCCTCATGCAACACTCAGTGTGCTCCTCCTTTGTGTCGGGGGACAGTGATGCAGGGCACACCTGGACTCCTGGTTCCCCAAGAGCAGGGGCTCTTGTGAGAGGAGATAGACATGCAATAACTGAACAGGGGGCGGGGTGTGGTGGTACAGGTGTGGGATTTCAGCACTCTAGAGGCTGATGCAGGAGTGTCATGCGTTTGAGATCAGCCTGGCTACATTGTAAGACCCTATCTCAAAAGAACAAAATGCAAGTCAGTAAGAGGATGCCAAGGACTTCCTGTGCTTGGGCGAGGCTGAATCAAGGTGGCATCATGAGGGGAAGGACAGGATGCTGATTAGAAGCATCAGTCCCTCAGAGAAGGTGACGTTCACTTTGGACATGCATGACTCAGCCACCTGGAGATCTTGAGGGGGGGCACATTCCAAACACTCTGGGCTGAGTGTGGTTTTGGTTCTGGGCTCAGAAGACAGTGTGGGTGGTGCACAGCATGGATGTAGGTGAAACTGAGGCAGGAACACTATGGCTTGTGTTCTGAGTGTAAAAGGAAACCACAGGGTATTTGAAAAACATGACCTGGGTTCCCAGAGCTCAGGCAGGTTGCTGCAAAAAAGCAGGAGAGGAGGCAGAGGCCAGAAAGGAGGCCTTCCTGGTGATGAAGGATGGAAGACAGTGGCTTGTTCCAGGCCATGGTGGTGCTGATAGAGTAGATGGAGGTGCTCATGCACTTGTGTGGGCTGTGAAGAACACCCTCCCTGAACAAGGGTGTGTGTGGGGGTGTAGTTTCTTGAGAGGGAGACAGCTGAGTCCCATGGGCTATTGTGGTGAAATCTGCCTCATGCTATTCCATGTAAAACTGCAATGCACATCAGACTCCAATCAGAAATGCCTCACAATGGCTAGACAGACATGCTAGTCTGAAGCTCACAGTAGAGGCTCAGTTACAGATGCAAAGTTTGGAGTTGTGGGTGTGTAGATCTTTGCACACACAGTGCAGGACTTCCTTGGAGAAAGAGGAGGGGAGAGGGCAGGATTTCCAGGTGCAGTCCAGGGGCAGAGACCTGAGCCAACATGGACAATGTCTCTCTGCTGAGCCCTGTTCTGAGCCCTAGAAACCTCACATAGATGAGGCAGCCCCCAGAGAACCTTGAAGGTGACCACATGAGGCAGCGCAGGAGATCTCACAAGACACCTGTGTCCTCATCCAAAGAAGAAAGACAGCCCACCTTCCCATCCTGCAGGCTGACCTGGAAGCCAGCACAGGTGGGCATGTTTCTCTCCTGGATCCAACAGAATCAGCTCTCACAATAGGAAGATAACCCAGCCCACCTAGAACTCAAGGGATGTTGATTGGGGACTTTGCCAGGGCAGGTAACCTGGGGCCATGCTCTCTTCCTCCTGGCTAAAACTCCCTCCCCAACCTGGGGCACAGCATCTGACAACCCCCTTTGTCCTTATTTCTAGAAACAGAGACAATGGGGAAGCCTGTGAAGGACCCAGTCACAAGGATTGCCTGGCCAGGGGTACTGAAGACCCCCTTCTAGGGAACAGACTTGGGTGACTTCATGGACAGGAGCCCCTTCTGGTGTTCAGCCAGGGACAGCTAAGACTAACAGGAACCCTGTGGCAATAGATAAACTAAGCAGCCCAAAATAAGACTACAAAAATGTATGACTTCAACTGTCACTGGACCTGTCCACAAAGTAGGCCAGGACCTGTGTGTTAAAATAAACCAAGTGACCACCTGCTAAAATAAAAGATGTAAGGAAGACCAGAGCCTCCTATGATCATAGATACATCAAAATAAAGTGACGCCTTAACTCAGCTGCCCAAAGCCACAGCTAAAATAAAAATACACTCTAAGATAATGACAAAATGTCCACAATACAATGATCAGGAAAAATCACTATCTGAATGAGACAGGGCAATTAACAGATGACATCAAGTAGAGTCTGGTCCTGGACTCATCTCACAGAATTTTAAAATAATTGTCATTAACCCCATCACAGTTTGCCCAAACATCACTGGGACAGCTTCTTTGTTTACATACTGACTATCCTGAGCACCACTTGGGCAGGTGTCATTTCAACCAGTAATTCTTGTACTGAATAAATTTGATAAAATTGTCCCTTTTTTATTTCCTGTTATCTTATACAAGTTAAGGAAAATGCAATTTTTGGTCATCCTGTAGTTAAATAATTGGACTGGTAAGTGGTCAAAGTAATTCAGGGGTCAATTACTCATTCTCTGGAAACAAATGGGAAAGAGCAACCCTAGCAATGAGGTATGAGCTGTAGAAAAGAATCAGATGAAAATCATAGAACTAAAAGGTATAGTGACAGTGATATTTTAAAAACATGTTAGGAGGGAGCTAGGGTAGAGTGGACATGAAAGAGGACAGAAGCTGAGAATTCAGGGACAGGTCAGCATAATGTAGTTGTACTGGAGGGCAGAGAGAAAATGGACTGGAAAACAATGAAGACAGCCTCAGGGATTTGGAGACAACAGCTGAACCTCCAGCCCTCCTGCGTCAGAGTCCCAGAGAGCAGAGAGTGGAGCCAGAATATTCAAAACAACAACTGCAGGAAGAGCCAAATGTGGTGAGAGACATAAATCTACAGGTCCAAGAAGACAGGCAAAGCTCAGCCCATAAAATCCAGAGAAACTCAGGTGCATCATAATTAAAGTTCTGGGAAGGAGCTGTGATGTCCTGCAGTGGCAGGGAGAAATGAGGCACTGCTTGTATCTGCACACCTGCCCCAATGCCATGGAGAGAAAAGAGCTGCCATCCAAGATCCCGTGGGGAGATGGTGTCACTGGAGAGAAGAGGCTCCAGAGATGATGCAGATGAAGGGAAATGTAAAGCACACATTGCTAGCAGATCTGCTTTCAGCAATTGGATAAAAGAAGTTCCTCCAACAGAAAAGACATAGTAAATGAAATGAGGGATTTGAAAGAAAGAAGGAACCAGGTGAATGATAGGGTGTGGGTGGTAGGATGGCTTTGTGAGTTCCATGTCACTGTTGAGTTATGAGTCCTGTTAACCTCTGTTACTCGTGGACAGCAGGTCTATGGGTGGTGCAGGTAAAGGCACATGTGCAGAAGGAGTGGTGCACATTGTGGAAAGGGAGGGATGTTGAGAAGAAGGAAAGTTGTGAGGGAACTGGGGAGGCTGCTGGAGCCACTGTGCACCCACATGCAAAATCCACGAACATCCACCCAAACCTACACCTCCTGCAGAAGTTAGCTGGATCCACTCATGGACTGACCTGCACACTGGAAATCTAGGAAGCATTTAGGGAAAAATGGCCACAGAATAAAATCTTTGGGACCTAGAAAGACACCCTCAAGGACAACAGAAGATCCACAAAAGGAAAAATGTGTACATGAACCTCATAAAAAACTACTCTTTTTTTAAATCTACAAAACAATGTATGAGGAGGAAGAGAAGGGGAGTTGCAGATGGGGAGAAAATATTTGCAAAGTGAGTATCTGGCAAAGGACCAATATCTAGAATTTATGAATAATTCTCAAATTTTAGCAGTATAGAGAAACAGCCCAATTATAAAGTGGACAAAAGGCATTTAGAGACATTTCACTGTAGCGGATGCACAGAAGGAAAATAAGCTCATGGAAACACGTTCAGCATCATTAGCCATCAGAGAAATGCAAATTAAAACTACAAGTAGATATCGCTACACACCTAGTCATTTGGCTAAAATAAAGATGACTGCGCAAAACGCTAGCAAAGATACCCAGGAACTGGGTCATTCGCACGTGACTGGGGAAGTAATCAGCTCCTGGGAAGCAATGGCAGGTTCTTATACAGCAAAGCATTAAGCTGCATTTGGGGCACTGATGCCTGAGCAGCACAGCTTACACTCACAAAGAAATTTCTATCTGAATGTTTTATATGTTTAGTCCCACACTGGAAAACCCCACGTCCTTCAGTTGTAATGAAACGTGGTGTCCCTAGACCACGAAATGTGACACTAGTTAGCAATTGGAAGGGAACCCTGAGGGGTGCAATTGTTCTGTGTCTTCACTGTGGAGGGATCTGTGTGATCCTATGCTTGTGAAAACATTGTGGAGTGAAACACACACCACACACACACACACACACACACACACACACACACAGGTCAAAGGATTGCACCAGTGTTGGTATCTTGGCTTTGATGTTGCATAGTACTTTTGTAAGAATTTATCTGTCTCTGGTGGGATCCAGGAAGTTGTACCAAGATCACCCTGCACTGGCTTCTCCACCGCTACAAGCACCACAGTAAAGATTCAAAATCAGAGGGGAGCAGGTCACGGGAGCCTGGTGAAGACAGCAAGAGGAGGAACACGCAAGATTTACGCTCCCTTCATCTCACCTCCCCAGAGCTACTCAGACCCTGGAGCTCGGTCACAGCATTACTAGCACTTTGCAGAGGGTGACCCCAAAACATGAAGAGATCGCCGTGTCCTGTGGCCACATGGTGGATGAGCAGAGCAGCTCCTGAGTGCGTGCGCGCGCGCGCGCGCACACACACACACACACACACACACACACACACACGCTTGCACCACAGGGGCATGGTGAGAGTGAGGCGGCTGGGGAGAGTGAGGGGTTGAGCTACAGGTTGGGGACACACAAGCCACCTGCAGAGACACTTGCAGAGCTGCATGAGATGGACGGGGCTCTCGTGGGCACACGGTGCTGCTGTGGGAAGAAATGTTAAAAGGTCCACACAGCTTGTGGCGAACTGTGAGTTCTGTAGGGTGAGACCCCCGAGGGCAGGAGCTGGGTCGAGCCCAGCCCCCGTTCACAGTAAGCCTAGGACAGCATCTGACGCATGGCCAGTGCCACCGGGCAAACTAGGTGCCAGCACCATGGGGTCAGGAACTGCGGGAGGAGCCAGGCGCACTGTGGCAAACGAGGCCTCAGCAGGGCTGGAAGGGTGGTGGGAGGTGATCTGATCTCACCCCTCACCTGGGGTCCTCCGAGGCTGTCATGGTCCAGGCCTGGCCACCTCTGCTGGCCTGTCCACCCCTGGCCTTCTCTTCCTCTAGCTGCATTGTTCTGAACCCCATCTGTGGCCTTAGCATGGCTGATGTCCAAAACCCACATGGGAATTGGGTGCCAGTGTGGTCATCGCCATGGTTGGGTGGGGATTCTAGTGGGTAGTTTAGCAGTAAGGATGGGTCCACGTTCTCTCACAGAAGTGGATTTTTGCTCTGGTCGGGCTTGATTGGTCACCTGGAGAATGAATTATTCTAAAGCAAAGCCACCTTGTGTGTGGGCTCCCACCCACACCTGCCTTTCCTCTCTCCACCACGATGTGAAGCTGCACGAAGCCCTCCTGACTCTGCTTCCTGTTCATCTCGGTTCTTAGCGCAGTCTGGAGAGGTGCTTGTTATCTGCCTCCAAACACCGAAAGAGGCCTGAGGGCAAGGCCCCCTCTCCCCCCTCTCCCTCCCTCCCCTTCCCTCCCTCTCTCCCCTCTCCCTCCCTCTTCCTTCCCCTCCCGCCACCCTCAGACCCCAGAAGGGGGACAGGTCTATGGTAAGTGCCCGGGGAGTATGAGCTGGCGGCTGCAGATGGTGAAGACTAATTGCTGGCATAGGTGGGGAAGTTGTGACCCTGTGCTGGGTCAGGGAAGGCGGCTGGCAGGTAGGCGATGGGCCCAGAGTAGCTGAGAAGCTGAAAGCAACACCCCATATTCAAAACGATGGGTGGGGAAAGAGAAGACACTTGCTGTTGGCCCAGCGAGACACTAAAGTGGATGAAGACAAAACAGAAGTCTTTCTGAAGACGTCAAAACCAAGGTTGTATCATCCTCTCACGTCTGGGATGACCTGAGCCAAAGAGTGGCATGAGCTCTTGTCTATGCTGCAGCGACCCCTGGGCTACCTGGGAGAGGTAAATCAGAGCAGACCTGGAGGGTGCACATGGAGTTAGATCACGGGAGTTCTCACTGGAGGGGGGCTCGCACTCCCAAACTGCGGGCCGAGGGGCACGACCCGGCAAGAGCAGGAGGAGGCAGACAAGAGGAGGAGCCAGGCTGCCGCCCCCCAGATGGCGGTGTAAACGCACAGAATCCGGGATGGAGGATGTGAAGGACCAAGTAGAAATCAGTATGCAGATTTGCCAAAGGATCAACTAGAACTTGCAGAAATAAACACCACGCACACACTAACAAAGAAACTAAGGTCCATTGGTCACAGTGAGCATCAGGTTAGACACAGCTGCAAAGAGAGAATTAATAAACTGGAAGATAAAACCAAGGAAATTAAGCAGGATCCAATATAAAGAGATAAAGCCTTTGTCTGAAAATGTCTATTTTTCATCCTCACTCTCCAGCTATAGTTTAGATAGCCGCAGGGACTTATTTGTCTATTTTTATCTCCACTGGGCACATTTGATACACTACAGGCTTTGTTCTTTTGTTCCATGGCCTTCATTTGCCTACAGTTTCAACATTTGTGTAAACCTAGAGCAGTGCAGACAAGGAAATGGCCATCTGGGGGCTGAATAATAGAGAGCCACAAAGATTTGCATAGAAACAGGTTGGTGTGTATGTTGGTGTAAAACAGTTGGCCCATAATTCAGCAGGGGAAGAATGGGCAACTCAGTAAATAGTGCTGGGACAGCGGGTTTACACATGAAATAAAAAGGAAGCTGTAGCTCACGCTTGTCTAATTCACAGACAGGCATGGCCAACTTTCTTCTGCTTTCCTCTGTTTCCTGTACTTTTCTGTCCCCACATGAACGTCATTGTCTGAATCACTAAAGGTTTACACAAGCTTCTATAACTGATAGATAAAAGCCACGCAACAGCAGAATGTTTCAACTTCTTCATGATATCTTGCCTTTAAAGTGAGATCATCTAAATTAAATACAGCAATGTATAATGTTTTGAGAAAATCAAACAGATACGGACATACTCACTATTCTCTATGTGTGTGTGTATGTGTCTGAAATATTACACAGCAAAAGGAGGAAAATTTCTAAGTATACACATAAAAGTGTTGGTGTTATTAATTGTGAGTCCTAAGGTAGAAGCTAGGCATCTCTAATCTGAAAGTCTGATATCAGAAAAGCTCCAAAACCTGGAACTTTTCGGCACTGGCATATGGCCAGAAATGGAAAATTCCACACCTGACTGCACACAACGGATCACAGGCCAAGAGCGAGCTCACTGAGGATACAGCCCAGGGTTTCCTTTGGGCTGAGAGCTTAAGGTGTGCATGAAACATAAATGAACTTCGTGTTTAGACTTGGGTCCCATCCCCAAGACACCTCATTATGTATATGCAAATATTCCAAAACTTCAAAAGTCTCAAATCCAAATCACTTCTGGCACCATGAATTTGGGAGAAGGGATTGTTAGCTGGCCCTAGAACACCCCATGTCTATGTCCTTGTGACTTATATCTCCTGGGTACTCTCTAAATGAGTCTACCTTGTTTTCCACTTAGATGGTGTTTTTTCTGTCGTTGCTGGGACAAAATACCCAACACCCAAAATAAGGAAGGCAAGGTTTATTTAGCTCACAGTGTGTGGAGGTTTCAGTCCATAATCAGCTGGCTCCAAGGCAGGCTAGCACATGGCACAGGGACAACAGTTCAAGGCAGCAAAAGACAGCAAAAGCAACAAGAGCAAAAGGGGAGGAGCAAGCCTCTTTCCCTCCCTTATGTTGCAAGCAGGCTACCCGCCCTGGGGTGGATGTAGCACTCACACCACCTTCCTGCTCTCTTCTTGCACAGAATTATGATGTTTACAAAGTAAGAACCCTGGCCTCTGGCTGAGTTGCTCAGTTAAACTTCTAAAATTTTCAAGTTGACACAATGTATCAACCCTTACAGATGGCTTCAGGCCTGGAATATGTGGCTTATAGCTCTGTGGCCCTGAAGGCAGAGCCTCCCTCTGCTGAACAAACCCAGAGCTCACCAGGGTCTCTGCTGTCTCTGACCTGCCCTCTGAGCACAAAAAGACTCCATTTCTTGACCCTGGCAGACATGCTGAATCTACCCTGACCCTGGTAAGGTGGCACATGGGTGTAATCCCTACATTCAGGGAGGCAGAGGCAGAAGAATCACAAATTCAAGCCCAGCTTGGTCAAATCAGGGAGTTAGTGAGAACTTGCTTCAAAAGAAAAAAATGTAAAAGGCTCGGAATGTAGTTCGGTGTGAAAGTCCTGGCTTCAGTTGCGCACACACACACACACACTCCACACACACACGCCTTAGGAGCGGTGTGCCCAGCCCTCCAATCCCACTCTCGCCTCTGTCTGCTCTGTGCCATTTCCACCTCGAGAATGGCAGCTCCTCCCACCCCTCTTCGCCTCCTCCAATCTCATCTCCAGCTGCCAGGCCAGGTGGGAGCAGTGGGCACTTAGTGTTTATTTATTACCGGGCACTGCTGGAACTAATGACACATAAATCTGAAGTTATGAAGTCGTGGCTCTCCACACTCGTGGCTTGAAACCACCCTCTGGATAAACTCACCGGAGGAGAGCAGGAGGTACTGGCCTGGGTCCGGGCTGCTGCGGGACGACCTGGGGAAGTGTTTTCCTCCTCAACACAGGGTTTGAACCCTGGAGAACGCACTCACTGTTGGACACTCTGTCCTCAGAGGGAGGAAAGGAAGACACGCTGCAGAAGACATGGGATTATTCCCGTACTTACAGAAGAAAGAGGCTTTGAGGGATCAAGCCCACGGCTCCCAGGCAGACACCGGTGGTGACGGAGAAGCAATTCATTTCCCTAGGGGGTGGGCACAGCGGGCGATTCTGCATTGGGAGGAGCCTGCACACATGGTGCTTGATGCATCTAGCTTTCTTGCATCAGGCTCTGTGTCCCAAGGCCCGTCTGAGGACATCTTCATTGTCCCCTGTCTGCCCTGGCTTCCCTGAGTCTCCTCTGTCCTCTCTGTCTGCGCAGAGCCCAGTGGCGCTGCTTCCTCCTGCGGGAGATTCCGGTTTATCCTCGCTCCGCTGTCAGGGTCTCCTCGCCCTTCCCTCTCCCTGGCTGGAGTCCAGCTGTGGGTCCCGCTCCCAGGCAGGATGCCCCGGGCAGACCTTCTGGACTCTGCTCATTTCACATTCAGACCGGAGACACCTGGCTGTCACAGGTGGCCCCAGAGGGCGGTGCCCTGCTGTCCCAGGCTCCTCGTCTCTTGTAAGCTGGACGGTCTCCTGGTTAGACTGATTCTGATCCGTGCCCAAGGCGAGGGGCAGCTGGAGGCCTTGTGATCTGGTGAGAGTTCCAGATGGTGTGTCCAGAAGGAGGTTTAGGTGCTGCTCCCGAAGTGAGGCCTTGTTCCAAGAGTGACAACCTCACCAGAGGTCATTCCTGATGGTCCTGTTACCTTAGATCTTTGGCACTTTTTGCGAAACCACGTCTAGTGTTCTGCTTGTGCACTCTCCGACGGTTCTGTGTGTTTCTTTGCCCTTGCTTATTTCAGATCAGTCTTCACTTCGTTTTCATAGCAGATGTTGCCTTGTGTTCCCTGTGAGGAGGCTGAGGACTCGTGGAGGGAGAGGTTTGCTGTGAGGTTGCAGAGCCCTGGGTAGGACCAGCTTCACCACTTCCTGTCTATGGCTTTGTCTTTTGCAAAGTTCACCCCATCCCTGCAGTACGAGGTAACACTCTGGAGAAGACAGAGAGGAGGGAGGAGAAGAAGTTCAGACTCCCTGAGCCCCAAGGGGGGAGACCAGCAGCCCCAGGGTGCAGGTCATGGTCTCCTTCCTGGGAGCCACCCTGGATCCTCACCATGGGCCTTGACCCCATGAAGGACAGGGTGGGGTGGACGCAGCTCCCCACAACAGTGGGCTCTGGGAGCTTCACCTCTCCCTTCTGCTGTCCAGCATGCAACCTGTGAGCTGTGGCTGTGGTCACCGGGGGCGGGGGTAACACAGCGTGGCATTGCTGAGTGCACAGCGGATCTTAGTTGCTTGAAGAAGGCCATTGTGCCCAGCAGGCCTCTGAGGAAGGTGCCTTCTCCTTCTGCTCCTCTGAAGCCCAAGGAGATTTGTTCTAAGTTGTGAGAGAAAGAAAGGGAATTCATGATTTATCTGAGCTTTTCTGAAAAAATCCTTTTTCACGTAGTCAGGAGCTGACCTGTTGGGAAGATAAATGAATCACTTGAGTCATAAAAATCCCTAAGTGACATTCTGTGCAAGTTACCTCGGGGGGAGGGGTCACTCCTGCTGGATTGCTCCTGCAAACTCAGCTGGCACCCATGCTCTCAGGAAACTGCGGCAGAAAGCCAGCCCAGGGTGAAAGCAACAAGGACTTTCATTTCTTCAAGTCACCGGGAGACAGACACATCCATCGGACCTCTCAGACTCACCAGGAGCCCAGTGTTCTGGGAGTTAGAGACAGGGCAGCCCAGGAGGCCGAGCTCAGTTAGCACTGACCTCTTCTGCAGGAGCCACATGGCGTCCCTATGCTTAGAATAGTGGTGCACAGAGTAGATGTGGACCTATGGCACTGTGGTGTGCATATAAGGAGAACGGACGTAAAGTCAGCATGGCAATGTGTTTGAATTAGTTTCAGTGGTGGTTAAGGTAGAATGTCAACTAGATTGACTTTAGGATCCTCCCACGTGACTGGTGGAGCACACTTCTGGATGTGTCTGGGTGGGACACAGAGATGTGTGCCCTTGAGGACCTGTGTCTGGTCCCTGGCCCCTGCATATCTGGCACTGTTCCCCCCTCTGTTTCCCATCTTTGCTTCCCCATGCCCTTCCACCATGGTGCTCTGCCTTGGAGCCAGCTGACTATGGACTGACCCTCCTGAAACCATGAACTAAGTTAAACTTTTCCTGCTTCAAACTGTGGTTGTCAGATGTTTTAGCCTAGAGATAGAAAGCCTGACGAACACAATTTTCTATCAATGTTATAAAAATTACCATTTATTTCATGGCTTAAAACAACAGAAATCTATTATTTGATGGTTATGTAGGTCAGATTTCTGGTCTGGGTCTCAGAAAGTTGATAGATACTTGGTACAGGGCTGTACTCTTGCAGTAGGTCCAGGTGTAATTTCTTTTTCTCTTCCCAGCTTCCAAGGCCCTGAATTCACTGGCTCAGGCTTTTTTCACCCCAGCCCACCTGAGCCAAAAGTTGCATAATCTGGAAATCTTTGAGTTTTCTGTCTCACTTTTCCACTCCCAAGGGCCCCGGGACCACCCCAGGCCACCTGGTGGACACAGGGCACTCTTCTCCTCCAGGACCAAGTGACTAGCAGCTTTCATGTCCCCTGCATCCTCAGTGCCTCTTTGTCATCTGAAGTGACAAATTCACAGCTTCTTGGGGTCTGGACATGAGCACCTCCAGGGGCCAAATCTGCCTACTTGTACTGGCCTATGATTGTTTTGGGGAGGGTGTACCAGGAGTCAAGCTCAGAACCTTGTGCTTGCCAGGCAGGTGCTGTACCACTGAGCTATGTCCTGAGCTCCTGGGACTATGATTCTTAAACTTCCATTTGCATAGCCTCAGTCTCTGAGTCTTTTGATTAAGAATTGCCTGTGTCTGTTTTTGCACAAATCCTCCTCATCCATGCCAGGCAGAGCGCGCACGCTGTCTGCAAGGAAGGTCTGCACGAGTGTCCCCCTTTTCAAGCATCTGTGCACACGCCCACACAGTGGCCAGTCTGAATGGCCACCATCTTTTTCAACACATCACAAAGGACCCCCACATTCTAGGGGCATTAAAATGTGAACAAATGATTCATCCTAGAATTGATGGTGTGTGGCTTCACTCCTGTCATAGACTATGACTAGCAGGCAGTATTTGATCTTAACTGTCCTTAGATGTAAGACAGGCACATGGAGGTGACATTGTTTTCTGTGTGGCTCTACTCTGTGCCTCTGGCACCTGGCAGGACATCAAAATCAAAAGTGACTCTCAGGAAGAATTTGGGGACTGCATGACATGGGGGGAATGCATGGAATGATGGAATGAATGAACACATTCAGAGAAACATTATTTTCATTTTGTTCAGATGTGCATAACATAGGATCACTGAGTATATGAAATGATCAATGCGGCATAAAGGAGGCCTTTGCAAAAGAAGTAATGCTCTTCCTCCTTGCCTCTGCATTTGGGTTCAGGACACACTGACCAGGGCACAGAGAGGGGAAACGGACCCCAGTGCCTGGCACAGAGCTTGTGCTCAGGGAACAGTGTTCGTGTGACTTGGCAGCAGCGGATGGAGGCCTGAAAGGCGAGATGGGGGTGTGACTGTCCTCATAAAGCCACAGTGGTTATCTGGTCTCCCCTGCCTCAGATGGGAAGGGACAGGTGATCTGTCTTAGCTGCCTGGGACTCTTGGCTCAGCACATATTCTTGGGACAAAGACCCACTGAAATCATTGTAAGATCAGACCAGGACAGAGTCTAGCGAGCCAGGGACTTTCCCAGGAAGGCAGCTGCAGCGATGTGGAGCTGCCGTCCTGGTAGCCTTCAGGGCTGTGGACCTGCTCACCTTCTGAAGAAGACGGACCACTACTGCAGGCCTAACACGTCTAACACTGGAGTGAGCGTCTATACTGTGGCCTGAGTCAGGATGTGTCAGAGCTAACCCAGGACACAGGCCTTGGAGTGAGGATGTGGAGCTGTTATGGTTTATTTCTAGATGTCCCACTGTAGCGTCATACATTTCTACACTGGACCATCACTGGAAGGCGATGGATCTTGGGGGCTTATGGCTGACTTGCTATTAGGCAGGGTCTGGGGAAGAGAGGCTGCTGGAGGCATGGCCAGAAGGTTATATCTCCCTTCCCAGCCTCTCCTCTCTCCTCTGCCCTCTTCCTGTCCGCCATGCTGTGAGCAGCTCTCCTGTGCCAGGCCCCTCTGCTGAGCCACCCTGCCTTGGAGCCAGCCCACTGCAGACTGAAACTGCTGCAAACTGTGAGCCAAAATATAGCCTGGGTGCTGGGCATTGTGTGGCAGCCACAAAGCAAGTGACTGGCAGCACTGCACTGTGCATAAATGCATGGCAGCTGGTGACTGTGGAAAGATCAGTGTCCAGTGCTGCGTTCTTCCCAGCCACAGCACATCTCAGCTCAGAGTGGCTCCCAGGAAGCCTTCTCTACCAAACCTTATCGGCCGATGAAACAGACCAGGGCACTGGCAGATTCCCCGGGTGGGTCTATGGAGGCAGAGAACCTCCCCTGAAATATGGGGTCTGTACCCCTGTCAGTCCTGGATCTGGGGCTCAAGTCTGGGGCATTGATAGCTGGGAACTTGCATAGTCGGCACGCAGAGCGAAGCACCTGGGATCTGCTGATCTATTATCTAGTCCATTGCCCTTGACACAGGCCGAGAAATGCCCTTCTTGGAGAGGCCGGCTGGGCCGTGGGGAGATGGATCACAGCCTGGACTCCGGGTGGGGAGAAAACTCCGAGTCCCAGGGAGGTGACAGAAGCGAATCCATAGCATGGACTCAGTTTCCACACAGCACACCAAATGCAGCTTCCTTTACTTTTAGATTTCATTTTGGATCCCCGACCCAAGAACCGACAGAGGGAAGCGCACGCATTTCCAAGAGGGCGGTGACCTTCAAAGTTCTTCCAAGGGAAAGAAATTTAATTTAATCTCATCTCCCCATATTTGTCCACGTTAGATTACATTAAATGAGTTATTTTTAATCATTGTTCATAAATCACGGCAAGGGTACGCCCCGAGGCACAAAACATTTGCATAAAAATATTAATTGCCACCATCTCTCCTCGTGGGTTCTCGGGAAATTAGATGAATGTGCAGGCCGGAAATGGGGGAGCAGGACAGGCAGAGTGGAGGGAGTGTGGGGGTGTGGGTGAAGGACGTGGCCCTGCTCTCATTCCTCATCCTCCCTGGCAACCCTTCCTGAGTTCCCAAGGTGCACTGGGTGCTTAGGAGCCTCCCGGGATCCTCCTCCTCCTTGAAGCCCGCCAGATTCCCCTAGATCAAATGCTCTGTCTCCTGTGAGGCATGGCCAAGTTTCTCAGGAAACTCCTGTATTCCTCCTGAACATCCCTCCTCCCCCAATCCTGCTCCTGTTTGGGATCTGCACCTCTTTTCCTCTCCCTGTGGTCCTGTGTGCCTGCCCTCGTCTCTGCTGTCCTCTCTGCAGACCACTCCTGCTTGCTCTGCACCCTGGCACCAAGGGCTATGGGCACCAAGGGCTATGTTGGCATGTATAGAACTCTGCCTGCCAATGGAGGAGGGTTGTATGCACCCCCTGCTTGCTTGCTGAGCTCCGCAGGCAGCTCCCACTCCCTGCTCCCCTCCCTAGATCTCAGCTGCACCTGGACGCCTGGGTCCTGCATTCCACTCTCTCTGTCTGTGTTTGCACACCATGGTTGTCCTCTGCGACCACGCACAGCCATCGTCCCGCCTCTTCCTGCTCTTTCTGCCGCTCTGTGCCCTGCCTGGGCCAGATGAGCCAGTGCCAGCCCCTCGGTCCGCCACACCCAGGGATGTGCTCTGCCTCAGTGTGCCATCCTTCAGCCATCGCTCATGGGTCAGCCACAGCTGTCCCTCCATGTGCCAAGGACATCCCGATGTCAAAGCAGAGGACAAGGAGCAGCTGACACCACACGGATGGAGCTGGGAGGGCTGGAAACAGCTCTGGATCTGTGGCTCTCTGAGTCCATGCCCATCTGTGCATTCATTGTCCCCTGGTGGACGGGGACATCCTCCCCAGGCTGCATCTCCATTCCCCGATGCCAACAATGGGACCTGGGTGTCCAGATCTCCAGGGCATGGACCTGGACTCATGCAGGAGCCTCCAGCCTGGAGACCCTGGGCAGTGACCTGCAGGGCCCGGGTGAGGCTGCATGAGCAGGGCAGGAAGAGCTCTGGGCCAGTCGTTCCCCTCCCTGGGGCCCCAGCATCTTGTCACTCTTGGCCCTTACATGCATCACACACAGGGACAGCCAGTGCAGTGTCCTTATAATTTGCAACACTGGCAGCAGTTGTAAAGCTAAGATATGGAGGGCCTGCCACAGTGGCGGTGTGGTGAGGGGAGGGGCAGCGCTGAATGTGGTAGCTCGGGCCCTGCTGCAGAGGCGCGCGTGCAGGCCGGCCCCAAACCCTTCCCAGCTGGCCCACAACAGCCACAGTCCTGGGTGCGGCAGAACCTCTGCAGGATAGCAGAGCAAACAGGCTCAGAGAGGCTCAGAACCCCTGTGAGCACAACGGAGTCTGGAGCTAAGCTCCTAGAAATGGGTTCCCGGCCTCGTCCGTATGCTGAAGTGGTCACTTCTGCCTACACGTCCTCCTGCTCTGCACAGACAGTGCACAGGGTGGATCCGTGGCAACCTGGCTGCCCGTGCCCAGCACCCTGGAGGTTGTGCTGGCTGCAGACGAGGGAGCTGCAGTGGAGAGTGCAGCTGGTTTGGCTGGCCCTGAGCTGCTGCCCACAGCCCAGGCACTGAGCGCCTCCACAGGCAGCTCTGCCTGGCTCCTCAGCGTCAATAAGGGACAGTGGGGCATCACAGGACACTGTCCGTGTTGGCTCTGTGCAGCTGGCACGGGGTCCTCAGCGCACAGCAGATCCAAGAGACGTGAAGAGGTAAATGCTGAGGTTGCCTTGCTTTTCTTTTATTTTTCTTTATTACAGTCATTGTGTTATTGCTGAGACTCCAATATCTAGGCAAAGACAACTTCCAAGCACATGTGTTGTTCCATATTTATCTCAGACCCACCAAACTGCCCAGCATTTGACCTACACTGTAGAAGTCTTTGTGTGTGGAAGTGAAAGATATCATGGATGGTAGATTCAATCTATCCCTACAAGGAGAAGGGCTCCGGTAGGGCAGTTTCAGAGCAGCTCTGGGATCCTGGGCCAGAAATGGAGTGGATGAACTTGACTGAAAGTATAATGGGAAAAAGCAGAGAGGCTGCCCTCTCCTGCCTCAGCCTTGAGCTCTCATCTGTCTGCTCACTTCTGCCTGCATGGTGGTAATGCCACTGCCACCTACCAGGCACAGGATTAGATCCTGTGGTGCAAAGGTGACAAAGGAGGCTCCCTGCACCTCCGAGCAAGCCAGTCACCCAGTGGATCTCCCTACCCAGGAGCCCAGCTGTGAACTTTCTGTGCTTAGAGCACTGGAGATGTGATGAACAGCGAGCCTTAGAATCACAGGATTGTTACTGGGGCCGGGAGTGCTGGAGGTCCTTCTACAGGTCCCATGTTCTTGTCCCGAACAAAGGATTGGACAGGAAATTTCCAAAATGTTGCGATCTCTGATAAGATCCATTCCCCGAGGGGCCAGGGCTGGGCCAGCTGAGCAGCTCCGAAACAGAGGGTGGAAGAAGCCGTGAGACAGTAGCCATAGTCAGCCAGGTGCAGAATGGAGCGTCTCCACGGTGCTGGAGAAGGAAACCTTAGATTTGGGAAGCTCCCTTGGACGGACTGAGTAGACAGAGATGTGTTTCATCTGAGGCTCTGGTTTCACTCCGTGACCTAAGGAAGAGTGCTCATCCCGCCCCAGTGCTCTGAGGAAAAGCCTTGTGGCCTTCTTCTCCCAGCAAGCTGCCTTACTCCCTGTGGAGGAGGCGGCATCTTTGTCTCTGGCCTGCAGGTAGGGCCATTATGGCCAGGGCCTGACCACAGCCTGAGGCCACAGCCCCCATCTTGCAGGCTGCATCTGACAGATGTTTTTAGATAGACTGAGGCAGCAACGCAGTATAGTTTTGAAATGAGTCAGACCTGTGTTTGGGTCCTGACTAACAATGGCGGCTGCTCTGAGCCTCGGATACTAACCGCTGTCCTTAAACCCACATCTTCCTGTGCAGTCCAGAGCTTCCCTCCCCCCCATGGGTAGCATGCATATGAGGGACAGGGTGTGCCCCCGCAATCGCTGAGATGACCTCTTACAAGCTGGGCTGGCTGGGGGAAGCACAGGACTAAGGGAATTTTCTCTGTTTTTTGGACCCAAATGCTGAGATGGCTGAAATACCCCAAAAAGTGAATGTGGCAGAGGCAGGAGGGACCTGGATGGTGGAGGGTGCCTTTGCACAGTCTGGAAAACAAAAGTCGCCATGCCTGTCCCTGCTCCGCTGGGGTCCTGGGTCAAAGGTTCCCTCCTGTACACACGGTGTCCATCTCCGGGGACGTCATTACCAGGACTCGGTCATTTTTCAGCTTCAGTTCTGCACGGTTTACTGATAACAACTTTATTGGATCTCCTCCCTCTCGTCCCAGGAAATGGCTTTGTTGTACCAGGCAGAGCAATACAATCATAAGATGAAATAGTCGCTGTGATAATTAACCCCTTTCATCAACAGACACACATTTAAGGGCCACATATTAATAGTAATAATACTGAGAACAGGAAGAGAAACGGTTTTCATTGTTACAGCTCCCAGGATTGGGTCAGTCTCTGTAATTGGCGGTCCACTGGGTTGGCATCTCCCTGGGGAGCAGCGAGGAGCGGTAATTACTGGCGCTGGGGGAGACCCCGGGGCTCACATGCTCACCCTTCATCCCAAATTGCTGCTACCATCCCGGCTTGCTTCCTCCTTAACGTTATTACATTTGTGACAATCCAGATAGGTTTTCTGCAGGCATTAAATTTTTAGTAAACAGACCCAAATTAACAGCTATTTATGACATTTCACTCCAGGGATCAAATCAAAAGGGCTCATTTCATATATAAATATCTGCTCTTTTTTGCTTTTAATGAACGAGTGCAGTTGTTGAAAGCAAAATTAGACCAGTGCCCCCAGCCCCCAGTGTGGTGAGTGTGCAGCCCCAGTGGAGAAGGCAGGAGGATCACCTTTGGGAAGGGAGGGCGGGGCGTGTTAATTCTCCTTAATTCAGGGAAACAAGGCCTGGATCTCCCGCCTGCCTGCGCAGCGCTCCTCCTCCACAGCAACAGGCCGCGGTAATGAGCATGCTCCTCAGGCAGCGCGGCCTCCCCAGGAGCTGGCTTGAAGATGACTTCCTATTACTCCTGGCGTTGTACAAGCCACGCAGGACCTCGAGTGTCTAGGAGTGACCTTGCTGTTGGCAATGTTGCACTTAGTGCTAATGAAGATGGCTGCACGGTCCAAGGCTAAGAGGCCCTCAGCGGGATGGGGCCACGGTGAGCTGCAGCCGCCTCCTGCGCTGGAGCTGATTTCAGAGCTGGATCACCACGGGCTGTCACATCCGGCACAGCCAGCTGGCCATTGCTGTGCAGGCAGCTTTGGGGTGCTGGGAAATCGCTTAGAATCGCAGATGACGGCTCAGAGTGTGCGCTTCCCAAAGGTCGGAACGACAGGGTTGCATTCATGTCTCCATGCCCTTATTCTTGTGTCCAGGAGTGGACGCGTGGGACAGAGGTGCAGGTGGCTGACAGAGCGCTTCCCCTTCCAAGGTAAAGGGATTTGTCACGATGCAAGGATGGGGGTTCATGGGCTGTGGGAGCAGGAAAGGCAGGGCTGAGTGAAGGAGACGGAGCAGACTGAGGTGCCATGGCAGGGTGCTGGGGTTTGGAAGCAGAGTCCCTGGATGCTTAGGTGCTGAGGCTTGGTCCCCACTGTGGGGTGTCCTAAGAGGTGGGACGTAGAGAAAGGTATGTGCTCATGGGGCCTCGCCCACAAGGGTGAGCTAGTGCTGTCTCCCAGAGCTCGAGGAGCAAATGGGCTCCCTGAAGAAAGGGGTGCTACACATGAACCTCGTGTCCCTGAGTCCATCTTCCTGGCCTTCTGCACCATTGTGACAGCTTCTGTCACAGACCCTCACAGAGCCGAGCCAATGACAAAGCCATTTTTGGCTTTTTGTTATGGAAGCACAAAAGGTATTAAGACAGGAGTGAAACTGGCAAAGGAACAGTTCAAGAAGATTCCCAGTGCTGATGGCAATCAGTCTCCAAACCGAGATGTCCTTGGACTCCTCTTTCCCACCAGCTACCACCTCCTCTTCTGGTTCTCTTTTGCCAGGAAGGTTGTTCTGTGGCCTGACTCCTATTCGCTCCAAGGCCATCTTCAACTTGGCATTTGTGCACAAGTGATTTTCTTTCGCGTTGCTAACCTGGGTCAGTTCTCAGGCGGGAAATCCTCTCACTGGTTCTCATGGCCACACCTGGATACACTGTTGCGTGCCTGGCTCCTCGAATGCCCCTCTTGCTTATTTATGGTTTCTCATTCCCATTTCACAGATCTTCTTTTCTCCAGTTCCTCTTCCTGCCCCCGCTCTTCCTGAGGTTTGAATGTCTGCGTAACCCAACCCAGGAGGCTGTTGCTTGGGTCCACCCTCACTGTCTCTGTAGATTCCACCTCGTTTCGGGTCTGGAAGGTCATTGTGAGAGCTGTTATCACATCTCTCCATCAGAACCGCTCTTCCGGACCCCCGAAGGACACACCCAGCTGGACTTAGCACCTTCTGTGGAATCTGTCATTTCAAACTCACATGCACAACACTGGATCCTTTGCAGTGACCCTCAGACTCTGCTTCACCCAGTCATCCCTGTCTCATCCATGCCAGTTCCTTCCATTCAACTGCTCAAGACAAAAAGTTTGCACCCATGCTGAACTCTCACTCTCCACATCCCGTATAACAGGCAATCCCATTGGCTAAGTGTGAAGACACACTTAGAAGCTAACTCTTTCTGTTCTCCCCTGCCAGAGTGCCTCTCGACCCATCTCTCCTCTGCACCCCGGCAGCTCTCAGTGAGTCTTCCTGTGCTTCCCTGGCCTCTCTTCAGGACTTCTGACCCACGGTGAGGGGCCTGTGTTAACCTAGGTGGTTCTCCCGCCCCTGCTGTGCTATGCACAGCTCTCTCTTTGATTGAGAGTAAAATCCAAAGTGCCCCCATCCCAGGAGCCCCCAGGCCCTAGTAAACTGGCCTTAGGGTCTCTGGCTTCTCCCCCGTGGCTACCCCTTGCTGTACTTCTCACAGCTTTCAGGGCTGCATTGCGTGGCCCGTGTCTCAGTGGGATGGTCTCAGGAGATGAGCTGTGGAGGTGATTAGGTTCAGAAGAGGTCCCAAGGGCAGAGCTTCACACTGAGATCAGCGGTTCTTGTGGTTTGGGGTTTTTTTGCAAGGGGAAACAATATCATACGGGATACATATAAGATTATTTATGATAGTCATCCGAAGAATCATATACAAGAGAGTGCAGGAAATCTGTCCACACAGTATAGACCAGGAATCCAGCTGAAGGCCTGGATCCTGTGATAATGTCCTACATGAGTCCAGCTGAAGACCTAGAGCCCATGACAGTGTCTCATGCAGGCCTGCTTCACGGATCTGCACTGGGAAGGCCCAAAGGTCTGTGGTGGAATCTAGAAAGTCTGTGCCAGAGGGATGAAGCATCTGTGCTAGCAGGCTGAGGGATCTGCACTGGAGCCAGGAAGCAATGCTCAGAGTAAGAACAAGAGCTGCCTCAAAAGGTACCACAGCCATCCTCAGTGACAGTAAGGTCCTGAGCTCCTCCGACGATCAGGACAGCTGAGTTCCTGTCAGGAGCGCCAATGCAGCAAGCTTCTCCAGGTGACTGGCAGTGAACCTATTCCCCTCTGGAGGCAGGAAGCGATGCTCAAAGTGAGGACCAGAGCTCCCCCAAAGTGAACCAAAGCCATGCTCAGTGCCAACAAGGTCCTAAGCTCCTCAGAGGATGAAGACAGCCCAGTTCATCAGGAAAGCCAGCATGACAAGCTCCTCCAAAAGAACCAACAGCTCACTACAGCTTTTACCAACTCCTAATGGCCTAACTTCTCCTTCTGCAGTTCTTCCTCTTATACTGTTGGCAACAGTCCTCAGGTGGGCCTCCCACACCCAGCACCGTGCTTACTCAGTTCAGCTGGGGGTTGTAAGTTGACCACCAGTTGTTGATCTACCACAGTGGCCTTGTGGGAACAGACCCCAGGGAGCTTACCTGCCCTCTCTTGCCACGGTACATAGTGAGATTTTCACCTGGCCTCTCCAGAACATGGGCCTTCACCAGAAATGGAACCCTCTTAGCACCTCAGAGCTGGGCTCCCAGCCCCCACAACTGTGGACAATCAGGATCTGTGGTTTACACTGCCAGTTGGTGGTATTTTGTGGTGGCGGCAAGAGTGGACAGGCACGGAGCCCTTGTGGCCCTCCACTCACTCTACAGTGAGCTTTCCAATTTCTGGCTTCTTGACCCTACTATTTCACACTTCAGCCTCCCTTTACTCGTGTCTCTAGTGCCCTCATTTAGCTTCTGTTTTCTTTCATTGGCTACATCACCTTGTAACTCAAAAAGTCACCTACTATGTGCTATGTCTATGGTTTATATCTTCTCCTCCATTAGAGGGTGAGGTGCTCAAGATCACTGTTTTGTTTCTATCCCAGAACATAGAAAGTGCTTGGTGCATAGTAGAACTTTGAAAAACTGTGTGTTTAGTTGAGGTGATCCTCAGAGTGCAAAGTACAGTTGATCAGCAAGACCCATACCAGCCCCATCATTGCTGTATTTCAAGGAGGACAGTGAAAGACAACATTCATGTGTAAAAAATATCCCTCTAAAAGGTCACAAATTTAAATGATACCAAATTTTCAGCAGCAATACTGAAAGCTAGAACATAAGTAATTCTTTAAAATTTCTGGAAAAAAAAATTCCTCTTGCCTAGCATTTTATTCCCAGCCCGACTTTCATTCACATGAGAGTAAAAAATAAAGTTGTTTTCATACTTTACAAGCTCAAAGCAAGTATACTTGTGCCCTCATTTTGGAGAAGATCCTGTAATATGTGTTTCAGTGAAATATACCTATAAACCAAAGTGCTTCAAGAAGCAGCAACTTCATCCAGGAAGGAAACAATCTTTCCTGAGGGGCTGCAGCTCACACTGCCAGGAAGATGGCGGGGTTCAAGAGCCGCTGAGAAACCAAGAGAAGATGGAAACAATGCCCACCAGATGAGTTTGCACACTCTGGAGGAGAGTTCCGCCTCTGCGGGGAGTTTGTGGCATATGAGTCATAGACGTTAAAAGCTAAAAGATGAGGGTGAATAAGACAATGATCAAGACTGAAGCAAGCAAACAAAAGTCATCAAAGGAAAGGTAATCATAGTACACCACATATTCAAGCATGAACTCTATTTACATATTCATGATAATATAAATATGCAGTATTACCCTACCATAAAAATACCATACACCTGTGTTAGGAGGAAGGCTAAGGCAAAAAGTGAAGAGAGAGAATTCTTAGGTAAAATTAAGCATATTTTCATAAAGCTTGTTTTTCTCAAGATATTCACAATCGGTTGGGAAGATCTATGGGCCACACACCAAATCCTTTTCTTCCTAGTTTTTCCAGGAGCCCAGCAGTGCCACTGGTTACCTAGGGCAGAAAATCCTGGCATCCGTCTATACCCACAAAATCTCACGTGCCCTCTTCCTACACCTCTGCATTTGACATTCCTTTCTTGTCCTTCGGATTCATCTGTTGTAACCCTCATAGAAGGCTCATGTCTTTCTTTCTCTGCCTTTCTTACACTGTCCCTGTTTTCAATCTGTAGCTCCTATGGCCTTGCCGGTTTTTAGCTGCAGTATGGCCAAGTGTGGCTGGGTCCTGTCTAAGCCCTGGCCACAAGTTCTTCTGTGTCATTTGAAATTCCAAGATACATCTGCAGAGAGGGCGGCAGTGAATGCGTGGCCTGCAATAGGAATTAACCATCAATGCAAGTGTTGGTCTTGGGGACGTTTTAGAGGTGTTCAGGTCAGGAGGTCTACACCCACATGAGGGGACTGACTCTGTTATTTGAAGTCTCAGTGGAAGGGCTTTGTCTCCTTCAGCTTCCCCACTGCTTCCTCCATGTGAGGACACAGATTTCCCTCTCTGGAGGCCAGAGTACCCAGTCACCATCTTGGAAGCAGGGAGCAGCCCTCTCCAGACCCCAAACCTTGACCGTGGACTTCCTGGCCTCGAGAACGGATGGAGGGTAAATTTCAGTCCTGTATACATTACTTAAGTCAGTGGCTTATCTACGACATCAGCACAAAATAGTGTTAATATTTTATAAATTATTTGTTTTGTTACAATTGAGGAGTGTTAAAATTCCCACTATGATTTCATATATATTGACCTCTTCCTATAATGCTGAATTTCTCTGCTTTATGTAACTTAGGTATGCTTTAATAAGTGTTTAGGAATATAGTATCTTCTTCATAAATTAAATATTTTATCATTTTATATGAGTTGTTGCCCCTAGCAATCTTTTGAACTCAATATAGACTTACTTCATGCCTTCAATAGAGCTCCCCCATTTTCCTGTTGGTTCTTACTGCCTGGTGTATCTTTCTCTGTCTGTATTAGCTGTCTATAGCTGTGTAACAAAGATCCTTAAATTCTGTGGCTTTAAAACAATCAACATGTGTTGCTTCACAGTTCCTGGAGGTTAGAAATCTATATGTGGTGTTTTTGGTTTTTTGTTTTTTTTAATTTCTGGTACTGGGGATTGAACTCACAACCTTGCGCTTGCCGGGCAGGTGCTGTGCCACTCAGCTAAATCCCCAGCCCCTATGTGGTGTTACTGAGTGATGGGCTCTGGGTACCACCCAAGGCTGCAAAGTCTCTGAGGCTGGGCTGACTGAGAACTCACTTCCCGAGGCTGGCTATCAGCAAGAATGTGCACCTTCAGCTCTTCATCAGTCTTGTCGCAGCTCCTGGGAACCTGGAAGTCCCCATAGTTCAGTCCACAGCTGGGCATCCAATTTCAGCCAGAGCAGGCAGAAAGAAAGAAAGCGCACGAGAGGATGGTGCCCTGACCTCACAAGCCACACCCCGCGTGCAGGGTGTGCTGCATTCTGATCCCTTAGAGCCAAGACCCCAGGGCTGGCCCACAGCTGAGGGAGGTGTGCAAAAGGGGACAATGACCTGAGGACCGCCTTGAGTAGCCCTGGGTGCCACCCACTCTGTCCCTGCCCGTTGCTACTACCTTCCCTTCACACTGTCAACAGCACTCTTATAAATAATGTAGCTGGATGGTATCTGCCTTATTTTTTAAATGTTTAAATCCAATTTAAGCTCTATGTTAATCTTTGATTTTTGTCATTTTTTCATTTATTTTCAATACTGAACATTTCAGAACTTTCAGACTTCTTTTGGTCTTGCTTTCCTCTTGTCCAGCTGAAATAACCCTGAAGTAATACCAGCAATGTGTTTTATTCTTCTTTCTTAATTGAAATCAAGGGTAGAAGTTTCCCTCGGGTTAAGCATAGCATCTAGAAGTGAAGTGAAAATCTCTGCTGATTTGCTACACTGTCACTACACCTAGAATAGCAGCTGTGAACAGCAACAACCATGTTTGGGTTTAAAATAACCCTTGGTTTCTAGGCCATCCCTGCTTCTGGTCCAGTGAATGTGGCAAGCACCCCCAAGGTGCACCCTGGCATAGTGGGTGGTCTGGGTCTCTGGTACCTGGGGAGGGGTTACTGCCTTTGGCTTTCCCTTTCCTTGTGGGAGAAAACAGTCCAAGACTCGTTCTGACCGGAGCCAGACCCTGACCACTTCACCTTCGGGTCAGGGGAGCCGTTGTGTGCAGGGCCGTCTGTGGGTTGAACGACTGTTTGACTCTGTGTTCAGAACTGGGACAGCCAGACCCACGGTGAGATCCTTTCAAGTCAAATTGCTTGCCCCATTTGACCCTATGAACCTGCACAGACTGGCTGGCCATCAGATGTTCTGGGGCTGCCAGGAATGGGTGCCCACTCTGGATGGGATCTAGCAACTCCAGAAAGCAGAGCAGAGGGTGTCTCTTAACTATCACCCTGGTGATGACCACACTTCCCTCTGGGAAGGCTTGGAGGACAGTTTAGAGCACACACATGGACTTCACTGGGAGACTGTCCTCCAAAGACTGGGCCTACCCTCAACATGATTGGAGGCATGTAAACAGCTTAAACTTAAAAACAGGGTGTGAGGCTGTGGATCCCATCAGAGACAACCAGCTTTGTTGCCTCCAGTGCTAGAGGTTGCTCCCAGGATGCACGAGAAGGACCCAGCTGCCCTTCTCGTTCATGTCATTCATAGGGACCTGGCCTCTGAGGTCTCTGCCTGCAGACTGAACACATGCTCAGGAGCACACCGATCCCTGCCCAGTCACCCCTGGGAACCTGCTGGGACCTGCATACAGTGTCAGCACTGCTATCCCCACTGCATTTTCAGGTGCCTGCTGTAGGGACTTCTTAATGCCTCTGGGAGGATGCAGTCACTGCATCCCCTGAAGAGGGAGACAGGTAGCTGAGCAGGACGCACAGGGAGGAACATGCCAACCTTCCACACTGGGGAACAAACTGTCCTGGTCTCCTGGGACTAAGAAGTTTCCCATGATGCAGGAATTTGAGTTTCACAGCCAAGGATGTGGTGGGCATGCTGGCCCAAGGTAGGCACCAGGCTTAAGACTCTGAAATACAGGTGGGAAGGTATGATGGTTTGTGTCTGGATACCACCCCCCACAAAGCCTCCCCAAGTCATGGGGTGGGCTTCTAGAGTTTATGATTAACTCCTGGTCCAATGGTGGGATTATGGGTGTGAGTGTTACACCCGCCCTAGTTTACATACAATGTAAGGGAGGGAAAGAGGCTGCTTGCTGCAACTCCTCCCTTTTTGCTTTGTTGTTTTGCTGTTTTCTGCCCATGAACAGTTGCCCTCTGCCCTGGGCCGCTCTGCCTTGGAGCCAGCCGAGTATGGACTGAAACCTCCAGAACTGTGAGCTAAATAAACCTTTCCTTCCTTAATTTTGGGCACCAGGTATTCTATCTCAGCAATGAGAGAAAAGTAACCAAGACAGAAGGTCCAGAGTCTCTGCTTCTGGGAGAGTCCAGCTCTGTGGAACACACACAAAGCCACTGCAGACCTTGCTGTGAAGACTTTCAGATCCCAGCGGGAAGAGTCCCGATCGACACTCCTGGGCTGACCCACTTTGGATCCCACCTGTGTCGGTGAAGCATCCTCCACATCGGCCACCAGGCAGCCTCTCCGGTCACCGCCCACACACTTGGTCGGCACCCACTGTTCTGTGGTGGAGCATACTCAGAGCTGGGCAGAGCAGGGACTGTCCTGCATCACAGGTGTGGGTGAGGTAGGGGTTCTCTGGAGGGGCCATTCCCCTGGGAGGTCCTCAGTGCTGTGCCAGGAAGGGTTTTGGGCAGTCTGGTCAATTCACCAAAAGCAGGGGGAGGATGACTTCCACCCACAAGCGGGCTTCATGGGAACAGGGAGCTGCCAGGTACCCAACTGGCACATTTCCCCTGTCTCTGACTCTCATTTTATTTCCCAGCAGCCCTTAATCCTAACAGGCAGACCAGGAAAGTGTGGGTGGAGGCTTTGATTTTAATTGTTCTTTCTTGTGATTCCTCTAAGGATGTGGTCAAGAGCCAGTGTCACCCCAACCTTGGCCATGACTGCAGGTATGGTTCCCTCAGGGGCAGGAGTCCCTTGGCCCCCAGGGGCCTGGCCACACCCCACACTCCACCCACATGGCCATCTGGGAAGCTTGGGTGTTGGTGACACTGCATGACATCCCACTAGATGCCCCCTGGTCACCTGTGCAGTGTGAGCAAGCCCAGTGCCCAGATCGTGTTGACGTCACCAGCAGGAACCATCCTGGGTAGCAGCTATTCTGTCAGAAAAGGGCTCAGCGGGACAGCAAAACTCACACTCACTTTTGGAAGACATGTGGATGCATGAGCTCCTCAAGGAGCAGCAGCATTGGAGACAGAGAGGGGAGCCGGCAGGCAGCGGGGAGGAGGAACCACAGGAAAGCTTGTCCCAAAGGCCCAGGGGAGGACAACAGTGCCGGGTCCTGTGTGACCAGTCCTGGGAGATGCAGCTGGGAGCGATGGAGTTGCCAGGGAAGTGGAGAAGGAATTAGTCTCCGGGAGGTGGGGCAGTGAGACCACCTGTCCCTGTTTTCCTCCCTCGCTGATTTTCTGGTGCTGCTGGTCAAGTTGTACTGTAGCTTCACGGGTGTGCAACGGACGTGGCTTGTTTGTCCTGCTGAGATGCTCAGCCCTCCCCGGCGGTGAGTGCATCTCCTTGAACAGTATGGAAATTATCTCTTCAAGTACATCTAGGTCTCCATTATCTCTTGCTTTTAAAATAAAAGCTTTTAGACATTACTTTGTCACCCAGAGGCGGGTGGTGTAGGCTGGTGATGGAGGATGCAATACTGAAGGCCAGGGTGTAGCTCAGTGATGAGCACTTGTCTAGCATGCATGAAGCCCTGGGCTCCTTCCCCAGGACTGCAGAGAGACAGACAGACAGAAACAGAGAGACAGAGATGGAGAGAGAGACAGAGACGGAGACAGAGACAGAGGCAGAGGCAGAGGCAGAGGCTGATTGGGTTCTGGGTTTAAATTCTGTTTCCCAAAGTCAGGACCCTGGGGCCTTGGACACCTGACAGTCAGTGTTGTCTGCAGTGTGACTTTAAAACCAGGCTGCTGTTAACACCCTGCAGACTTTTTTAAAGACAGCTACAGGAATGGACACAAGGAAGCTCCAGGACATGGCGTAGAGTGCCAAACCTTGCTTATCACAGCTGCTTAGGTATTAACGCCACCCTTACCCTTTCACTATAGCAGGAACACAGAAGCTTCGCACTCAGCGTGGTTTGGAGAGCCACTTGTCAGGGCTTCCCGTGGGCACTGTGCTGTGAGCAGGGTTCTGTGCCCGCTCTACCAGGGAATGGCGTCTCCTCTGTCTCCTCCAGCCCAGCACTCCTGCTCCTGTCTGCTGACCCCAGGTCCCTCACACTGCACTCTCCCTTCTGTAACTGGTGTGCGCCATGCTGCACGGCGTCCTCCGGATTCACAGTCACCACAGGTGGCAGGATTTGCCTCATGTCAAAAGCCGAATAATCCCTTCTCAGTGCTGTTGCTAATGCTCCCCATCTCCTATCTGCCGGTGGGTGATTTCCTGGATACAGCTTCTAGGTTCATACTTTTGTTTAGCTATTTCTAATTTTTGTGCATGTATGGTACTGCGGATTAAAGCCAGAGCTTTTCGACTGAGCTACATTCCCAACCCTTTTTTGTTTTGTTTATTTGTTTTTGGAGGGCAGTCAAGGTCTTGCTAAGTTGCCCAGGTTGCTGGGTTTACAGGCATGGGCCACCACAACTAGCTTCTAATTTGTTTTAAAAGATACACATTAACTTTTTTTAAAACTTAAAGATTGTCTAGTAAAGCTTCTTTTTAGAAAATACTTGATTAAATTTTTGTAAATTTAAATTTACAAAATTTAAATTTTGAATTGCACAAAGGTAAAAACCTAAAGTCTAAAGTATAGTAATGGTAAGTGAAACCTTGGTAAGCACAGTTCGAATGAAGATGTGGAACGCTGCTCGCCGGTACTGGGGCCCCCCACTGTCTGGACAACCTGGGATCCCTGAGAACAAGAGACCGCCACCTTGCACCTTCAAGACAGGGTCGAGTACAGACCACATGTGGCCTTGGTTGATAGTATCCGTGTCATTTCCAGCTTAGACTATGATGTTTAGAGCTACCCATGACATTTTTGTAGACGTTGTTATATAGAGGTATATTTTTATTCTCTCTCTCAGCAGAACTGGTGACTAGATGGCCAGATGGGTGTTTAGCTATTTAAAAATGTAAAAGACTGTTTCACAAAGTGGCTGAGTCACAGTTCACATTTGCACTAGAAATACCTGGAAGATGGTGTTGTTCCTAATCTTTGCAAGTGTTTTATAGTGTTGGTTGTTTTTAATTTTAGCCGTCATCATAGGTCTGAAGTGACTCTGATTCAGTTTCAGTGACATTTCAATTGCATGTATATCTGACTCTGTACCGGAGGGCTGCACACCTGTTGATTCAGTCTATCTAGATCAAAAATATTTGAAAACAGATTGTGTCTACATTGAATATATATATTTTTCTTATCATTCTTTAAATAATACAGAAAACCATTTACATAACATTTACATTGTATGAGGTATAATGAGCAATCCAGAATGATTTAAAATATATGGGAGGTTGTGTGTAGGTTAAAAGCAAATTCTACACATTCTACACAGGGACTTGAGCATCTCAGGGTTTAGTGTGTCTGGGGGCCAGACTGATCTCCAGAACATGGAGATCAACTGTGCATGTTTAATACAAACGTGTGTGTGTGTCTGTGTGTGTGTGTCTCCTTTGTTATATTAGGTATTGGAGAGCTTTTCTCCCGTGCTGTGGCTTGGTTTATTGTTTTAAATGTATTGGCACTTTTTTCATAAGCAGGGTGCTCCTTGTCTTGATGAAATATGTAATGAACTTTCAAGTTTACCTCTCTTTATGTCTTCTCCAAGAAATCATTCCCTATCCCAATTATAGAAAAATATAGATTTAGCTTTTCTTGATTTCTATGAAACTTTAAAGTGTTGATTGAGATCGCACTGAACCCATTACTAAACTGGGGAGAGCTGACATGGCAGACGTACTGAGCTCTCCAGTTTATGAAGAGGGTATTTATCTTCCCTCTTTACATATTCTTTAGTGAATCTCAATGGTGCTTCACCGTCTTCAGGGCTGTGGTTTTGTAGATATTTTGCTTTATTTTTCTAAATGTGCCTGGTGCTATTATCAACGCAAGCATTTCACGTTCCATTTTTTTTGTGGCTGCTCTGAAAACATCGAGATCACTGCAGTCTGCAGGTCCGCCTTATCTTCTGCTTCCTTGCCAAAACCACTTATCAGAGTTAGGCGATGTTTTCTGTTCTGATAGATCCTTTGATTTTCATGTGACAATCCTGTCTGAACATGACGTGAGTTTGGTCTTCCTGCAAATCATCACCCGCCCTTCCCAATGCTGCCCGATTCTGCCGGACAGCACTCCCCGCACAGTTCTCTCTGTGCGTGGTCAGAGCCCAGCTCCCACCTGGGTCCTGCCAGGCAGGAAGTAGCATCCAGCATCTCACCCCGGGGCGCTGTGCTAGCTGCAGACCGCTCCGCGGGCGCCGCTCACAGCCGGAGTAACGCTGCTTCTGTTAAGAGCTCGCTGAGGGTTTTCGTTAGGAGAGATGCTGAATTCGGTCATATGTCTTTTTCAGTATCTCATGAGATTATCATAAGAGCTTTCCCCTTTATTCTTTTCACGTTAGTTGACTAAAGTCTGCAGTTACAGCAGCAATTCCTTTAGTGTATTTCATCATCACATATTGGTAGGTTCACTTTACTAGGTTCATTAAGATTATTATTTCATCCGTGTTTGTGAAGGCCATTGCCTATAGCTTTCAGTGTTTTCCTATAATGTGTGTAAATTTTCTTAAGTTGTATCTTCTGAGGGATTTGTCTGTTCGACATAAATTGTTACTGACATAAAATTTTGGTCAGAAATTGATGATAGCATTTGAATTCTGTAGAATGTGTAGCAACATTTATTCTTTATTTTTATCAACAATATAACTTTTATTTTTTATTTCTTAATCAGAGTTGTTGACATTTAAAAATTTTATTAATCTTTCTGAAAAAAGCACATTTGACTTTTAAACTTTTCTAGTGTTTGTTTCCGGTTGAATTTGAAGTTACACTTCAAATTTATTATTTTCTTCCATTTACTTTAGATTTGCTGGGCGTGGTGGCGCACGCCTGTAATCACAGCACTTGGGAGGCTGAGGCAGGAGGATCGTTGCGAGTTTGAGACCAGCCTGGGCTACAAAGTGAGCTCAAGGCCAGCCTGAACTGCATAGCAAGACCCTGTCTCAAAAAGACAAAACAAAAACAAAAACAAAAAAACCGCAAAAGCTTTAGATTTAATTTTGTCTTCACTTGCTTGATTCTTAAAGTGGAATTTGGATACCCAATTTTTAAATCTTCTTTGTTTGTAAGATGGGCATTTAAAACTGTAGATCTTCAAGAAAGCACCACTTTGCTTGCATTTCACAAACTTTTGTTTTGCTTTCATTATGACAAAGTCTGAAAAATATTTTTCATTTCCCTTGTAATTTCTTTTCTCATGTTTTATTTAAAAGTTCAGAGGATACAAGATCAACACACAAAAATCAATTGTGCTTTTATTAAATAGCAACAGATAATCCAAAAATGAAATTAACCTAACAATTTCATTCACAATAGCCCCAAAGAATAAACACTTAGAAATAAATTTAACCAAAAAGATAGATGACTTGTACAATTAAATTTATAAAATATTGAGAGAAATAAGACCTACAAACACTGAGGGATATTTCATGTCCATAGATCTGAAGATTCAGTGGGAATTTTCCTCAAATCCATTCCCAAATTAACAATCCTCTCAAATCTCAATAGGTTTCTAGCTAGAAATGAGCAAGCAAATCTCACAATGCATATGAGAATAAAACAGAAATTAGAACAGAAGCATAAAGTCGGAGGTCATATATAACTGTGTTTCAAAACTTGGCTTAAGGGCTGGGGATGTAGTTCAGAGGCTGAGTTCAATTCCTGGTACAAAAAAAAAAAAAACTTAGCTGAAAGTCAGAACAACAGAGACGGTGTGGCCTGGAGTCAAGAAAAAGTACATAGGCGATGGAAGTTGACAATACAGCCTTATGTTTATGACCACTCGGTTTTTGAGCAGAATGTCAAGATAATTTGATGTGGGAAAGAATACTCTTTTCAAGAAGAGGAGCTAAGACAACTGAATATCTATAGGCACAAAACAAGTGATCTTTAGCCCCTCTAGCATGCACAAAAATTCATTCAAAATGCATCATACTCAACTACAAAAACTAAAACTGAAAATTTGGTACAGGGAAACACAGGTGAAAATCTGTGACCGCAGGCTGAGCAGAGAGCGCTTAGACAGGACAGCAAGAGCATGGCCCAGCGAAGAAAAAAATGGTAAATTAGATCCCACTGAATCGAAATCTTAGTCTTTAAAAGATTGCTAACAAAATGAAAATTCTGGCCACAGATGGTGTAAAAATATTTGCAAATCATGAACTCCTACAACGCAGTAATAAGAAGATTAATGGTCCAATTACATGGTGGAAAAAGTATCGAACAGATGTTTCAACAGGAAGCGACACCCATGGCCAGGAAGCATGTGGGAAGACACAGCATCATTTGTCATCTGGGGTGCACATGAAACCCACAAGTCTGACCAGGGGACACGGACAGTGGTGCTGAAGGTGGCCGAGGATGTGAAAGCTGGACTCCTCCCAGACCAGGGGACGGTCACTTTGGACAGTGCTAAGGCCATTTTATTAAAGTTAAATGTACAGCTCAGCAATTCCACCCCTCAGAGTTTGCTCAGGAGAGCTGAAACACACACAGATACAGATACTGGTGAGCTCAGCAGTATGATGTAGGAGAACTGTGTCCTAGTCTGGTTTCCACTGTTGTAACAAAATACCTGGGGTGTCTCGGTTCATTCAGCTCACAGACTGGCATCCCAGATAGGGCTGCCCCATCTGCTCGTGTCTGCCGAAGCCACTGCATGCACAGGTTTTCCTTTCTGAGGGTCCTGCCTCTTCATGTCCCCAGTAGCTCAAAACCACCACATGGCGACCAAGGTCCCGCACATGAAATCTGGGGTGGAAGGGGCATCCCCAAACCACACTCAAACCACAGCAAGCTCCTAGATGGAAGCCATTTCAGTGCCTACCAACTGGCGGGTGAACAGAGAACATGTGGTGGAGTTGTAGGGTGGGATATTATTCAGTGTTTCAAGTGACAAGTGACTGCTACGTGTCACGAGGTGAATGAACCTCAAAAGCAGTATTTGGAGCAAAAGGAGCCAGATGCAGAGGCTCCATACTGTGAATCTCCTATTACACAGGATACCTGGAAAAGGCAGCTGTAGGGAGGTGGAAACGGTCTAGGGCAGGTAGCAGAGTGTGATTTCAACCCAAGCAACCTGCAGGAAAACCTATGAAGCCGAGTTTTAAAGTGGATTGAGGTAATGTCTGCAGGACTCTAGCAGCTAAAAGAGAAAGAGACAAGGGTTGCTTAATTTCCAATTATTGGGGTATTTGTGTTAGGTTTTTTTATCATTATTGATTCTAATTACGTTTTCTTAGGATCACAGAACATACGACGCAGGATTTTTATCTTCTGTAATCTCTTGGCCCATGATCCAGCCACGAAACAATCTACCTGGTGACCACTTCTTGTCATCTTGGGAAGGCCATGCTTCGTGCCTGATGTGGCTTACTGTGAGCCAGCGAGACCAAACGGGCGAAGAGTGCTCCTCACATCGATTACGCGCTTCTGCGTTTGAAGCAGTTCTTTTCCTTTCTCTTCTTTTTGCTATGTGTCCTATCCGTTATGGAGACGTAGGTTTTTCGATTTCTAGCCCGAAGTGTGGGTTTTCCCATTCGTTCTTGTCAGTGTTTGCGGTACCTTGCAGGGTTGCTGCTGACTGTCCCCATAGATTACGGTGACATCTTTAGCATGTACCGACCCTTTATCACGAGGTGTCCCCCTATTTTTTCCCGCTCGCAGTTCTGTGCGGACTCCTCTGTGGCCTCGCACTGCTACAGCTGTGCAACAATTTTCATGCTTGTGGTTTTCACAGTGTATCTTTTCTCCAAATTCTTACTCTTTGGTTATTTGTCTTGGTGATTAAATATTTTCTCTTGCATGTAAGAGAGTCTTGCCTTTTTTGCATTCTGGTAATCTCTATCATTTTAATTGGAGTATGCTTTCATAGCTATGTTTCATGTTATCCTCCATAGACTTAGATTGAATGTGTCCCTTTCTGCTATTTCTTCTCTCTGGCTTTTTCTCCTTTATTTTCTTTTCCTGTTTTCCTTGATCAAACATGCTGTAGAATTTAATTTTGTTTCTCCCACTGACATTTCTGTTTTACTTTTGGGTGGCGGGGTTTGTAACTGGGGATTACAGTATGTGTCTTTAAATTACCACTCTTTAAGGGCTGATACTAAACGATCTCACATAAACTTTGAGAGCCCTACAGCTATGGCATGCTGCGCGAGCTTCTTCTATACCCCACTGTTGCTGTGTACGTCACACGTTATAAACCCCACTCACAGTGTTATTTGTTCTCAGCCGCTGCTCTGAAATGCTGCGTCCCTCTCTGTGACTTTCCTCGCACACCAGCCTGAGGGATTCTGTAGTGTGTTTCCTTGTTGATGAATTCTTTCACCTTTCTTTTATCAAGTTTGTCTTTATTTCCCACCTATGTTGAAGCATGTGTTCCTGGTTGCACATGAGTTTCTTTCTTTCCCAGGTTCCTTGGTGTTTCTGTGGACGAAGGTGTCATGGTCCCTTACACCTTCTCTCCTGTTGCTCTGAGGGCCTCCCCTTAACTGTGCACTTTCATCCACCTGCTGGTGGTGAGATAATATGACTCTCTCTGAGGCTCCTCTTGCCTGGGGTTCATGGACCTCCTTGAGTTTAATTTCTATCCAATACAAGGAAAACTTCACTTTTTAAAGGTATTTATTATGGTTTACGTCTAGATGTCCCCCCAAAGCCTCATGTGGATGTAGGTGGGGCTTTTTCAGAGGTGGCTGGATCTAGAGTGTATGACACTGGGCTTGATTCATGGGGCAATGCTAGGATCAAGGGCACTAGGACTAAGGGTGTGAGTGCTGCCTGCCCTAAGTAGCTTGGGTAAGATATAAGGGACAGGAAGAACTGTAGTTCCCTTGTTGCTTTGCTACCTTCCTCAGCAATGGGCTGTTTCTCCCCTGTGATGCCTCTCTGCCATGTGCCACCCTGCCGTGGAGCCACAGGATTACGGACTAAACCTCCACACAAACTATGAGCTGAATAAACCTTTCCCCCTTGAACTTTGGGCGTTAGGTATTTTGTCTCAGCAATGAGAGAAAACTAAGACAGTATTTGGACCCATGTTCTTGCTCCCTGTGATATTTCAGATCCACACTGCTTCATGTCACCCATGGGTCCCTCGGGCTCTGCCATCATTTCTCAGTCGTGACTCTTTAATCTCTGTTTCACCCTCTGTGTCTTCGGCACCAGCTCCTCCTGCAGCCTACAACCTCTCTCATCTCCCAGAGAAGTTAGGAACTGCAGACCTCGCCCTCCTGGGTTGGAGCCCCCGTCTGGTTGTTTTTCCAGTGTCTGCCCCCTGTGGGGACCGCTTGCTCTCAATACTGTCCTGCACATCAGATCACAGTGCGTGCTGAACATGGAGACTTACAGCTGTCTGCCACTCCCACGCTGCAGCCCTGGGTGTCCTCTCCTGACGGCTCTCCCCATGGCCATGGCCAGTGCTGTCCATTTCCGCTCCTGGCCAACCATGCTGTTCCTGCGCTCTGGGCATCCTGGTGATGTCTTCACAGGGATGGTGTCTTTTCACGGCACCACATTTTTGTGTTTTACAGCCGGATCAGGCTGTGAGCCAGGCTTCCTTTGACTTTCTCACACTTAGTGGCTCTTGCTCCTGGCGCTGCAGGATCGACTTGGCCTTTGCCGAGATCGTTGTGGGTTCACAGTGTGTGTGAGGGACTTCCTGTGAGATTCTGCACTTGCTGTAGTGAAGCATGCAGCCTCCGGCCCCAGGTCCCTCGGGTACATGGTTGCCTGCAGGTGCTCAGCGGGCATTTGCAACCAGCCCTCGCTGAGGAGCCCTCCTACCCAGCCCAGGCAGCCTCAGTCTGGGCACACTGGGCACCATGTCATGGTGACACAGCCGTGACACAACCAGGGGCAGAAAGCTGGGTCCACTGTGTGATGGTCACTGTGGGTTTGCATCTCCAAGAACACAGGGACCTGGGAGCTTCCCTCCCTTTCTTCCAGGATGGTCACGTAGCCTGTGTCCACCCTGAGTGCTGCACTGCGCCTTTGAAGAGGAGCAGCTCTTTCCCGGGTCCCCAGCTCCTCTCTCTTGTTCGATGTACATGACTTCACCTTCTGACCCAGCTCCTGAGCCTTCCTCATCTGCTCCTCTGGCCAGCTGTCATGGTTTCCTGTTTCTTCTCATAGGGAACTGTCGGTTCATTGTTCTCAGCTAATCATATGTGGGCTGTTCTCTGGACTTTGGGGTGGGGAGGCACAAGTATACGTTCATTCTACCTAAGAGGCATCTGGCCAGCGGTGGTGGTGCCTGCCTTTAATCCCAGCCCTCAGGAGACCGAGGCAGGAGAATTTTGAGTTTGAGGACAGCCTGGGCAAGGTAGTGAGACCCCCAAATATTATTATGTGCATCTAAAACATACCAATAAAATTAATTTTAAAAAAAAGAAGGAAGCAAGGAAAGAAGCATGTGAAGGGAGGGAAGAAGGAAGGAAGAAAGGAAAAAAGGAAAGAAGGAAGGAAGGAAGGAAGGAAGGAAGGAAGGAAGGAAGGAAGGAAGAAAAAGAAAGAAAGAAAGAGAAAGAAAGAAAGAAAGAAAGAAAGAAAGAAAGAAAGAAAAAGGAAGAAAGAAAGAAAGAAAGAAAGAAAGAAGAAAGAAAGAAAGAAAGAAAGAAAGAAAGAAAGAAAGAAAGAAAGAAAGAAAGAAAGAAAGAAAGAAAGAAAGAAAGAAAGAAGAAAGAAGAA
>NW_004955413.1:31519489-31546290 GCF_000276665.1 Chinchilla lanigera
AAGAAGAAAGAAAGAAAGAAAGAAAGAAAGAAAGAAAGAAAGAAAGAAAGAAAGAAAGAAAGAAAGAAAGAAAGAAAGAAAGAAGAAAGAAGAAAGAAAGAAAAAGAAAAGACAGGCTTTCCTGCCTCAGACTCAGGGTGACACTGTCTCATATTTTCTTTCAGAACTTTTAAGCTCTGAGGTGTGGACACTTCTGCAAACAGTTGCTGCTCAGGACAGCCATCCCGTTTCACTGTGTTTTTTCCTGAGAGCCCTTGATTTCTCTCTGCATCTGTGGGAACTCCACCTTTCCTCGTGGACCCGCACGGCGTGGCCTGTGCCCCCTGGGGATGCATCTCTGCCCTTTATGCTCCTTCTCACCGCACCCTGGCCCCAGTCTTCCAGTCTCCATATTTTCCAGCCTCCGGTTTTCAGTTTTGTTCATTTCCTTGGAGATTTTCTTGGCTATTTTTTTGCCTTTTGTATTTCATGAACACTTTAGAAGAGCCTCGTCCGTTTTCACAGAAAACCTGCAGGGGTCCACGGTGGGACTGTGCTGAATGCATACATCAACTTGGGGTGGACTGACATTCTCCAGTGAGTCACCTGGTGATACCCGTCCATTTATATTTCCTTAGTTCCTGTGAGTGACACGGTCAGATGTCACATGGAGGCCTTCTACAACCATCACCAGATTCATTTCTTCTTGGCTGATTTTGAATGCGACTGTGCATTTTCTGTTTGAATGTAGCCGATAGGCACAAATCCAGCCCTTGTTATTGTTTTTGTTGTATGTTTTTGTAACACAAGTCAAATGACTCTACCTGACGCATGTGTTATTTTTCACTTCTTTTCCCGTGGCTGCTCTGCACTGCCTGTGTCTTCACAAACATTTTGTCTTCCTCTTCCATGGGTGCCGTCCTCATTTCTTCTTCCTGCCGCCGTGCACTGACTACAGCCTTCTGTACCGCGTTGAATGGGCCTGACGCAATAGGGACAAGGGGCTTCTGATGCTCCATGGAAAGCCTTTGATGGTTAACTTTAAGTGTGAGGTTTATTGTAGGTATTTTGTAGACAGTTATCAACCAATGAGGTTACCGTCGAGCCTGTACTTGCTTTGAGGGCTAAGCCTGAAGGGTGGTGGAATTGAGCTGCTGTGTGTGTGTTTTGTATCATTTCAAGTGATCATAGAATGTGCTCACTTATTCTTCCATTCAGTAGGTGCACTGATTCATTTCCAAACATTTCTTTACCTCTGCATTTCCGGAACACACAGCACATCCAGGCTTAGAACGTATCAACCTCGGTATTTACTTCTGAGTTCTCGTCTTCTTTCCTTTGCTTAGTGCCTTTGCACTTACGCCAGCGAGAGTTCGGTTTTCCGTTCTTTTATTTCTAATATCTGTTTGTCAGGTTTTGTATACAAATAAAAGCCTGGGCTTATTATGCATGCCAGGCAGTTTTCCCTCCTGTCTATCTCTGGAAGACTTTGTGTGAGGGTAGTTCTACTTCTCCCCTCGGTATTTGGAAGAATTCACGAGTGATTCGCTTTGAACTTGCAGATTTTTGCTCTGTTTGTTCGTAGAGGTGGGCATAGGAGCAGGGTTGCTAAGTAACGGTAATTTCTCCAGTGAATATGGGGCTACTAAGACTTTTAAATTTGTTCTTGCTACATATTTAGAAGACACATTTAAAGAAATTTGTCCTATTTTATTTGTCTAATTTACTGCCACAAAGTAGCATATGGCAGGATTTTTTTATTTTAAAGAGAAAAAAACAGTAACAAAATAACAACAAAGACAAAAACATAGCAACACAAACACAATAAAAACAAAGCAGAATTTCCAAGCAAGGTGATGGGAAGTTAACAATGATTGTTGTATTATATATTGTTGTCCTCAATGAAGTTGCTCAGATTACCAGATGTAAGAATGAAAGATTGATCAAACAGTTAAAGAGAATAATAATTTTAGGATCTGCAATAAATTTTTTGAATCACTCCCGATGTTGGTAAAGTTTTATTTATCAATGTTTTCCAGTTTAACATTTTTATCTTATTTTAGAAAAGTGAAACAACTCCTCCCTTTTCCCCTTAATTTTTATGTTCCCTCTATTTCATTTTTTTCTACTTCTGTCTTTATTTACTTGTTTCTGCCATTTTCTCTTTGATTTGCTGTTCTTTTGCAAGATTACTGAGATGCAAATTTTAGCCCTGATTCTATTTCTTTTCCCTCTGTGTGCATTTAAGACTAGGAATTTTCTCTTAGCTTGGCAATTACACATTCTGAGAAATTTCTACAGTGGGCACCTTAGAGATTATCACACATGTCCTGGAACTTTATGTTCCAGTACACACTGTCTCTTCTCCTGACTCAACCACGCTAGCAGGCGAAAGACCTTGCTATCTGTTGACTTGCCCCTGACTTCTGGCAGACCATCTGCATGCATGTGCGTTATATACATGCTGTATGTATAGAATGAGACACCATATAGAGAGCATTGCTATTACCGTATTCATCTCTGCACCATTAAATTCATACATTCACAGCCATATTTCATCCTCTTTGCTGCTTTCTTCCTTTCCTTATTTTCTTTCTCCATTTTCACTGCCCTTTCTTGAAACCATTTAGTCTGCCAGATAAACCCTACCGAGCACCTGCAGCCGCCCTTGGAGCTGAGCCTGCTCATTTCAGGTTGACTGAAGCCTTTCTTTGCCTTCCCTCCCACGTTTTCTACGTGTCACTAGGATGCCCCTCCCCCTGCATCTTTACTTTGATGAGATTGCTGACCAGCTTTCTGTGGATTTGTCCATCTTAGCCTGGTGGGTTTGAGCCACAGTGTCCTCTTCCAATTGGAAAGTTGGGGTGTACAGCCCTCCAAGCTCGGTTCCAGCCTTTCCTCCATGGTTGGTTAGTGTAGCATCCACCAGGGGGTTCCACCTCAACTCCACATGGTCCTGCTGGTCCACCTCCCTCCTCCTGGTCCTTGATCCCACCCCAATCCTGTGCTCCACTCCCCTGAGTCTTCATACAGCTCTTGGTAACCACATGTTTTGCTTGAATACGTCGGTGGTCCTCTCTGCACAGCATAGGCACAGGGGCTCCCCTCTCTCAGCCAGCCTGTGCTCCAGGCCCTGATCCCTCCTTTCCCTCACGTGTGTGTAGTGTGTCCACAGCTCCCAGGTCCTGCAGGGCAGCCCACCTCTTTGAGGAGTATCTGGGAAAAAACGCATGCACTGAGTTCATGAGAGTTTGTGTCTCATCACCACCCCCAAGCAGAGCAGCTCACACTCACACAGCATGTACACTACGTGTTAGGGGTCCGGAGTGATCTGGGTGATCCCAAGTACACAGTGCCGAGGTGGCACACAGACAAGATGTGCTGTGCAGGAGGACTTCAGCCTTGTGGATTTGGTGTCCTCAGGGTGCTGGAGTGTCATTAGGAGGTGTGATAAAAAATAGGGTGAACACTGCTACCAAGTGCCGTCCATCAGCAAGGCAAGCTGGTGAAAACACGGCCCTGTGTCCTCACCTCCCTTATTCACCAGAGCTGGCGCCAGGAGACTTGTGGCTCTTCCCCAGCATCAGACTGCTCACGGAAGGAGAACGTTTGAACCAGGACTTGAGGCAGCCAGGACAGTGCAGCCGAAGACCCTCAGGAAGGAGGGCTCCAGAGCCACTGCGGACAGCGGCAGGAGCAGTGGTGTAAGTGTGTTCCATGTGAGGTGGAGGACATTGAGGAGGACGCATGGAAAGGGGTCTTTAATCAATTTCTTTCTGAACGTTCACTGTATTTTTTTGTCACATGTCATACATGTCCACGTGCACACACACATGTGTTATCCCACGACTCTGTCTCAAGCCCTGGTCCCCTGGGATGCTGTCCTTGTGGACTTGTCTTCTGTCCGCTGCTGAGATGCCCCCCTAGGGCTCCCCGGTGACTGTGAGGCTGCTGTCCTTGCTGTTACTTCTCACTCTGGAGCCCGTGTGCTTCTCAGCACTTTGAGCTCCATGACCTCCCCTTGCTGTTGACTTGCTCCAGGGCATGGTAGCGTGTTATGTGCACTGTGTGTGGCCGAAGGGACCCCACTGAACACAGCCCTCCCAAGACCATAGCATCGCCCAGCCCTGCCTGTCGGGAGGAGTGAGCTGGCCGTGTGGAGCACAGTTGGTTGAGGTTCAGTGGGTAATGGACATACGGGTAAGTTGAGCAATGCCTGTCTTAGGTCAAGACCATAAAGTTGGACCACCTAGATTCACGCCCCTGGTCTGGACCCAGCGTCCCCGGCGGAACACCGAAGCCCCGGATGGGGTGTGACACGGCCGGGAGCCTTCCCCAGGTGCTCGCCCTCAAACCTTCCTGGGGAGATGGCGTGTGCCCCAGCAGGCCTCCTGGGCCCAGCTCTAGGGAGAAAACCCAGAAGTGTTGTTGGCTCTTTGTTGTCTGTAGCTGTTCATGCTGTGGCCTCCGGCACCCGTGAGCCTACCCTGTGCATCTCCCTCCTCATCGGGACAGCACCCCCAGGTGGGTACAAAGCACCGGATGTTCGAGGTTCAGTCGGGGTGGCGATCTGCCTGCTGTTGTGCCTCTGTGGGATGGGTCTTCCTAGCAAGCTTCCTGTGCCAGCCAGCCCAGCAGATGAGCATGTTGGTGAGCAGCAACAGGTGGGTCTGTGAGCCCCGTGATGGGCACTGTGATACACACCTTGTCGTCTCTGTAACCCACTGCAGGCCTGTGCTGCAGTAATGTCCACTTTGCATTTGAAAAATCCACGACTCTGAGAGCTGTTGTGCTCAAGGTTGGGGTGATGGGCTGCATACCTGGGTTTTCCAGAGCTGGCCCAAACTCCTGTCCCTGGCCTAGCCTGGCCACAGCTCCATCAGGCAACTGAAGAAGGTGACCGTGTGTGTCCTTGGCCCCTGATGGTATCAGTGACCCTCCACCAGTGCAGCATTGGATTTGAAACCATGTGTGCAACCCTGACACTGGCTGAGGCGTCACATGGGCCTTTGTCCACTGTGTTATTCAGCTTGGGCTGCTGCAGTTGAGTAGCACAAACTGGAGCTTGCCCACCAGGACTTCCTTGTTTCAGGTTCACCCTCTTCCCTGTGTATCTATCTCTGTCCGCAGCCCCTTCCACAGGACATGGGTCTCCCTGGACGTGGGCTCACTTCAGAGTCCTCTTCTGATCCAGGTCATCAGTAGAGGCCTCCATAGGGAAGGTCAAGCGTAGGCTCTAGACAGCTTTTGGGGCCACTGTCCAGATTGGCCCTGATTGCTCTTTGCCCTCACTGCACACTCTGCCCATCCTTCACCTTCTTGAGATTCTCTGCCTGAGGTCTCTGTCACCTAATTGTCTCCTGAGGTCTAGGTACCTCTCCAGAGCCAGAAGTGGTGTCTCCCCTGTACAGCACATGCAGTACCTGGGGCCTGGTGGGTGATTGTAGGATTTCCTTTGTGGGACTCCGGGAAGGCGCTGGGCTATAACATGACTCAGGCAAACACAACGAAGAGGGTGCAAGTTGCATGCGTTGCCCAGTGCCGGGGGAGCAGCGTTCCTGCCGCAGTGTTCCTGCAATGCCCCACTGGAGGCCACTCAGCTCTTCCCTGAGCTCTCCGGGGAAGCATTTCTTTGGAACATCAAAAATGAAGCATTGCTCTCTCCTTAAGGAACAAATGTCAATTAGAGATCCATGAGAGTAGGCTCTGTTTTGAGCCTTATTTCCCTTGGGGAGACGTGTGCCACATTCGGAGCCCAGAGGCGCCGCTGGTGAGCAAGAGCTGCATCTCCCTCTACAGGGGTGGCCGTGCCGCAAGAAGGAGGCAGTGTGCTCTGGGTAGGGGACAACAGGACCTGCCCAGGCCCAGGCAAGATGCCAGGGACTGGCCCGGAGGCAGGGACGGGCATCGGAAGCCACGCATGGGAACACGCAGCTGGCTGAGGTCAGGGCCCCAAACCGAGCAGCTGTGTCCATGAGGACAGTGTGAAAGCAGCAGAAATTGATCTAAACATTTTACTGTCCCCGAATCCGGGCCAGACTGGGCGCATTTGCTCCAGAAGACTGATCAGTGCTCGAGAAGTGTGCACAGTGCTCCGCGCAGAGCCATTGCTCCCCGCTATGGCGTCGCACAGCAGCGCACGTGCTTTGATTTCAGTTGTTCAAGTGATCTTGGTGCACACCCTTTGCAAGGACCGGAGCCGAGCGGACCTTCCCTCCTCCCTGCTCTCTGCCTGCCTCCGTGCCCAGCAAGGCTTTGTGCGCCCTCTGCACCCCAGGCAAGCAGGGTGATGCAGGCTCTGAGAACTCGCTGGCCTCCTCACCAGCGCTGCTGTGTTCCCTGGCTTGCCCACCGCTCCCTGGAGCTCAGCCTCGGCCCCCAGGAAGGGCCGGAGCTTCTGTGTGGACCCAGAGTCGGCAAGGAGCAGTGATGGCACCTGGGCTGGGTGGCTTTAGGTTGTCCTTGCCTTAGCTGAATGAGCACCCCGGGGACGAGGGAGCTCCCAGCCTGGCCCTGCAGTGGGGCTGCGTCTCTGTGTGATAAATGCGCTCCTTGGTGGGGCTCCCGCCTTCTGCGTGGGAGGAAGAGCTGGCGCCCCCTGGAGAGCACTACTGGCTCCTCCCAGCTGCCTCGGGAGTGAAGGGGACCCCTTGGGGGTCCTGCGCTCAAGGGGGATGACACACTCTGTCAGACTGTCACTTAGACAAATCTCAGCCTCAGCAGCTAGCATTCCTGTGTTCCGGATAAAAAGCATTGCTAATTACGGGGCGACCTTTCTTTTCTAATAAATTATATTTAGAACAAGTGTAGAATCACAGAGAAATCAGAAAGCCAGTGTGGAGAGTTCCCATATACACCAGGAGCAGATTTCCTGCTATCAACATCTTACATTAATATGGTGCATTTGTCATAATTAATGAACCAGTGTAGAGATGCTCTTATTAGTGAATTCCTAGTCTATTTAGATTGCTCTGGGGTTGTTTGTTTTCTCAACCTAACGGCTTTTCACTGTTGTTCCGGTAGCTCGTGGCCATGTCTCCTTGGGCTCCTCCCAGCTCTGAGAACTGCCCAGCCCTTCCTGTGTCTCGGTGGCCTGCACAGCCCCCAGATCATGTTCGGGACTCTACAGCACCCTTGTATTGGGGTCTGTCTGATGTTTTCTCATGGCCCATCTGGGTTGTTGAATTTGGGGGAGGGGAAGAGGGAGAGTGTCCTTCTCATCACGTCGTGAGTCAGGGGCCTGAGGTCAACATGACTCGTTACCACTGGCGCTGACCTCAGTGCCCTGGCTGAGGGGTCCCTAGGATCAGAAGGAATTCACTCCTCATCGCCCTAGCATGTGTGTCTGTGACTTGGGATTCTTCTTCCCTTGTCTCTTCTCTCCCTTTGTCAATTGATTCAACGCCTGGTTTCTACCAGTGTTTATTTGTGGGTGCATGCTTTCATTCTGTCTGGATTGCAGTGCAATTCTATTCTATTAATTTAGTAGCATGCCTGTTCTACTCTGCCCACTGGGTCCCCAGGGTGTCCATCGCCGTGGGTGTCTGAGCTCTTCCCTATGAGCTCTAGCCTTGGCCCTGGGATCGGCCACTGCTCGGGGAGCCCAGTTCCTGTGCCTGCAGAATGGTTTAGAACCCGAGGCAGACTTCCAATGGAGGGAATTTATGAAACCCTGAAGATCAGAGCAAGAAGTGAGGGTGGCGGAGGACATAGCCCCTGAACCCCTCCAAATCTTCAGTCGCTGTCCTTTCTCAGCACCAGGGCCCCTGACTCTGGCTCTGTCTGCTCAGTACTCCACGTGCTGACACCTGGGCCCTCACAACGCGTGAGCCAGCAAGTGTGTCTGCGGGAACTCAGGCGTAGGTGTGATAGGCAGGGGCTTGGGGCTGCCCAAGGGGCAAAGGCTGGGGAGAAAGGCGGGAGCCATTGCCTGGCGGCCCTCGGGGATTGACATCCAGCACCCCACTCACTGCACCTCTTCTGACTCCACATCCGTGCCCGCACCTCCCACAAGCCAAACAGGGCAGGTGCCGGGGCTGCGGGACAGGCAGGCTGTGTCTGAGATGGACCTGAGGTAGGTGCTGTTGCCCTCCTGGATGCTCTTGCTGGGGCACCAGGCCCCTGGTGACAGCCGTCCATGTCCTGGAAAGTCCCCTGGTTTGGGGGATCCAGAAAGTTTTAAAGCTCAACTTTTCATCTCCACATCCATGAGCAGCCAGTGTCAGCAGCACCGTGCATGACAGAGGAGAAACCAGAGCACGAGGAGTGTGACGTGACCCCCAGCGTCCTGTGCCGAGGACCCACAGTCTCCCGTGTTCTGCTTCCAACCGAAGTCCTCCTCCAGTCTCCGTCCTCTGGTCACAAGCACAGGCGGCCAGGCAGCGGCTGTGACTCAGCAGCCCATGGGTTCCTGGCACAGCAGGAAAGAAGAGGCTGCCTGCTCTCCTGAGCCCTGACCTAAGGGTGGGCAGAGGTGTACACACAGTGAGAAGTGGGTCAAGGCTGGTGTGGGCGGACCTGCATGTGCCCGGGGAGGTGAGGCATGCGTGGCACAGCCTAGCCGGCCCCTGTGCATGAGTGGTCAGGCAGACTTCCTGGAGGAGGTGCCTGGGAGCTGAGGCTGAGCCACGGGGAAGCAACCATGCAGAGGATGCACCCCAAGACCATCCCAGGAGCAGGATACCAAGCAGAGAGAATGATTACACTTAGAAGTGGTCCAAGTGTGCTCACCAAGGGTCTGTGCTGAAACTTGGTCTGCAGGGCAGAAGGGTGGAGGTGGGAGATCTTTAATGGGGGGCTACTGAGAAGTGGTTGCGTTGCTGTTGGTACTGCCCTTGAAAGTTTCCCTGGCGCCCTTGTTCGTTCTCACAGGAGTTGCTATGAAGCAGCAGGACAGAACCTGCCTCCTGTTTTGGTTTCCTGCACTGCAGGTTCTGGTCTGGATCTAGAATGTCACCAGGCTATTGGAAGGTGACTGGATCCCAGGGCATGATGCTCATCAGTGAATTAGTAAGAGGTGAAAGATTTGCACACTCTGAAGAGAAACCAGAGTATCATCATCAGTGAATTAGTCCACCATGAATCCTCAGTGGAATGTGCCATTAGGAGGAACACGGTTAGAGGTGGTGGTTACCGAGGGTGACCTGGTGGTGGATTCTTGTCCCCAGCTCCTCCCTTCTTTCTGGTTCCTTGCCGCTATGGGTTGAACGGTTTTCCTCTGCCATGCCCTTGAGCCATGACATTGCTCCTTTGGAGCCAGTTAACTATGCACTGAACACCCTGAAACCATGAGCCCCTCTCCTTTAAATTGTGAGTGTTGGGTATTTTGTACCAGGATTTACTAAGTGACCTCATCCTTTCCCATGGGTTCCTACCATGAGGTTCTCTGCTGTATAGTGATACAACCTAGGTGACCCTCACCAGGGCCAAGCAGACACTGGCATCACACTCTTGGACTTCCAGATCTGTGAGTTAAATAAACCTCTTGGCTTCACAAATTATCCAGGCTCAGGAATTTTGTTATAGCATCATAAGACAGACTAATACAGTCTGTTCTGCAAGAAGGAGCATAACTGTTGGGAACATCTGAGAGACAGAAATCAGGAGCACGCAAACTGAAAAGTGCATTTAGTGGACCTGGCGTGACATTACCTACCTGAGTAACAGCACTGGGAGGGAAGTGAGAGAGAAAAGAGGGGCAGGGAATGCTCCCACGCATGTGTGGGAAGGAGTTGTCATGTGTAATCTCGTCCTTGAGACCCATGAGGCAGAAGTTCAGCCTGAGAACATCTTTGGGAGGGAGGAGCTGGTGGAGTAGACGATAGCATGCAGAACGTTCCTCCTACTTATCTGTTGCGGGCTATTCATTTGTGTGGCATGCTATTTTTGTGTTTTTATTTTTCCCCTCTGTTCTCTTATCTTTGAAAGGAGGCCAGGTCTACCCAGCTGCAGCTGGCTCAGACGTGCTGCGTGGGTGCTGTGTGGGTGCTCCCGGGGCTCCCTGCTCATAATCTTCCTGGTACTTACATTTCTAATTCCACATCCAGGAGCCCAGGCGGGGAGGAGGGACGGGGTGCTAGTGACCGTACTTTGAGGCCAGCTTCCCATGTCTGTTTTCCATGTGGGGGGACCTCCGGGCACACAGCAAACGCAGTACAGTCATGGTCACATTCTGCCTTCCAAATGGGCATCTGCCTTTGGGGCTGCCCTCCGATCTCAGCCAGGTTCAGTGTGCCATGTGTGGAGAACTTGAGTCACCATGGAGCAAGCAGAGCCCATACACATTCTTCCTGGACCTTCCCTTCATTTGAACTGCGCTGAGAAAGTGCTTATTGAGGTTTTCGAGGGGGCCTGAATGAGTGGAAGGAGATTGGACCAAGGCAGGGTCCCCTTTGTAAGCTGACCAGGAGTCCCAGGGACAAGGTGAGGGCACATGGAGCTGGGCGCATGGACAGGCAGCTGGGGAACTGGCATGTGGGGCTTTTGCCGGTCCCATCACAAGGGGTGGAAATCCCGGATCAAAGAGAGCAGCTCTGTCTAGCAGGTTGGAGCAAGAAAGGCCCAGGGGCAGGAAGCTCAGGTTCCTCTTCGAGGGAGGGCACTGCCTTGGCCCCTGTGAGGCTGGCTTAGTTTGTTGGATGGGTTGTCTCATAAAGGTGATGGGTGGGTGAGGGGGTTTCAGAGTCACATAGGAGAGCCACGGTGCATGGGGTGGACAGACATGGGGCCAGGTCCCCCCATGGGCCAAGTGGTGCAGCAGGGAGCGAGGTGCCCCTGACAATAGCCTAAGGCTCCAGGGCTGCACACATACGCACCCCATCTCTCATTGTGCTTTCCTGATAGCATGTACCCGAGGCACACTGCTCAGCACCCCACTCGGAAGGGACACCCCTGGCCAGCAGCGACCCACGTGCCTCCGAGCCCCTGGGTCTGTCCATCATGCCAGTGACTCAGCTTCCTTCTGCGTGAGATTCTGACTCAGCTCTCATTTCCCGGCCGGTGTCCAGCTTGGCCGTGTACATTAATTCTGCTGCTCAGCATTCAGCAGCGGGGCCCCAGGCTCTCCTGCCCGCTGTGGAGATGGGGCTGGCCCTCCTGGCTTGACCTGCTGTAACAAACTGCCATGGCTGTGTGGTTTACATACAACAGGAACGTGCTCCTCACCCTCTGGAGGCTGGAAGTCCACCATCAGGGGTGGCAGACTTGGTGTCCAGGGAGCCCGGCCTCTGGCTCCCAAACGGTGCCTGTGTGGCTAAAGGGGAAAGAGCTCTCTGCGGTCTCCTTCATAAGGACATAAGATACTCACAAGGACACTCCCTCGTGACCTAATCACTTCCCCAGGGACCACAGGGAGCACCCTGAGACCACCACCCATGGGGCGAAGACTTCCAGCTATGACTCTGAGGGACAGTGAAGACTCAGGCCACCACTCTGGGGCACAGAGCTGCCAGGGTGTCCTACTCGGAGGCAGCTGTGACTCGTTTCCGCAGAGCCCCCTCTCTACTCGTGGTCACCGGACTCCCACACATGAGCAGTCATGAGTGGACTTTGGAAGTGGCAACCCCAGACCACAGCCCACCGCTGCATGGGATCCACTCAGGCTGGAGAAGCTGCGTAATTATTCCTCCCTTGCCGGGAATGATGCTCGGAAGGGCTTTCATGTCATCTGCTATTCCGGTTGTGGTGAGTAATTTGCATGTCATTCTTATCTGCTCAAGCAAGGCGATCGGTGCAGATCGCTGCCAAGCTCTCCAGCTCCCGCTGGCCCCTAGGAGGGAGCCAGGCAGAGGAGTTCTGGCTGTTGATCTTCCAGAATGGAACAAAGCACACAGGCCCTTTTCCTGAGTCTGGGAAATGGCTTTCTGAAGATCCTTAGAAACCGTCCCTCTGCCTTTCCTGGCCCCAAGTAAGAGAAAGGTAATCACAAACAACATGACTGTCAGCACCTGTTGGTTCCCAAGGGGGACAAGGGAAGTGCATGAAAAGGTCTTAAAAACAAGCTTCTGGTGAAACATCGGCCCCTGCAGTGCCCTGTGACAGCCTTCCGATGCGTGAAAAAAGGCGCCTTCTGCAAGTTGTAGGTACTGTTGGTCCCAGTGTGTCACCAAACTGGTTTCCACACGGGAGACCCAGCCTTGGCTGGGCAGATAGTGCTGGGCAGATCGTGGAACATGCTGGATGTCCCCCTGGGTCCACCCAGCCCGCAGCAGAGCACCAGGCCCCACTCCATGGCCTCTTTCCTTGTGCCCCGGCCCCTGCCCATGCCGGGGTCTCTCCCCTGCCTCCTTTTTTGCACTCACGCTCACACTCCAAAAGTAGAATGTTCAGGACTTAGGACCAGACCAAATTGTCACTCTGTGCCAAGATTAGAACCAGGGACATCCAGGGCTCAGGGACTACCCTGCTTGATTCACCTTGGTTTCTTCATTCAGAAAGTAGGGAACAATGTATTACTCGCAGGTTCTTATCAGGCCTACCCACGAAGGGCAAAAGTCTCCTATTACAACATGCAGTGCCCAGTAAGGAGCAGATGTAATTGTTCCTACCTACCTAACATGCTGGTGTGGCAGGTGTCCCTCAGCTAGCCCTCTGGACTTGAGTGTTTATCCTCATCCCTCTTCCATGCACTCAAGGACTGTCAGATGCTCAGCACGTTCCTGACCCTCTTCCGCAGCTGCTTCCCACCACTATGTGCTGCTCAGGGCCAGCGCTTGGCTCTTCCATTGCCTGAGGAGCCCGCGTGTAGTGAGCATCCGACCCTCTTGCCAGAGAGCAAACCAGGATTAACAGGTGCTCTGCAGAGACGCAGGGTGCAGGGTCGGGCCAGGGGGGGAAACTCCATATCATCGTCCCACCACTGCCCGGCCTACCCTTTGTGGAAACTGGGCATTCATTTCCAAATATTTACTGGCTTCATCTTGTGTGCCAAGCCAAACAAAAGCTTCACTTGGAGACATTGTTTCCGAGCTTGCACGCCACCTGGTCAGTTCCTTATAGGATCCTTATCACTTAGCATGATGACCAGGGCCCTGGCAGCCCCAGAGTGAGGAGCAAGGAGCAGTTGCTGGGTTGGAGAACTACAGGAGGGGAGTTCACAGGCTTCTCGAATAGAACCCAGACCAGATGGCTTTTCCAAAGTAACACAGCCGCCAACTCTTCTGTTTCCTGTCTAAAAAACTGGTGATTCTGCTGCTTACTTTAGAGTCCATGTAGGAATTTAATGTGACGGCCCAAATGCAGAGCTGGATTTCTGCTCAAGACAAGAGACTTACCAGATGTTGAGAGTCTTCTAATTCTGCTTCAAACGTAGTAATTTTAGGTTAAATATATATAACTGTAACATATAGTTGAGATTGAAATCAGGAAAAGTTATCACATGCTTGATCTATAATATAAATACTTTCTAGCCCCAAATTAAAAGCTGAAAGTACATGGCCCACTACTCAGCACTGATATACTCCCTGGCATCTGACTTTGAGCAGGTTAAAGGCCTCATATGCATACATTGTTGCCTGTCTTGTGAAAAGGGAACTGTAAATTTTACAGTTGGTGCCCCAAATATCTCAAATGAAAGTGTGCCAGCTTCCCAAAGTCATGAGCAGAAACAAAGCATCATGGATGAAACAGAGCCTGAGCTCAGAGATGCATACACACACACACACACACACACACACACACACACACACCAGAATAGTAGAATCCACAGGGCCCAAGACAAGCAAATGCAAAATCCTAGGCAGCACACACTTTCCCCTGAGGATGAAAAATGCAGACTAGCCTCAGAAACCTGCCCGGAGATTAAACACAGGGCAAGGGTTCATTTGATGTGCTCAGTAGGACACAGAGGGGAGACTCCTTCGAAAAGGACAAGCGTTCAGAGCTCCAGGTCTGTCTACAGTGGACCGATAATGTGAGACATTGCTCCCACGGAGCACAACTAGGAAAACAGGACAACACGTTTTTGAAGGTGTCCACTGCTATGGAGGGAGACAGCTACAGAGCAAGGTGGTGGGGAGGGAAGCTCACAGAGGAGTTCATGCGCAGGAATTCGACTTCCCCTCTGTGCCCGCTCTGACCAGTGAAACTCCCCGTTGATGGAAATGTCCTGCATCCCCTCCGTCCCTGATGGTAGCTACCAGCCACACGTGGCTACTAGACATGTGGTTCGAGGCAAGTGCAGCCCAGAAAATAAATTTCAGACTTTGTTTAGTTTTAATTAATTAGACTGTTTATTTTAACTGATACGTAAAAACATAAAGACTATACATACCAATTCATGGAGTGCCATGTAGTGTTTTGATATGTACACTTATACACATTGTGCGATTTTCAAATCAGAGTAAGCATATCTGTCTCTTCAAATGTTTGTCACTGATTTACGTGAAAGCATCCAAACTTCTTTCCTCCAGCCTTCAGAAAGGCACAGTAATTCACTGCTGTGAATTTAAGTAGCTCCATGCGAGAGGTGACAAATACTGCCTGGGATGACAACTCCAAAAACATGTGTCTAATCGGGAGAGGCTGGGAGAGTAACCGGAGCTTTCAGCTGGCTGGGGAGCAGGAAGACATCTGGATACCAGTTCTGGGACCTGCCCGGGGTTGGGGGAATCGGACCAGCTCATGAGACACGCGGTCTCCCTTCCTGATGGAGGTCACAGGTCAGCAAATGATGGCCCACGAGTCAAGTACAGCTCTCCACCTCTTTCTGTAGACAAAGTTTTAGCAGGACACACTCATTCCCACCTGTTCTTCATGGGAAGTTGGTCAAAATACATGGTAAATGTTTACATTTTAAAGATTTGTTACAGCGAGACACACTGCCATGGGTCCCCCTCAGCATCTTCCCCCTCGCTTTGGACACAACTATCCCATTGTTCCTGCCAATTGCTGAAGCAGCTCTGGAGTCCTCTTTCCTGAGTGTCTTCACTAAGTGTGAAAAAAAAAATGATGAATACCGCTGCCAAGCACCTTCCAACAGAAAAGCAGGCTAGTAAAAATGTGAGGCTGTGTCCTCACCCACCTTACTCACCAGATCCGGCACCAGGTGGCTTCTGGCTCTTCCCCAAAGTCAAAATGACCATGAAAGGGAAACGTTTTGAATCAACTCAGGACTGACAGCCATGACAGCACAACTAAAGACACGCAGGAAAGAAGACTCCAGAGCTGCTGAGAAAGCGGCAAGGACGACGGGGTGAATGTGTGCAAAGTGAAGGCGCTATCCTCAGGGACATAAGTGACAGTGTGTCTTTTACTAGAATATTTTTTAAACTTAAGCATTCATCATAGTTTTTGATCAAACACACAGTCCGTAGCTGCTTTCATGCCCCTATGGCTGAGCTGCTGTGGCAGAGCCCATGGACTGCAGAGCCCTAAGGATTTTACTACCCATCCCGTCATACTACTCTACCATAAACTTGAAACATTTCTAGCAAATGGATGCACTTGGGACCACACTGTTAGTGAAATAAATCAGACACACAAGTGTAAATACTACATTGCTTCTCTGGTGTGAGGAACTGAAAGTATAAAGAAGGACCAAAATATATAATAGATATTGTGAAATCGTAAGAATATGTTCAAACGGGAAGGGGAACTAGGGAGCAGGGAGGAGGAAAGGAAGGAACAGAAAAGAAAATAAAGGAAAAAATGGAAACAAAGCTTTTGTACATTAGCAAGGGAAGAGGGGTTGAAGGAAGGGTAGGGGAACTGGGAACAAAGAGAAGAATCTAGATATATCTTGTTCAGGTACAGATTCTCTATGATGAATGTGATCATCATGTACACCTAAAATGTACCAATAAACTTGTTAACTAAAAAAAGAAAGAAGATCTCTACATAGTGCTCCTTCCCCCCATGTCTGGTGTGTTGCTGGTGACCGTCCACAGGAGCTGCTCTTTGCTGAAGGAAGCTGCTCTTCCCTACATTTCTCCCTCAAGCAGTACAGATCCATGGGCTGGTGGTGCAGAGGGCAGACTTCACCCCTCACTAATCCAAGGACAACAATGGGGCCACACATCCCAGAATCCCCATAGCATCCTCCCCATGTGGTTCTCCTGGCAGGCCAGCTTTTCCGTGGCTTTGTCCAGTTCTCTCTCATAATTTTATTCCCAAGAACGCTTCCCAGTACAATGCCGGCATACAAATTTATCTTAGAGTCAGAGGTTCTGCCTAACAGAGGCATCTGGAGTCCCTGAAAACTTCTGACTGACCCATCCTGGAAGCAAAAGTTAGTGTGAAGAGAGGACCCTAAAAAGCCCAGAGGCTCAGCTTTACACTGAGCTTGCCTGACTAAGGTGTCCACATTACTGGCTTCTGGAAGGCCCACTGATTAGAAGCAAATGTAATTCTTTTCTAGAAGAAGGTAACATTATCTGGAACATTAAATAATGATCGTAAGTCCTCAGATTCAGTGTCTAACACTTATTGAAGACAATCAGGCATATAAGAAAGAGTAGCATGGCCCAGTATTCGAAAGAAACAAGCTGTCACAGGGATAAACCCATAAGGATTCAGATAATGATTATCAAGTTGTCTTTCAAATAAACATATTTGATACTCTCCAGAAAATAAAAGAAAAAGATTAAAAATGTATGAGGAAGCTGGCAGCTAATGAAAGAGTTGATGGAAAATCTAGAGTTACAAATCAAAGAAAGTGAATAATTTCATGGAAGGGTTCGAGATTAGATACAGCTGAAGAGAAAATTAGAAAACTGGAAGACAGATTAGAGGAAGATATTCTGCCATGTACTTAGTGATACAAAGACCATAAAACTATAAAAAGTAATACTAAGCATATGAATCTGATGTAGAAGTTTAATATAAATGTACTTGAAGTCCCATAATAGAGAGTAAAGGATGTGACTTCACACCAATACTTGAACAAATAAAGGTGAGAATTTTCAAAAAGTGTCATAAACATCAAGTCGAACATGAAACCAAGACAGAATGGATAAAAAGAAAGCACAATTACTTACAAAACAAAAAAGTGATGAAAAGCAAAGAGAAAAAAGTAAAGCTTACACTGGATAAAATCCTTTTTGAAAGTTTTCCTTCACAGGAGAAACAACAAGCTGATAGCTAATATATCAAGAGAAAAAAGAGAGCCAGAAGATAATGGACATATTATCAAAGTATTTAAATGGGAAATTAATAGCAACAAAGCAACCAGGAAATCCTCATTTGCCTGAAGATTAACACACTCTTAGAAATTCTTTGACGAAATTTCAAAACTGTTTTGAATTAATTACTTTAAAAATACATAGTAAAAGACACAAGATAAGTCTAAATTAATGCATAAGTGGAAATTTGTTTTATTAAAAAAATGGATTTTATTAAGGAAAAGTGTGTTTTCCTCAGGGTAGGGTGGTAGAACATGTTTTGTGCCACAATTTCTTCCTTTGATGTACAGTATGGAAGCACTGATTCCTGCACCTTCAGAATCTTCATCTGTGTTTCCAACCCAGAAATCAGAAAAGTTCTCAATGACCTGCTTTTGAAAACCTTGCATCCTAAGAGTGGGTGAATAGGACATCTTAATGAATAGTTCTGGGTCATTGGATACCAATAAGGAAAAATACTGTGAACCCCTACCTCACATCATTTTAAAAAAGAAACCCAGATATATTGTATATCTAAATGTAAATGATAGATTTTTAACACTTATTGAATTTATCAGAAGCAATTTTGAAGGAACATGGGTCTCAGAAAGCATTAATCTGACACATAAGCATTAATTTTAATGGACAAGATTGGTGCATTAGATAACTAGGAAACATTAGAACGTCCCTATTTTAGGAGACTGAAAACACAAACCAGGGAAGAGGAGGAAAATATTTGCTGTCTGATATCCTGATCTTGTAAGAAGCAGAGAATTTTAAAACAAGTTATAAGGTCACTTAAAAAATTATAAAACAAATACAGATTAAATTAAAATTAAGGACTTCAGTTCATGAAAATTCTATCAATTAGAGGAAAATGTAACCCTCAGAAATGTCAAAAAACATTATTTCCTAAGGACCAGTAAACCTGGGACAAGATGTTCAACTCATTAGTTGTCAGGGAAACATTTAAATTTATTATCATAGTTATTAATTCATATATTATTATTATTAAACTTGTTAATATTTACTCTCAGGGAAAATTAAGATATCCCCCTTGTGTTAGTCCATTTAGAATAATAAAATACCTGCGGTAGGCTAACTCCAAAATGCAGAGAGGTTTGTTGAGGTCACGGTACGGGGTTCAAGGGCACGGATATCAGCCCGGCTCTGGTGAGATCCTTCGGATGGGACGCAACGGGAGCCTAGCTGTGTGACAGGCAGCACACATATCCCAGCAGGAAGCCGGCGGGAGGGCAGGGTCCCACAGCCCCCTCAAGGGCACGCCCAGTAGATCTTCAGGCCCCCTCTAGGCGTCACCTCTTCAGTGCTTCAGGTGACTGCCCAGCACCACCACCGGGGGACTGAGCTTCAGCACTCGCCCCTGTGGGGAACAAAAACCCCTTTGCTTAGCACCACCAGGATAACTCCATGTAAGAAGCTAGAAAACGCCAAAGGTTGCCAAGGCGTGGAGAAACTATTTCAGTATGGTGAGAGCTTAAATGTCCTAAACTCAATGATGACTCTTCCGGGTGGAGAGCCCCAAAGCGTGGTGTGCATGTGTAAGCACACACGATATCATCAGAACAACATTAGTTTTCAAATCAACAACTGGAAATGTCCCAAATGCCCATCAAGAGTAAAATGGATTAATAAATTAGGGGAAACTTAAACAATGATGTGGTAGAGCAATTACAAAATGGTAAACTACAGTTATGCGGAATAATATGAATTGCTCTCACAAACGTTACTTTGAATGTGTGTGTGTGTGTGTGTGTGTGTGTGTGTGTGTGTGTGTACTTTAGAAACAAGCAAAAGCAGTCTCTAGCACCAGAAATCAAGACGAGTGCAGTGTGGGAGAGGCATAGTCCCTTACTGGCTTGTCAAGAGAGTCTGTGTTGGACGTTGTCATGCTCTCTTCCTGACCTGGAGTGCAGTGGTGTGGCCATCCACATGTCTACTTTGTGACAATTCATTAACTGACTATCTTCTGAAATATACACATTTATGTCTATACCAAATCCATAGGGAAAGTCTCAAATAACTGCAGTGCATGAAGAGGCACCCATAGGTGGGCAGGAACTTAGCGTAAATTATTTAAGCTAAGTGTGAGGAATGAGGTAATAATTCACCTTAGGAAAAACCTTTGGAAGTGTTGTAGCAAATGACCTTTTTGATCACATCTGTTTACATAGTCAAAATTAAACATTACATATAAGCCAATCCTGGGGTTTTTATACATACAGGATAAAGAGTTCGGTTAGAGGGAAAGTGTGTGTGCGGCATTTAGAATACTCATAAGAAAATAAAACCCCCAACTTCTTGCGTCGGAAGGAAATAGTTAATATCTAATTGTGAAGAATTGAAAGTGCATTTCTTGGGGCTGGGGGTTTAGCTCAGCGGCAAAAGTGCCTGCCTGGCAAGCGCAAGGTCGTGAGTTCGGTTCCCGGTACCGGAAAAAAACCAAAAAAAAAAAAAAAGAATTCGAAAAAAAAAGAAAGTGCATTTCTTAGACACGTGAAATCTCAAGAAAGACCTGAAATAGATCAGCTCATTGTTTCCAGTGGGCAGGCTGCCAGGAAGGTATTGGCGAAAGGAGCTTTTATTTTTTTTTTTTTTGTTTTTCTCCGGTACCGGGAACCGAACTCACGACCTTGCACTTGCCAGGCAGGCGCTTTGCCGCTGAGCTAAATCCCCAGCCCCAAAAGGAGCTTTTAAAAAAGCCAAAAAACCTACAAACTTCACAGCTTTTACAATTGTATATTGTGTAAACCTGGTAAAAATAAATATTTTAAAAATGAAGTCTATGACTGCATGTAGCCATATACAATATAAATGAAATTTTAATAGCAATTGCTGCAGAGGCTATCCATATCATAAATGCACATGCACATTAAATAACACAAGTTTTACAACTTTCAGAAAATAAAAAAGGCAGATACTCATGCCATTAAAATAACTGATACAACTATGATGTCACAATCAGATAAGCAAAAAGAATGGATAAATCTAAATTTAAGTCCACTTGAAACACACAAACAATCCTGAATAAGACTTCATATCAAGATCAAAAAGTATTAACAGAATAAGACATGACAACCTTGCAGGGTTAATCACAAGAATAAGAAACGCTTATAACCCTATCAGTGGGGTATTACCTTAAGAGAATGAAGGATAAACCTTAATTATCTCACTAGATGCTGCTGAAACATCTGATAAAAGTCTGTGCACATTCCTGATAAAAACCGCTCAGAAAACCAACAGTAATGAAACACTCTTATCTTGATAAAAAGTATTAACCAGCAAATGGAAGCAGGCATCTTACTTAACAGTGGAACATTAGTGGTATTTTCTAAAATCAATTCAGCAAAGATGCTTGTTCTATACCACCTGGTATTACTGTGCTAAAAGGTTTAACCAGTGAAAATATTTTTTAAAAATCCATGAGCAACATGGCATTATGCATATGAGAATATTCTTCCCAATAAAAATGCAAAAGCAAAAATTGATAATGAGCAAAGACCAGTCAGGAGAGTTCAGTAACCTGGAGCTGAATATATCAATCTATGAAAATCAATAGCTTTCCTATGACTAGCAGCAATGAAATAGAAAATATACTCCAGTGCAGAAAAAGATTCCTTTCACAGTCAAAATCATAATATAAAGGAAGTCCAAACAATTCTTGCCTACTGAAAAAAAAAAGCTGACCTGGGTAGGCCAAGAGGCACCTGTCATCGGTTGGAGTAGCCCACACTGTAGCCAATAACCTATAGTTCCCAGGAACTCCACAAAGGTGAGCCACGTATGTGAGGTAGCAGCTGGGTGTGGGTGACCGGGATGGGACCTCTACAGGCTTCCTACGACTCGCACTCCTTCTGTCTGAGGTCCGGCATGTTGTCTCAGGGTCCCTAGTAGGTCTCTGCTTGCAGATTGGAGAGAGAGAGAGAGAGAGAGAGAGAGAGAGAGAGAGAGAGAGAGAGAGAGAGAGAGAAAGAGAGGGAGGAGAGGGAGAGCAGGGGAGACCTAAGAGTGTGGACTTATTTCTACCCCCTCTCCACGGTTTAGTAGTCAGTCATTTGGCCACACACAAAGTAAGGAGAGTTGGGAAACATTGCCCCTATGTCTGGGAGGGAAGGAGGAGTAGACATTCCCAAGTGCTGCCATTCACAAAGGACTTAGCACTTCAGGATCATGCTCCCCAGACCCCACGTGCTCCATCTCCAGCTGACCCTGGCTGTGCGTGGGGACTGGCCCAAGGTACCACAGCCCATGGGTGCTCAAGTTCCTTACATAAAATAGCATAGCCTTTGCTTATAGTCTAAGCATATCTTTCCGTATATTCAAAGCACCTCTACATGACTAATAATATCTAAAGCAATGTAAATGCTGTTATACGGCTTTGTGTAGAGAGCAACGGCAACAAACTCCATCCAAGTTCAGTGCAGATGCAACTGTCACAGACCTAAGTACATTTTAGATCCAAAGTTTGTTGAATTCACGGATTTAGAATGTGTTGTTATGGAGCCTGACTGCACATCTTGAACAAATTCCAGTGGATTTAATTAAGGAAGCTGATGAGCTGGTTTTCAAATTTGTATGGACAATCCACACATGGGAGACACAAGAACAGTTTTGAAAAGACCCACACAGGCCACGAGTGTGGGCACTGGCTTACCCCACCTGATCTGCAGACCGGCAGCACCGTACAAGCAAGACGTCATTGCTGCTTAGGCACATAATGGGTCGTAACAGGCAGTGGACACACCAGGGACGGTACGTTGTAATATGAAGTTAATAATAAGAATAGTCCTGGAGGAATCAAAGTCCGCCTAATAAAGGATGTTGGGGTACTTGGCTACATTCTTGGTAGAAGCTATAACTGGGTCAGAATTAGAGTACATGTAAATGAATTCCAGTTACATTAGTGATTTAAGCCTGAAAAAAATGTCTGTATGATCAATGGCAGGGGAACGAGTCCTAATATGACAGAATTAGCAACCATACGGAGAGAGATCAACAAATTCCCCGTGATAAATGACAGGACACCTAAAGTTAATTGACAACTGGCAGAATGACAAAAATGTTTCCAATGGAAACAGGCAAAAGATGAATGTTAAGAGTTTACAGAGCATTCACACAAGCCAGCAGAAGGAGACAACCTAGCAGAAACACTCAAAAGACATGGATCAGAGATGCACGGGATATAAAATAGAACAACCAAAAAATGCATTATAAGACTGTTAAATATAAATGAAAACAAAATTTTTGTCCTATGTTAACTAAAAAGTAGTTGTAAAAATTTCTGATAGGAAGTGAAGGGGAGGATGTGTCTCTGCATGTTAGTGAAAATGTGTCCTGAGAAAGATTTCTAAAATGACAGCTTATCAACCAATCCAAATAGAAAATGCTTAGTTTCTTTGGTCCTATACTTACATGTTAGGGATGGATGTAAAAGAAGAACCAACTCATGTGCATGAGCTTTGTAGATATGTTTTTTTAAAAAAACAAAATTCCATGGTTATTTGTAATAGCAAAGGCATGAAAACAAATTAAATAATCATCCAGAGAGAAACTATTACATTAATCATGCTGAATCCTATCAACAGAGACTCATAAAGCAGTTATAAATTGAGGTAGATCTCAAAGCCTGGTTTGCAAACATAATAAGATATACTGTGAAGTGAAAAAAACAGCTGCCAGAGGATGTAATATGACTGTGACTCCACTGATGTTGGAACAAACAAATACACAGAGGCGAGAGAGTGAGAGAGACAGAGGGGAGGGAAGCGGAAGAAAAGGTGGAGACGGAGGGAGGAGGAGAAGGAGAGTTCGCTGGGGTGCCGGAATAGATTGTTTGCACGGTTTGGCCAAGGAGGGCCAACGGGAGGGAGGGAGGGAGTTGTAGAAGCTGCTCCTGCCCCGTGTGCTTTAGAATTCTTTAAAATGACAGTGCATCAATGTGCCAAATGCCTGACGGTAAAAGACGAAGAGTTTGAGAGAGCCGCTACACCCTTCCCTCCCCCTTTCTCTCCTGGCCTCTGTCCTCAGAGCTGCGTGTGCCAAGCCTCCTGGTCCAGCTTGCGTGCGAGGACCATGTCCTTGTGTCCTCCTGTCCTTTGGGCCTGTCAGTCCCCATCAGCTGCTGCTATGGGAAGACAGAATGGAGCTGTCCCTCGGAGGGACACCTCCATCCCCCTGTCACCTGCAGAGGCTGTCAGTGAACCAGAGAGAGGGGCCACGGGGGCTCCTCCTGCCCAGGCTCTGGCCTGACAAAGGCCAACCACCCCATGAACCTTCCTGGTGCTTCTGCTTAATGCACCATGAAGTTCCCAAGTTTTGGGGGACTCCTTGTCCCTGCCAGTTGTGGCCCCCTTGGTGACCCGTGTATTCTGAACCTTCTGTTTAGTCCCTGGAGGGTGGCGCTGGCCCAGTCCTGCCCTGGCCTCTTGAGTCATACTTCTTTCTTCTCCTAGGATTTCCATGAAATGTTAGCATCCTCTGGGTGTCTGCACCTGACCTCTTCCTGGTGCCCAGTGCAGTGAGAGTCCCACCCGTGCCCCCAGGGGTGCAGCGCTGGCCACTTGCAGTGCCCTACTCCTGCCTCACCTGTGCACACACCTGCAGGCTGAGGCCAGCTGTGGTGAAACAGCTGTCAGCCCCCTCAGCATCCAGGGAGCAGCTGCTTTGGGACCCCAGGAGGACCTGGGATTGCTGTCCCCACCATGCCCTCTGCCCTTCTGGTCTCTGCTTTCAGAATTCCCAAGGGTTCCATCATGAAGGGTTTTCAGATTTACACCTTCACTGTGGAAAGCCCCCTAGGGCTTTACGAGCCCTCAGAACACCTGCCTGTACAGTATGCCTTCCATCCGTATCCCAAATCCACAAGAAGGAGAGGCAGGATGGGCCCATGTACCTCAGGGATAGAAACCAGCATTTTTAAAGATGGGGCCTCCTAATGCTGACCTCCTGCCTCAGCCCTGCTGGTAGCTGGCGCCCTAGGTGTGTACCACCATGTCCAGCTCCAGCACCCTCTCCGTGTCCACTGTTCCACAGGCTCCAAACTTCACACTAACTTGGGAAGGGGAAAATTATACTGAATTTAGATAAGAGAAAAATACATTCAAATCCTGTTCTTAATTCTCACTTAATTCTCATCGCCTCAGGAGTATTACTTCGTCTTTCACATTCAGGATAGAGCTGAGGGACCACAAGTCTTGGAATGAGGCCAATGAAGTAATTACTGAGTAAATGTGATGGGCCTAGCTCTGAGCTGGGCAACAAGCCGCAGACAAACGTGGTGCAGATGGAGTCCCACACCTCCGAGAAGTCACGGTCTGGCAGTAAGCGAACTGAAGGTACAGAAACTAAAAGAACAAACTCCTGCCAAGTGCCACTGCCTTTATGGACACAGTGGTAAGCTTGAAGACTCTCAAACTTGCTTCAAACAGCACAGGGATATCAGGAAACAGCAATTAGTTTGCCATCAGAAGAAGCAAAGTTCTGTGACTTAATGCAAACTGGAACAAGTGGTTGAACCATGTCTCCTTTGTCAGAAAAAGAGCAGCTTTGCTGCATCCACTCAGTAGTTTCACCTATTCTTAAAGGAATGGACTAGACAATTTGAAAATACTGTGTTCTTACATAACCGTCATAGGCTTATAAGATAAAGTATACAGAAGTCCTTTACATGCCTACCCATGTTGGTGTGAGACCAAGAGGATTCCTCAGGGAACAAATCTAAGGAGAGTTCCAAGCAAGCCTGGTTTGCCAGCACCAAAGCCAATGTTCCCTATGGACAGGTCTCAACCTATAACGAAAATATTCTCAAGAATAAATATATGGCCTTTTGGCTCAAACAAAGGAGGGAGAGATAAACACGATGCCTCATAATTACCGGGCACTCTGGGGACCACGTGATCTGGAGGAATCTTCCAGAAGTGAGAACCCACCTGCCAACAAAGGAACATGGCCATCACAAACAAGGCTGTGGGCAGAGGAAGGAGGTAACGTACAAAGTGAGCCTGACACTATTGATTGTGGGACCATTCAGATTGGGGCATCAGGTTCCACTTACTGTCTGGTCTGAGAGACTCCGGGTGAGCCAATAACGGTGAGGCAAAGCTTGGTTGGAAGCACCTATGGAAAGTTGGTAGAAAGGACCTAAGCCATCCCTGTGGACACTTTCCCTAAGGACACCTACGTGATTCCCATCAAACATGAGGCCACAACTCCAAACCACAAAGCATCTTAGGAAGTAACCCATCCCTGTGAACAAGAGCCTTCAGAAATGACAATGCAGGTTTTAGCCACAGTGAGTTAAAAATAATTAGTTATAGTAGACAAAGTATAAAAGGCATGCACTTATGCAAAAATCTAAAGATAATATTGAAAACATCAAAAGAACAAGATATTATAAGAAAATACCACAGAGACTTAGAGAAACAAAGAACAAATTTATAAGCAATATATATATATAATTAATAAAATTAAAAATGGAAGGATATATTAAATATTGGTTTTGGTGTAGGTAAAGGAAGAATTGTTGAAATGGAACACAGTGCTAAAGAAATCTTATATGGAATACCAAAAAAGAAAGCTGTGAAACACTCTACATGGAAGAGAAATTAAAATAATAGAAAAGGATGAGACAATGTAACACAGTATAACTGGATTTTCAAAATCAGAGAGAATGGGAAATAGTTCTTAACTTCCAAATTCAAGAAACTCACAGAGGATAAATGACGTATTTTATGTTTGTTTGTATAACTTCAAAATATATTGTGAAATAGTAACTCCATGTGAAGTAATAACTCCAGTGACTAATTACTGAGATTAAAACTGTGTGGTCAGATTAAAATGTGGGGGAAATTCACACAATATTTGGGAGGGGAGGTGACAAGAATTGAGCCATTATAAATTATTGTTCAGAATGAAGGTAGCACTACTGAGAAATATGAGTCAATTGTGCGTTAATTAAAGGCTTTCATTTTAAAAGCAGTGGAATGTGTAATAGATTTTTTTGAAACCTGTACTAAACAGTGAAGTTGAAAGAGCAGTGTCAGAACAAAAAGAAAACATACAATATTAGAAAATAAATGCAACTACACTGATAATCGTAATAAATGCAAATGGATGAACATGCCGGCTAAAGACAGGTTGAGGTTCTACAAAATGCATAATGAAATAATATTTATAGGGAACATCTTCAAACACATACATATACTGAAAGTTCAAAGGAGTAACAAAATTATACACCAAACCAAATTTTTAAAAAAGGATACTTCTGCTTTCAACAGTGTCATAGTTTACAGCGTCCTGACGCTGGGCATGGAAAACCTGTAACAAATTTCCGAAGACTGATATCGGCATCATTTATTTGAATATGATGTAATTTATATATGAATCAATTACATGAAAAACATTACTTCTGAGAAATTGAATAATATATTTCTAAGTAATCTATGAGTCAAAAATTAAAATAGGAAAAACATGTGATATTTGTCTTTTCAAGCCTGGCTTACTTCACTCAATATGATGACCTTTGGTTCTGTTCCTTTCCGGAAAATGGCAAGATCTTTTTCCTCTTCACAGTGGAATAGTACTCTACTGTGTATTTACGTCACATTTGCTTTAGCCATTCATCACTGAGGGGCACCTGGGCGGGTTCCATATTGCACGCTCTCTTTCATATGGGAAATCTAGAAGACAGGGAGATGGGAGGGAGAG
>NW_004955413.1:31546390-31566009 GCF_000276665.1 Chinchilla lanigera
AGGGAGGGGAGGGAGAGACAACGTGAAAGCAGAAGGGAGACCCTTAGAAGAGAAGAAGGAGACCAGAGGGGCAGGGAAGCGAGGACAAGGGGCTTCAGAGAGAGACAGAACTGAGCAGCGTGTGTTTTAATGTTTGTATAAACACTTCCAAATAAATGTCCCTTTATTCTGTATAATCAATATGCACTGATAAAAATTATACATCAAAATAGAACTTCAGACATATTTTGGCTATCAAAATATAACATCAAATTTCGTGGAACACAGCTGAAGCAGTGTTCTGAAGGGAACCTAAGCCTGGATTGTATATTTTAAAAAAGAAGTAGCTGGGCATGGTGACACAGCCCTGTAATTCCAGCACTCAGGAGGCTGAGGCAGGAGGAGTGCTGTGAGTTTGAGGCCAGTCTGGGTTACAAAGAGAGCTCAAAGCCAGCCTGAGCTGCATAGTGAAACCATGTCTCAAAAAGACCAAAAAAAAAAAAAAAAAAAAAAAAAAAAAAACCCAGGCAATTTTAAGTAATGGTTTAAAAAGAAGGTGAAAGATCCAGTAGGAAAAAAAAAACACTGTAAAAGTAAACACTTTAAATAGTCACATGCATGTCAGTGAAGTTTTACATGTAATGTGTCACTTATATAGATTCAAAAGGAAAGACCCTGACTCTGCCAAACAACCATGTCAGGAAGTGAAACTCAAACCTGCCAGTGACTTCCGCTTCTGGAAAAGACATGGAAGACAGAGGGTTGTTGGCCTCCCAGGGCGACACCAAGAAGGGCCTGCACAAGAGGACCAAACCCTCAGGAAGTGGCGTCTAGACGGCCTTCACGGGTGCAGGAGTCACTCCCACCCCCAGCCCTCAGCCCGGTGTCCTGGGACTCCTGCCCAGTCTGGCGTGGATCCGGTCCCTGCACTGAATGTGAGCTCAGCTCTGGGTGTCCATGTGGGCTGGCGAGAGGGAGGGAGGCTGGCCGAGCCCTAGGTCCAGGAGGAGAGTGGTGGGCTGATCCCATCTGTCCCCCAGCTGTCTTCTGTGCACAGAGCTTCAGCCAGAGAGCAGCAGGGAGGGGGCGGTGACAGGAGGACCCTTACCTCCAGCAGTCCCTGTTCAAGGCCCCTGGACAGAGCAGGGGACCCAGTAAACCCCCTCCAGGCCCAGCAGCCACAAGACAACAAATGCTGTGACTCGGGATAAATCAACCCCATCAAAATTGGCAACCCCAGAGTCCCCTCAGCGAGGCATTCAGGGTCCAGCTCCACCCCAGCAACGCACAGAGGGGAGCAGCAGCAGGACCCCAAGAATCAAGGAAAGTGAAGTCCTCTGGTCTCCCGTGCGCTTCAAGACGCAAGGTCCAAAATGCACAGCCACGAGAAATCAATGCACAGAAGCGGGAGGAAAGACATCCGACTCTTCACAACTAATAGGCAAGGGCTGTGAAAGACGTTTTAGGGATGCTCACTCTTATCAGGTGAAGTGTGTACCCAAAGAATAAGGAGAGGAAATAACCATTTCAGAGCACAAATGACAACACTAGGAAAAGGACAAAGTGGAATTCCAGAACAAAAAGCACAGCGTCTGAAATTAAAACACAGACAGAGAAGTGGACTTTACACAAATGACAGACTGAACAAGCAAGTATCAGTGATGCTGAAGATAGGTCAATATCAGAGCACATTTTCCAAAAGGAAGCAGAAGATACAGAGGACAAGGCGGACCAAAGGCACAGTGACGTGCGGTTTGGAGAGATCCGCCTAGCAGGCCCAGAACGGGAGAGACAGGAGAGGAGGGGAGGGGAGGGGAGAGGAGAGGGCAGGTGGAGGTGAGAAGGGATGCTTACCGGGCTTGTTCTCCATTTGACGAAGGGGAAACCAGTCCACAGATCCCAGAATCTGTGTCCACACGGTACGCACCACACTCACTGCCTCCTTTGAGTCAAGTTCCTGCAAACCTAAGAGAAGAGAAAGGCAGAAAACTGGCCAGTACAGGTGGGGGACCCCATACCCCCAAAATCACAACATCCTGGAGATCGAAGCTACCTCCTCATCAAGAGCACTGTGGTAGGGGGACAGACGGGATCACCCCTTCCCAGTGCCGACATCGATCAAGACACCGTCGCCTGGAGCTCTGGCCCCGTGGAGTGTGTGTCTGAGTACAGTTGGGGGCAGCGTAACCAATAATGACCGGCAGGTTTCAGTGTGGACAAGAAGGGCAATTTCAGTTGTTCTCACCACAAAACAAACAGTAAGTAATGAAACTGACAAACATGTTCATCAGCTGGCTTTGATTACTGCACATCATACCTGTAAGTCATAGCCTTTGTGCCCCGTAAATACACACATTTATAATACAAGTTAAAATTTTAAATAGTGAAGTTTTGAAAAATTGGGTAAGTGCAAACCGAGAGAAGTCATAGTCTATGTACGTGGTAAGAAGTACAGAAGAAATACAAAGCTGAGGGAAAATTCCAACCAGGAAGACTTTTAGATCCACAGGGAGGCATGAAGAACGCCAGAAATGAAATACATGGGAAAATTGGGAAGACTCTGTGCTTCGTTCTCTTGGCTCAAAGATTTAAAAGACAGTTGATTGAAGCAAAAGTAATAAGAGAAAGATCTGGTGGGATTCGTAACACCCGTGAAAATGAAACACAGCAAACAGGAGGTGACAAACAGAACTGCACCCCAGTAGCTTCCTCCGTCATGGCGAGGGTTTCCGTGCTAACTCCAGGTAGCCCCCGCGAGCCAGGCATGCTTGCTGTAATCCCTGGAGCATTACTGAAAACAGAGACCGCTGAAAACCAGTACGGGGGAAGATGGCCCTGAAAACCACCTTAAACACCAAGATGAAAGCAGGAACAAAGAAGCCAGAGAACCACAAACCAAACAGCAGCGTGGTGGACTCCAACCCAACCACAGCGACAGGGGAGCTGAGGGGATACAGTCCAGCTCCTCTCTTTGTCCCCTCCTAAGCTTGCTACCTGGCCCTCAAAACCAAGAAAATGGGAGGAAATTGTGAAACAACTGTTTTAAGACACCTGGGGAAAAATCATAAAGAAGTGCAGTTGGTAAGAGCAGAAGAAAAATGGAAGGACCCTTGTGACGTCTGCATTTCAGCAGGACGCAGCTTGTGGGACATCAAGCCAGAGTCAGAAGTCTGGTACCCGGGAGAGAGCTAGGGTCGGCCGCAGCCGCGCAGGTGGGAATTTCCGGGAGATGACAGAAGGGCTCGGAGTAAAACCTCCAGACCTGCTGGGAGGGTCCCAGCTGCGGGTTAAAGACGAAAGGGTGGAGAAAGAAACTGAAAGAGAAAGGAAATAAATGCTACAAAAGTTAGGGAAGCGTGGTGCAAAATTCTCCTTATTCACAGGAGTGAATGGAGACCCGGAATTGTGAAGACAACCAAAGGAACCCTGTAGGTCAATGATTAAAATAGTGAGGAATGGTAAGAGATAAGTGCAGTGATAAAAAAAAAAATCAATTGCATCTTTCTACTGAAAACAATAACAACCAAAAACGTCAATTTCAGAAACAACAAAAGCTGCAGGAATCCAGAGGAAGAACTGCAGGGCTGTTGGAACAATGTATCAACCTTGGACAGTTAGAAAGAGCTAAATAAGTGGAGTGAAGTGTGTGCATTGGTACATGAGCCTGCTGTTGTACGTCCACCTCTTCCCCAGACTTAACTCAGCCACAAAGTTAAAGGAAGAGTAACCAAGGTCAACGCAGGAGTCTGCACAGAACACAAGTTGATTTTACCTTCGTGTGGAATTACAAAGGATGTAGGGTAACCAAGAAGCTTTGTGTGCGAGATCTAACAGTTTTCTATAAACATAAGTATGACCAGGTGGGACTGCCACACAGCTATCAACACTTGGAAAAAAACGAGAGCCCCAGAAATGCATCCTGTGTAAGGGGAAGTGTGGAAACCAGGAGACACAGACAGCTGGGAAGCAGGGCACACGCGTATAGTGGGAGTGTGAGTCTGTACACCCACTGTGGGTGCCAGCTGACCACAGCTGCTGGTGTGACATGCGTGTGTCCAAAACCCAGCAATTTCCCCCGGAGTTACACACCCACCCTTTAGAGAAGTGATGAAGACCCTATACTGGATCAGCTGTCACAGTTCAGATTAGTTTGACATAAGAAAACAGCAGAAACAGCAGAAATCTATCAGGAAGAAAATGGATAAACAAATTGCAGTAGATTCATGTAATAAAATGCTACATGGAAGAAACAAATGAACTAGGGTTTTGTGCGGCAACACATATAATTCTCAGGACTGTGATGCTGGGGAAATAGGCCTGCTATGGGAAGATTCATACATTTTAATTTCAGGTAGATAGCTTTATAAATAGAGAAATAAAATTTCGTGCCCAGGAAGGGACATAGGCATGCTAAAGGTGTGACTAAGTGCATAGTGTCAAATGAACTGCAGATTCAGAAGGAGATACTTCTAAAGGGGACTTTGGTGGAAGAGCAAGAATAGCAGAGTCCCCACGAGCGTGTGTGAAGTTCTGTTTTTGGCCAAGTGGTGGGTAACCTTAAATCCTTCTTTGTGTCTTCTCAGCCCACCCCATTGCAAACTCCCTGCCCCGTCCTTCCTCCTGTGCTGGGGTCTCTGCCTTGGTCGCTGTATCATCGCCCTCCTGATGTCCACATAGGCAGCCTTTCCTTTCTTCGAGTTTTAATCACATGTTACCTCTCCAAGGCAGCCCCCTGACCTGTGTCACTGTAATTCATTATCCTGGTTTAATTTGCTTCCCAGTGCACACCACTGGCCTTATTTTCTTTGCATTGTTTCTGTCTGCTAATCAGTCTCTACCTGTATTTTTATCAGAAGCAGGGGTGGAGACAAAAGTAAAGAGTTCTGCAGTCCCCTGGAATGAGAAACCTCACTCGGTCTGGGAGAGCAGTGGGTGGAAGGAGAAGGCTGGGCTCAGGGGATGGTGGTGGAGCAGAGCTGTGGGTCAGGATGTACTTCCTGGGGTGTGGAGGGACGGGGCATGAGGCACGGAGTGCATACCTGCACCCGCAGGGAGAGCCACTGAGTCACCTGGAACACTTCCGCTCTCCCCCAAGGATGTGGGCTGGGTGCACAGGTGCCAGGACCACAGGGAGTTTGTCTCCAGCCAACACTTGATGGCCTTATGCCCAATACCAATGGCACCTGGGCACTGAGCAGTTGTATGTGACTGGCCTGCACCAGCCACCTGGCCAGCCATGCCTCATCCTTAGCAACACCAGCCGAGGCCATCACCCCTGACTTCCAGCTTGGGAGGCTGAGGCTCTGGGCCCTGAGGCTGCAGACCCATGCAGGAGATTGCATATAGCTTTTCACATGGAGACCTGGCTCTGTAGTCCGTGATTAAGATGCTGCATCATAGGTGCTGCATCATAGCAGCTGGTACAGATTTTCCAGGGTTCCCCAGGCCTCTCACCTCACTTGCCTTCCGTACCTGATAGGCCCCACTCACAGTGAACATGGAGAGGTGCCAGGGCCCAGAGCTCCAGGCTTCTCTGTGCCCTGGGGTCCTGTCCCTGTGCAGTTGCAGACACAAGGAGTGGGAGCTTCTGAGGGAGGTTCTCTGTGATTCCAATACCTGTGATTCCAATACCCTGTGATTCCAATACCTCTGTGGTCAGGAGAGCAGGGCAGGCTCCTGTGAGGGCCATGCTGGGGGACAAACCCAAGGGCAGCCTCAGAAGGGCACAGTCCGCTGGTCTGGAAAGCAACAGAACGTGATGTAGGGTCATTCACATGTACCCTGGTGTCAATCCGGAAGTGAGGGGGAGCTGAGGTGGCCCTCAGACATGTTCATGTCAGGGTGAAGCCTCTGGGTGGATTTAACCATGTAACCCAGTGGCATGGTTCTGCAGCATGAGCACAGCACAGATCGGAAGGTGAGGGGTCCAGACAGAGGGTGCTGTGCCCACCTGGACGACTCTTGGGTAAGATTCACAGTGTGAGGGTCTCTAACCAGGTGTAGCTCACTAAGCTGCACAAGCCTTCCCTCCATCTCCCCATCCACCTACTCCCTAAGTATCCTGGCCTGCCAGGCATCACCATGGAGACAGCGGACACAACAGAAAAGAAGATGGAGTGTCCTCTGCAGCCCATGTTCTGGTGTGAGAAACAGACACTAACGTATAAGGAGTAGCATGGGAGAAAGCCTCAAGGCTGACACTGAACATAAAAGTTGAGGACTGGAAGCACAGAGCCTCTTCTGTGCTGCAGGACAGGGGGCTTGGGGGTGTCCTGGGATGAGAGCGCTGGTGGTGGGGTGGCCACCGAGTGTGCAGCAGTGACGTCATCTCGTGTCCCTAAGAAGCTGCTGTAGAGGAGTGAGGGGTGTGGGCAGGTGGACCTCTGGGCATCAGTGCCCCACTCTGGGCTCCAGCTGGATGGAATCTTCAGAGTATGACCGCTCATGGGACTGAGAGGAAATTAGCCGCTTAGTTGTGTCTGCCTTCTTAGCTCTGTCCAGATTCTGGTTGTGTGAGGAAAATATTATTTCAAGTCACTAATCTGTGGCGATGGATTTGGTACCAGAAGTGGGGTTCCACTGTACTTCAACCTGAAAGGGTGACAGTTGCTTTGGGTATAAGAGGGTGCAGGAATAATCTAGGAAGGACTGTTGGAGAGAGGAGGTGACAAAGTGGCAGAATGCATCCCAGGTGTCCATGGGAGGGAGGTTGAGCACTGCTAGCCAGGGAACAGAGGGCCAGCTCTGAAGGTGACCCAGCCACTTGGCCTTCCAAAATCCATTTCCTAAGTCTTGTCCTCCCAGGACAGTGTGACTTGCAGAACCAAGAACATGGCCAGGTTGTGAAATCACTTCAGCTTCTTCGAGGATCACTTGGGCTGTTAGTGGAGTGAGAAGGGAGCCAGCATGCTGCAAAGCCCTCAGACAGCCCATGGGGAGGGGAACCAAAGCCCTGGCTAACAGCCACTGCAAAGGCTCTTGCATGGTCACCCACGGACATGCCAGTCTCAGTCAAGGGTGGAGAATTGCAGCTGGCCAGCGTCTGACTGTGGTCATGGAAGAGATATGGGCAAGAAGTGCCAGCAAACCCATCCTGAACATCTGGATCCTGGAGTCTGTGCACACAGGAGGGCCGGGCTGATCCCTGAGGTTGGGGGGCCTTGTTACACTGCATCAGAGAACCCTGACCAAAGCTAAGTGCAGCGGCTGGGCAACAGAGCACACTTACACACTGATGCCTCATCCATCATGGGCAGTCCCTTTGTCTGACAGTTGTCCCAGATTATGCGGACTCTGTTCCCCCCAGCTCAACCCACACCCACAGCGCCTGCCAAGAAGATCTGCCTGACAGATGGCAGTGACTGACACCCTCAGCCCCTCTCTCTGATTGACTGAGCCTGAGTCCCACAGAGCAGGCCACAGGAGCAAGTCACCCATGATAATCAGGGCAGGAGGAGCCAGCGCAGCACCCTGAAGCACAGACAGGACATCTGGGCCAGGAGCTCTGTGACTTTGGATGCCCTTGCTGAGCTCTTTCTCCCAAAGCCCAGCTCTGCAGCTGAACTTCCTCCCCAGCCTCTTGTAGTTGGCCGCAGAATCCTGCAGGGCTCGTCTTTGTTCTGGGAAGATTGCTTTGTCTCTGAATCCAACTCTTAACTGCAGGGCCAGGTGAAGGAAGGGTTAAGGACATCTTATTTAGACTCGAGCAGCCCAGTGGATGCTGCGCCTGAACAGAATGATTTGTGCACAGTTTCCCAGTGAGACAAGAAGCTGTTTCTCTGCTCTGCCTGCTAAGAAGGCCTGGATTTCCATACGTAAGTAGATAAACACAACATGTGAAGGCAGACAAGGAGAGAGAAAGAACACACTATTCATTAACTTCTCTGCGCCCTAATAGGATCACAGTGGGCCGAGCCAGATTTCTGCTTGAGCACCCCAGCACAAAGTCGTCTGGGCCTCCGCCACCTGGTAATTCTAGATTAGGCTCCTGGCAGCCACGCAGGGGCTGCCTGCTGCTCCCACAGGTGAGAGTTCCTGTGGAAGGACCCGAGCTACATACTAGGGGACCACAAGAACCTGACAGAGCAGGGTCTGGGCAGATGAAGGCAGCAGCTGCTCTCTGGACCCTTTCTTTGTGAAGCTCTCCCAGTGCTTGGGGTGGGGACCAGGGAGCCTGGCTGAGCCATCCCTACATTGCCCAGCCTTTCAGGGAACACGGAGGGATCAGTGGACACTGCCTTTCTGAAGAATACTGAGCATGCATTGCTGCAAAGTGGCCTGGTGCTGAAAATAGGAGCCTGGACACGCGCCTGCAGGGCTCCGTGCCTGTGTCTGCCACCCTGTGTGGCTGGAACCCTGCTCTACATAGCCAGAGATTCTTCAGGGACTCTGAATCCAGTCCTCAGCTTTCTCCTTTACACGGACCCAGCCTGGAAGATGCGATTCCTCTCTGTTCTCTACCTGTACAGCTGTCCTGGCTACAGGGACCCCTCTCAAATAGCTCATCTCACCAGCATGGATTAGCACAGTGGTGAAGTTGCAAGCCTGCAGGTCAGACAGACCAGGAGTCTGAGTCCCTAATCCACAAGTGCTCCAGTTCCGTCATCTATGAAATAGCACCTTACCGTGTTGTGATTCCTTCACTGGCATTATTCTTACCACACCATCACCAAGTGACACATTGTGTGGCTGTGCACATGTCCACCTGAATTCAGATCTTGCAGGTAAACCAAAGCACTTCCCATTGGGGAAGAGGAAGTAGGAGGAGTTAGATGGTGCCCATCATTAAAAAGGGCTGTGCATCCAGGCACATGGTGAGGTCCAGAAGCACAAACTCAGGCAAGGACATCGCCCGTGGCTGTGTGAGTTTCTGCAGATGGTCTCATGTGGATTTAGCATCACACAGTGTAGTGAAGTCACCACCAGCAGCACCTGCAGATGAGGAAGGTCCTAGGAAGTGGATGTCAGGCACGGGCCCCACTTGGGGCTCTTCCTACCACAGTGGAGGCAGTCACAGGCCAGGAGAAAATCAAACCCTGCTTGGGTGGGGACAAGCTCAGCATTGCTGGTCCATGGAGCAGGGAAGCGCCCCGAGGCATCATGAAGACTGGCACCTGGTGCCCCATAGGGGAGTCCTGGCTTCTGACCCATTGTGGACAAGGGTAGGCACCTTCCTGAGTCTTCACTTTTATGGCTTTGACTTGTGGATTTGTCATGTGACCTTGAGAGGCTCAGAGAGCAAGGTAATGACCTTCAAGTGACACAGCTGCCCCTCAGGGAAGGTCACTGAGCCACAGACGTCCATGCGGCAAGTGAGTGCAGAGCTGAGAGAGGCGGCAGCCAGGTCCTGCCCTCCCCAGCAGGACCGGAAGCCCTGGACTGAGGGCTGGATGAGCATCAGGCTCCTGGGTCATGTGTCACCAAACGGCTTCTGTGAGAAACAAAGGCTCCCAGTGGGTGTGAGAACTGCCCCCATCCATGGTGCCTCAGCCCAGCTCCCAGCACAGCCTTGGGAAGGCTCAGCTGCTGAACTAACACTGACACTCACCTGGCTGTCTTAGAACATCCAGGACGGACCGGTGGGCCCAGCCCCTGTCTGGGGGACAGCCATGTCCAGAAGCACCCTGATGGCCGACTGGCCACCCTGAGGGGCTCTTGTCCTCCTGAGGCAAAGAACACGTAAGAGGGGAGAAGGTCAAGTGGAGACAGAAGGGGTGGCACTGGAGTGACTGAGCGGTGACTTCCCGGGAACACTGTCTCCCATCTTGCCCACCCTGGAGTGCCTGCTGCGCTAGGCTTGGAGCTGCAGCCCAGCAGCAGTGCTGGGAGGGGCACCGCCAGTTGGCACCTAAATGCCAGGACTTGTTTTCCATGCTGTCTTCTCTGCCCTGTTTGATATTCTTGTCTGTTCCACTTCTAGGGCACGAAGGCATCTTAGACCTCATGCTTTAAAAAGGAAGGAAAGAAAGAGCTGTGCACCCCGTGGTCAGGTGTGAGCTCCCACAGGACACAGGCACGGTGGGCGCAGTGTGACCCCAGCCCCTCTGCGCCTGGAACCGGGGCGCTGCAGAGAAGCTGCTGGAGTGGTCAAAGGAAGAGCCCCTTGGGAGCTCATCCCGTCCCCGGGTCCTCAGTCCCTTTGCTCTACTGCTGCCCTGTGTGAGCTCCTCCGTTCCACTCGGCTCCTGCCACAGCTTCCCCTCCGCCCTGCTAATGTCATGCACCTGGCACTCAGGGTCTCAGGATGGGTGCTGAGCCTACGGTGTCCCACCTGCATTTTTGTGAGGTGCTCCTACAAGAAAGGTCAGCACAGCCTCTGCCAAAGGATAAAGCGGCTCTGCTTCCTTCGCTACACCCCATACACCCTTGGACCCATTAGACTGCGGGTGCTGCAACTCTCTACCAGACGCTGGGTGAGTTCTCAATCTCCTATTCTCAGCAGGGCTGTGGAGTAGCTGTTGCTGCCTAGACAATTACTCCAGCACATACTGGCTGCAAAGCTAGTGCTGACCATCTCACCACTGCTGTTTCAGGAATCTGGAGGAGACTCAATGGTGGAGGCATCAGCTTTGCATCGAAGTGGTGGGGTGATTGTGGGAGGACCCAGCTCAGGGCCGCGGGGCTGAGGTCTCACTCCCCATGACTCTGGGGCAGCCTCTCCATCCACGCCTTCCCATGCACTTCTTCCTAAGGAGGCTCCCAGGGAGCAAGAGAAGCGGCCGGGAAAGTCAAGCCCTGCTTTGCACCACTTCTGCTGAGGGGTCTCTCAACGCCTTTGCTGTCTTTTGTCTGTAGAGTCCTGATCGGGGTTGCTTCACAGGGCCCTGAGTTGGGGGAAGAGGGCATCTTCAAGTGGGAAGAAGGCATCATTGGGACCACATCAGAGCTCTGCCCAGAGCCTGCAGTGTGGAATTCAAGGAACATACATACATGCGCTTATTTTGGGGTGCGCTGTAAAAACTCAATGGGTAACTAATTTCTAACTTACTAAGACCAATGAATGTCTCAACCTTAAGCTCCTGGAAACAAACTGAAAAAATAAGGGCCGAGCGTGTTCAGGTTGCCAAACCCACCAGAGGAGCCATCGTGTGCCCTGGCAGGTGGGGCCCAGCCTCCAGTCCTCAGGGCCACACCTTTGTGGAGGGAATGTCACGGAGCCCCTCATTGATGGCTGCTTGGTGGCTTCTCCAGGATGCCTGACCACTTCTGTCTCGCATGCACACAGGTGCTCCATGCCCTGTAACCCAGCAGCCCTCACTGTCTCCCCTGGCATAGCAGGGTCACCCCTTCTGGTGTCCTCCACTGGTCCTGTGGGGTGCAATGTGTCTCCTTCACTCATAACTCCTTGCTCTTCCTGTGCCTGTGTGATGGTCCCCACCACCTCACCGTGTCCCATGTCCTCTCAGTCTCCTATTTTCTGCAAACCAAGTGGGCATCTCTCCTCTGGCGCCAGCCCCTCCCTGAGCCCACACCCATGGGCACCCGAGGTCAACGCTGGCTGGGGTGGTGGAGATGAGATCACGCATGAGGTCAGCCTCCTGTCCGGGGCAGGGCTGAGACTCATGCTTCTGGGAAGAGCAGGTGGCTGCGTGCGGCCAGAGCAGGGAGTGTTGGCTGGATTGTCCAGGCTCGGCTGGAGCTTTCCATCCGGGGAGCCCTGGAGCTGCATGGCACCTGAAGCCAGGAACAGCTGCTGAGGCAGTGGCAGGAGGGACCTAGGCCCTGCCCTGCTCACACTTGTCATGTGTGACACACAGCGTGACTCCCTGTGCAGCCTGAGGAGCGCTCACTATTATCACCTTGCCTTGTGAGCAGAAGCCGGGCACACAGGGATGGGATCGTGCCTAAACTTAGAGATGGAGGAGTCCAGGCACAACCCAGGCATGCGGATGGGGAGCCCAGGGCTTTGCATTCACCTCAGGGACAGTGTCTTTGCCACTTTTCTCTCTTTGGTGGGACAAAATACCCAATACCCAAAGTTAAAGAGGGAAAGATTTATTTAGCTCACTGTTTGTGTAGGTTTCAGTCTGTAAACAGCTGGCTCCAAGGAAGGGTGGCATGGCAGAGGGGCAACAGTTTCAGGTGGCAGAAGACAGCGAAAGCAACAACAGCAAAAAGGGTGGGGAAAACAAGCCTCTTTCCCTCCCTTATATTGTGGACAGGCTATCCTGCCCCCGGGGGCGGCTGTAGCACTCACACCATCTCCTTGCCCTCTTGCACAGGATGGGGATGCTTACAAAGTGAGGACCTGGTCCCTGTGGAGTCACTTAGTTAAACTTCTAAACTTCTCAAGTTGACACAACATATCAGCCATAACAGACAGCGTGCCAGGGCCACCTGTAGGTGACACTTGGAAAGCTCCTGGGCTGGCCCAGTTAGAGACCAGATTGGAGGACGGGTGACAGGGGCACGGGGCAGTGTTAGCACAGGCAGGAGTCACGGGCGTGTGGATGGACCCGCCATCTGCTTGCAGACACTTACTGTTAACGAGCAGCCTGGTCTGACCGCTCTCAGACCAGGGTGGTGCCAGCAGGGGCACTGGTGCCATCCAGGCCCTGGCTGCAGCAGGGCACCCACAGGAGCCACACCTCCTGCTCACCTGTCCCTCTAAGCTGGTCGTCCCCACACACGGCCTGCGGGTCTGCATCCTGATTCGTGGGACCTTTCCAATCAGTAGAATGGGATGCTATTGTGGAGTCCAGGTGAGGAGCCTCATATCTGCGTGGTGGCCGGGAGGGAGGCTCTGTCTCATGTCCCCTCTGCACCCCCTGCCCAGACCCACCATGCTCATGGGGCTCAGATCTGATCCAGGAAGCTTCACGGTAGAGTACTGGGGGAGCCTTCAGGCAGAAAGGGTGTCCTGTGAAACCCTCCGGACCCGGCAGTTTGTACCCCAGCTGCTGGCAATGTCATCGCTGTCACCCTGGCAACGGCAGAAAGCCAAGGACACAGTCCTTCATCTCCACAAAGGACTCCTGTCCCACAGCACCGCGTCTCCACATGGAGACACACAGGCACAGAGGGGGGTGAGAGGCAGGGGCGTTCTCTCAAGCTGACCCTGAGCCCACAGTCCAAGCGTCTGGAAAATGGTGGCTCAAGCGTGTGCTTGGGAAGGTGCTTTCACCCTACAGCACCTGCTCAAACCTGGGTCCTGCAACTTGAGTTCTCAGACTCTTTTCCCTCCCTCTCCCCTTCCTGGATCCATCTCACTTCTTCTCCCCCCGGTACCAGCGTCCCCAGGCCCATTCTTGATGTCCCTGACCACAGGGGTTGAGGTCAAACAGTCAGTTCCACATCTCGCATTTGAAGACACCACAGTGTGGACACTGTACATATTGTGCGGAGCTGGAGAGGTCGGGTCCCTGTGTTACTACTGTGAAGACACAAAACACCAAAAGTGAAAACAGAGTGTGGGAAGCCCTGGATGGGAAGGAGCGAGAGCGAGCGGGTAAGCGTCTGCAGTAGGGAGCCCAGGAGTGGGCACAGGTGGCCAGGAGGTGGACACACACTGGGAGGTTCCAGAGCTACAGCCAAGGTTGTCTTGGGTCCTGTGCTGTAGACAGGGCTGCCCTCCATCCTACCCACGTGGTCATTGCCCACTTCTCCGTCGTTTTACCCCCTTCGATTCCCAGCCAGGACTGTGGCCGTCATCTCCAGCCGGGGTGACGATTCCTGCATTGGGACTTATCATAGGGTACCTGTTTCCCAGGAGAACAGCACCTTGGAGCAGATTGTTTTTATCTATCCTTCCAGGTCATTCTCTCCAGCAACCCAGAGCCATGGACCCGCAGCCCTGAGGGCACTTGGAGCCCTCTGGCCTCACTGTCTCCCCCCGCCGCCGCCAGCTGTCCTCAGGGTCCACCTTACTGCACCTCAGCACCCAGTGAGGGAATGTGCCCTGGTCCCAGCAGGGACCTTCCCAGCTTGCAGGCGGCACAGATTAAAACATGGTGCCAAAAAAAAATAAAATAAAGTAAAAATAAAAAACATGGTGCCTGCTACACACCAGCGTGGCAGTGTCACAAACTGAGGAGGGGCCAAAGAGATATTATTAAGGGAAATGCAATTTACAGCTTCTTAGAATGGTTTGAAGTTCAGAAAAATAGGAGTGGGGGGCAGAAGTCGGAGAAGCACTGATTTTACCAGACCCTTCTGGTCTGAATCCTCAACACTTGCATTTCAAAAGGATTTAGAAGTTCTTCCCAACTCTCTGAGCTGCTCCTTTGCAAACTCTGCTTGAGTCCAGAGCTCATCATGAATTTTATGAATTTCATTTTTTTTTTTTTTTTTTTTTTTTTTTGCATCAGGGCTCTTTGAAGTCTTTGCTTGAAAAAGGAAAAAAACAAAACGTAAATAAGACTTTTTCTTTTTAAGAGAAAAGTGTTCACTTTGAACAACCATGGAAAGGTTGAAATGCAGATTCAGAGTAAGTGGAAGTTCACACTGTAAACTTCACGTTGCTTAGAAGAGGCACCTCAGCTCCGCTCGGCCAGGCAATAGGAGGGGCTGTGGGGATGTCACTGAGCTCAGAGAAAAGGGCGTGCTTAATAGTGTTTATTATTCCAAAACAATGGCAAAACGTAAAACTGTGTGAGGGTTTCTCTATGTGTGTGGGCATTTACGTGTGTGCACTGTACGGCCCTGGGTATACAGGTATATGCAGAGAAGTGGCGTGCATGCTTGTGTGTGTAGAGGTGGTGTGTAGGCATGTAAGCATAAACAGGAATTGAGAAGAATAGTTAGTATGGTTCCTCTTGCCTGAGCTCAGAAGTTGTGGGTGAAAGGAGGAGGTTAAGAGGGGCAGCCAAGGAGGAAAAGAAACAGAAGTATAGAAATAGAAATAGAAATAGAAATAGAAATAGAAATAGAAATAGAAATAGAAATAGGAATGGAAATGGAAATGGAATTGGAACTGGAACTGGAAATGGAACTGGAAATGGAAATAGAAACAGAAATTAGAAATAGAAATAGGCTGTGCTTTTATGAACTTTTGTAAAGTATGCATATGAGTAAGAGGATGTACACAATAAGTCAAATTTAAAATAAAAAGATAAGGAGGGAAGTTAGAGGATCAAACATAATGAAAAGATGTCCAAGAAATGCTCCATAGATGGCGGGGTGAATTCACTGTCCTTGTTACACCAGCTGTGATATTATCACAGGCTCGGCCCACACTGTCCTCTGGTCAGCACCCAGCAGACATTGCCTGCAAAGTCTCCACTCAGTTTCCCACCAGAATGGACTTCCCTGCTCGGCAGCCCTGGGGCTGGAGAACCTGGCAGGTGTGTTCTACCTAGGTGTCCCCAGGGCTCATTCGGCCACTGCTGCCCAGGAGGAGCCCAACCCCATTCGTTTATCCCCTGGCCTCCTCTGGAGCGGTCTAACCTTCACCCGGGACCCCTGCCTGTGGCCTGAGATTTCTTCTCCCGTGGGAGCTATCCCTCACCTGGATAAATGCTGGCCGTGAGTGAGCAGGGATAAGGCGTGGTGGGCCTGGCAGCAGGAGGCGGGACAGGCAGGAGAAGGACTTGCTGCCTCCTGTGTGTTTTGGGATGATGGGAGCCTTCAGATCCTTTGAGCAGGGACCAGGGAGATGCTCTTCGCACAGTACAAAAGAGGGCTCAGGGCTCAAAGCGCAGAGTGCAGCACAACAGCAGGGGCCTCACTGTCCATCAGCGGACATTTGTGTGGACCCTGCACTTTGGTCCTCCTGGTGCAGAACTCTCTGAAGCTCCCTGTGTGACCCCGAGATGCACTTTCTTCACTGTCATCAGGCAGCATATGAAGAACTGGGTCAGCCCAGCCAAACCCAAGACCGACCCTGAGTCCCTGTCCCCACCCGACCTGAAGCCTCAAAGGTGGATTTCTCTGCACTTCTGGGCAAAGATGCTTGAGTCACAAGACTCAGGATCCCTTCCCTGGGCTGCTCGGGCTTGGAGTGCTCAGGAAATGGCTGAGAGCATCTGTGTAGGTGTAACGGTGATGTGCAGTCTCTAGCTATGAACATGGGGTGGGGGCTAGAAGCAGGTAAAGCTTTCCACGTAACACTACAAAACTGTTTAGACAGACAGATAGATTAGATTGATAGACAGATAGATAGATAGATAGATAGATTGATGATAGATTGCTAGACAGACAGAAAGACAGACAGACAGATAGGTAGATGGACATAAAGCACATGCAACAATGGTTTTCCAGATAATGAGTGTCAGACTTTTCAAGCCAGCGGTCCATGGGAGATAGGACACAGCGCAGTGATGAGACGACGGCTGGAGTTCCGAAGCTGCGGCATGGGAAACGTCTCCAGTTCGCTCAGAGGGAGGATGTGGAACTGATTGTCCCGAAGCCCAGGAGGCTGCAGAGTGCAGAGAGGGAGCAGGGCAAGATGTCTCGTGGGAGCAGCACAGTCATCCTCTGAGAACACTCCCGTGGTCCGGATGCAATGACCAGGAGAACAACGCCGAGGCCTCAGGACTCAGAGAACCTCCTGTTCCCCCAATGGAGGAGAGAAAATGCCATAGCCAAGGGAAGCTTCCAGCCAGGTACGGAGGGATTCTGGCACAGAGCTGAGAAGGAATAGCTGTCCACACAGGCAGGCGCAGAATGCGAAGAAGGCAGCCCTGGGAATAAGTCTGTGAAAGCAGTAATTATACAGTCCTCGGGGTCTAAGGAGCTGGAGGAAACACTGAGCCTACTGAATAGAGACGTGCAGAATACAAAAGGATCCCATATCAAGCTCCGGGAGCTAAGAGCCGTGATGTCTGACATGAAAATATCCCATGGAGGACTGAAATCAGAATGGAAAATACAGAAAAATGGGGAGTACACATGAAGACATTTCTACAAAAGCAATGTAAAATAAAGCAGAGTACTAGCCAGCTGCAAGACAACTTCCAGCAACCCAATATGTGTGTCACTGTGGTCCCTAGCAGGGGGAAGCCAGGAGAGGCACAGAGAAGAAATAACAGCTGGGAAACATTTAAATTGGATAAAAACTAAACTCACACATCTGAGAAGCTCAAAGGACATGCGTGTGAGAGGCAGGAAGGAAATTACACCAAGCAGCGCCTAAATCCAATTGTTTCAGAGTACAGTGATGCCTGGGTTCGTGAACTTAATGCTTTTTGTGATTCTGGTTGCAAACTAAATTGGATGAGAACAGAATCAAATTCAACGGTTAGGTTCAATGTCGACCTTATGGGGAAATTTGATTTGGTCTCTGAGGACGTTTCCAGAGGAGATGGCATGTGAGCGGTGGGCAGCACTGAGGAGGTCCATCCTCACTGAGTGGGCACCACCTGGCCTCTGGGGGTGTGCATGGAACAACAGCAGAAAGGTAAGTTCACTTCCATATTCTATCTATCTATCTACCTATCTACCTATCTATCTATCTACCTATCTGTCTATCTACCTATGTGTCTGATTCTCTCTGCCTGCACTGGGACACCCTCTTTCCCTTGTCTTACATGGCAGAAGCCTAGTCTCCCTGGCTGCTGGACTCCAGGACTTGCACACAGCGGCCTGGATACTCTGGTCTTCTCCCTCAGGCTGAATCACACCATTTCCTCCCCTGGTTCCGAGGCCTTCAGACTTGGACTGAGCAGTGCCACCGGCTTCCCAGGGGCTCCAGCTCACAGATGAGCCATCACAGGACTTCTCCGCTTCCACAGCCGCATGAGACAATGGCACTAACAAACTCCCTCTCATATATCTATAGCCAGATCTGATCTGTATCCGAATATTTTCTCTTGGTTCTGTCTTCTGGAGAGCCTGACTAAAGCATCATGTCGCATGAAGATGTCCTCCTGCTGTCCTCCCCTCCACTGGCGTGGTATCAGAGAAGACTTGTTTGTTTCCCCAATGCCCATGTCAGTGGGAAATCCCACACCTTTGATAGTAATGAAAAGCCTTACCTCCCTTGGGGTATTGTCAGAGAACAGTGCAGAGGGAGACCTTCCACCAGCACCTAGCAGAACTGAGGCCACCAGCCACCTTCACACTGTCAGTGGAGGCCATGTGGGGAGCAGTAACAAGATACCCCTCCCTCTACTAAGCACGGTGGTATCTACAGAGGCCAGGAGGAGCTTAACTCCCTCCCCCATCCAGCATAATTAGGAGACCTGCAATTGGAGGACGAGTGAGGATCCTGGACTCCATGTAGCAGGAGGCTTTGGCCACCTTTCCTTACCTGAGAGGGTTCATAGAAAGCCTACCACAACATCAGATTTTAGTAAGACCCGTAATCCCACAACATAATATTTAAAATGTCCAGTTTTCAGAAAAAATCATTCATCATACAAAGAACCACTAAGATCTCAGCTTGAGTGAGAAAAGTCCTTTGGCAGCTGCCAACATTAAGATATCATGGATATTAGAGTGATCTGAAGATGTTATTCAACTGCCCTAAATGCTTCAAAGAACAACTTTGATCATCAAGACACGAGTGAAAAAGTTATGTAGTCTGTGCAAAAAAATTTAAAACTCCAGGATTTTAGGACAAAAATTTTAGGACAGGAAATAAAACAAGTGATAGAAAAACCCTTAATGGTTTCAACAGCAGGATGACAATGACAGAGGGAAGAATCAGTGAACCTGACATCAAATGACAAAAATTTCCCAGTCAGAACAGAGAAAAGGGGCTTAAGAGCAGAGGAACAGAGTGGCAAGGACATGGAGGACTAAGACAAAGGACTTGACCTTTGTGTCATCCGTGTCCTGGAAGCAAAAACTAAAGAGGACAAAGATGGGCAATGCTCCAAGAACTGGTGACAAGAATATTCCCAAATTTGGCAAAATGTGTAAACATTAAGATTTAATAACCTGAAGAAATCACAGCAATGTATACCCAAGTAAATCTACAGTAGTATATATCAGAATCAGACTTATGACAGCTAAAGGAAAATAAAAACATTGAATGCAGTCAGACTGAATAAAACTAATTATGGAGGGAAAATAATTCTAATGACAGTGAATTTCTCTAATGACAGAGAAACTGCCCAGAAGCAATCAAAACAATGGTTTTCAAGGACTGAAATTAAAGGACCATCACCCTGAAATTCTATACCCAGCACAAATAGCTTCAGGGACACAAAGGAAATCAAAGTGATTCACAAAGAAAATCTAAGAACGTTTGTGATGGTTAGATCTACCCTACAAGAATACCTATAACAAGATCTCTGAACACGAAGAAAATAACAAAGGATTAAGGCAATATCACTAAAGAAGAAAGAACACAGAGAAAAATAAACATATAGGGAAATGCAATGGACTTTGTCCTTTTAAGTTTCCCAAATTAGACTTGATAGCTGAAGCAAAATTGATAAAAGGATCTAATGCGGCTATCATGTATGCACAGAAAATATTTAAGACAAGTACATTAAAATTTGGAAAGATTAAAGAACATTAAAGGAATTAAAATTTATGTAGCTCTATAATTCACTTGAACTTGTTAAACAGGGCTGGGGATACAGCACAGGGGCACAAGTGCCAACCTAGCAAGCACAAAGTCCTGAGTCTGATTCCCAGCATAAAAAAAAGAACTGGTTAAATGGTCACTCCAGTAGATTGTAAAATATATATATATATATATATACACACACACACATACATTACATTTATATATGGTATATATATACACATTA
>NW_004955413.1:31566109-31720256 GCF_000276665.1 Chinchilla lanigera
GGTATATATACACACATTACATTTACATATGGTATATATATACACATTACATTTATATATGGTATATATATACACATTCCATTTATATATGGTATATATACACACATTACATTTATATATGGTATATATACACATTACATTTATATATGGTATTACATTTTAAAACACTATGTAGGAAGAAAAACATAGGCTTTAAAACGTTTCAAGTTATGTACAAGAAGGCAGGAAAAGAGAACAAATGAAAATCATGGACAATTAGCAGGAAAAAAAAATAGTAGATTTATGTCTAACGTATCAAAAAATACATGAAATACAATGATTAAAAAAGAAATTTGCACAGAGAATCAAAAAATTAAAAAGTAAACCCAACTATATGCTTTGTACAAAAAAATCATCTTCAAGTATGACATTGAAGGTTGGTGAAAAGAAAGAGCATTAATAAAGATATACAAATAAAGCAAGAATGGCTGTATTCATCTCAGATAATGAAGACTTCATAGCAAAGTAAGTAACGGGACAGGGATATCTTGAGAAATGCTAAGAGAGGGAACCGCTGAGGGGCCGCAGAAGCCCTGAATGTGTACACAAGGATAACAGAGCCTCCAAGTGCACACAGCAAACACTGACCGAAATGGAGAAGCTGATAGAGCCATAACTCTATTGATCATTACAACATTTTTTTCTTACTAGCTGGTAGGTCTTCTAGATTTCCTAGATAGAAAAATTATTAAGGAGCCTGGCGTGTAGCATATGTTTATAATCCCAGCACTTGGGAGGCTGAGGCATCAGAATCATTGTGAGTTTGAGACCAGCCTGGCTACAAAGTGAGCTCACAATTAGCCTGAACTGCATGGTGAAACCCTGTCTCAAAGTAGACAAAAGAGAAATCATCAAGGATATAGAACCCAAACAACCAGCAGAATCTGACCTTTACGAGCACTTGATCCAGGTTTACAAGTGCCCAGAGAATGTGTATCAAGTGCCATAAACACATCTTGAGCCTATAGCAGCCATACAAGAAACCTCAAAAAATTTACAGGAGTTGAAGTACTGAATGTGTTCTCTGAACACACTAGAATTAAACTAAAAATCTAAACACGGCGATAACCAAAGTATTTCCAAAGAATTGGAAATTGAGAAGCACAATTTTAAACACTAAATGTGTCAGAAAATAAAGCAGACCCAGTATTTCAAAGGAAGTCTCAATAGAAGTCAACAAATACATTGAAGTGAATGATAATGAAAATGCAGCATCTTAGAATATATAGACCACAGCTAAAGCAGTGCTGAGAAGACTCCCAAGTCAATAGTGTAAGAATCCACCTCAAGGACCTAGAAAAGAAAGAGCAAACTAAACACAAAAACAGAAGTAGAAATTAATGAAGATCAGATATAAGTGAAATTGAAAACAGAAACACAAGAGAGGACATTAATGAAACAAACTGACATTTTTGAAAATGTCAGTTAAATAGGCAAACCATATGAAGATGACAAAAATAAAGGCAGAAATCATAAATTCTTGATTACAGATGTCAGGAAGGAAACAGCAGTATCTTTGCAGGACTTGCAGATATAAAATTATAATAAAGAGAGATTATAAACAACTGTACACATAAAATTCAAAAATTTACACCTCAGGGAACAGTTCCTTGAAAAGTACAAATTTCAAGATGTGATTAAAATATATGGTGAATATTTAAACTTTTAAAAATAATTATAGGGGTGAGAGAGATAGCTCAGTGGCACAGTGCCTGCCTGGCAGGCATGAGGTCTTGAGTTTGATTTCTGATAAAAAAAAATAATAATAATTACAGTAAAAGACACATAGACATTAATCCCTTCAAAATATTCCCACTTGCTCTGGATGTACTTCTACCATCATTCTTGCCATTTTCTGGAGCAGTTCTGGAAGTCTTCTTTCAGGGGTGTCCTTACTAGTTGTGATGAAATATATGTACATGTTTACTGAATCCTGCTGCCAAATGCAGCCGATGGAAAGGCAGCCTTGTCACAGCACTACAGTGTGTCCTCATCCACCTTATTCACCGGATCTGGTACAGTGTGACTTCCAGGTCACCCTGAAAAGTCAAAATCATGAAAGTTAACTGATTTGAATCAATTAAGAACATCAAGATGGCCACATAGCCACAAAAGCACAACTAAGGACATGCTGGAAAGACCAGCAATTTGTATTTTATTGTAAAAAGTTTTTAAGGCAGGAGTGGTGGCACATACCTGTGATCCCAGAACTTGGGAGGCTGAGGTATGAGGATCACTGCGAGTATAGGCCAGCCTGAACTACATAGTGAGACCCTGTCTCAAAAAAAAAAAAAAAAAAAAAAAAAAAAAAAAAACAAACAACAACAACAACAACAAAACCCCACATAAATAAATAAATAAATAATTTCCTAAAAAAAGATAAACATTTACCATATTTTTATCATCACTCTTATTTTGACTCACCCAATATGAAGTAGGTTATTTGAATATCCTATAATTAAGAAATAGAATTTGTAACTTTAAAATTTACAAAACATATATCCAGGTCTGAATAATTTCATTGAAGAATTTTACCAAGCATTTAATGAATTCATACCAATTTTAGACAATATGTTCTAGAAATTTAAAGACTGAAAATGTCTCAACTCTGCATAGTAAGACAGTATCATTGATTCCAGTGCTCAGGGGTATAAAAAAGAAAACTTCAAGCCAGTACTGTAACATGAATGCAGATGGAAACATTAACAGAGCTCAGTGACGTGTGACAGCCTTAAACACCATGACTAAGTGAACTTTATTCCACACGTAGAGACTGAGCAACATGTGATCATCACTGCCATCTACAGTTGTGCATAAAGTAAAATATTTAGATGTAAATCTAACAAAATGTGTGAGGACTTGTACTCTGAAGTATTTAAAATGTTGATAGAGAAAATCAAAGAACATGTAAATAAAATGACATAACATGTTCATGGATTGGAGAGCCTAGCGTGTCAGATTCATCCAGGTCCTGTCAAAATTTCAGGAAGGTGGTTTTGTAGCTATCCAAGTTTACACTAAGATTCATATGGAGAGGCAATGGAAATGAAAAACAGTGATTTTGGAAAAGAAGAATGAAACGGGCAAATCAGCGTACTTCATTTCAAGACTTATCTTGCAACTCCTGTAATTAAGATTGTGTGGTTTTGGCAAAATAACAGACACACAGATGAATGGCACAGAATATAGAACCTAGAAGTATTTCCATTCTAGTGTGGTCAGTTGACTTTTGAGATGGGAGAAAGAATGCTGGAGCAAGTAGAAATCCATTCATAATAGAAAAGAAGAAAATAACCTTCAGTTATGCTTCACAGATTACACAAAATACAAAATTAGCTTTAAATGGACCACAGATTTAACTGAACTATAGTACTTTAAGAAGGTTATATGGAACAAAAATCTTTGGTACCCAGGGCATGGTAAAGTGTTCTTGGAAAGGACATCCAATGCATGACTTTGAAAGGGGAAAATTATAATAGGGTTTTCATTAAAATTAAAAACTTAAAACTAGGTACTGCCCAGATGCCCAGCACAGGTTCTTATAGTCAAAAGGTTCACTCTAAAAATACCTCTATCTAATGAGTAGATTGCAAATCTTTCTTATAAGATATTGGATTTGGAATAATTATTTTTATTTTAACTATTCTTAACAGGATTCCTCTCTAGAAGTAAATTTATGGTTTTGGTGCTTTGTGTTTGGCTCCAGAGTCTTGGCACTAGTTAACATAAATCCAGAGTGAGGACATCCTGAGAGAAGTATGTATGTGTGTGTGTGTGTGTGTGTGTGTGTGTGTGTGGCAGGGTGTGATATGTGTGGTATGTGTACAGTGTTCTGTGGGGAGTGTACTACAGGAGTGTATATGTTGTGAGCATGTGCATGTGGGCATGTGTGGTATATGTTAGCATTCACCTGTGAACATGTGATATATATGTATATGCATGACAATTACTTTACATATATATGTGTGGGTTTTAATATGCCTGTGTGTGTTATTGTGCATGTGTGTGCATATTTGTGTGTTGTTTTGCGGCACTGTGTTTGCATGTGATTGTGGTGGTGGTGCGTGTGCATGCTCACACATGCAAGTGTGTATGGCTGTGTGTAGGAAGGTGCTGATTAGCACACTTCTGCACAGTTTTGTTCCCCACAATCCTGGTGCAGGTTGCCAAGAAATTCCATCTTGGGAAATTTTTGACTTTGAGAGAACTATTTTATATTCCAGAATTTATGTCCCTACACGAAATGCTAACCATGGCAGAGCTGGCGTTGTCTCTGGTGGGCTGGGGAAGCGTGTCTGGGAACTTTCCTTCTTGGCAGCAGCAGAAGCGTGATTTCACCTGAGAGCATTTTTGCATTTGCCCGCAGACGGGGTCCCAGCCCCCCGCCTGTGCTGCTTGCCCAGGAGCCTGGCCTGTGCAGTGCTGAACAACCTTAAATAAATAGCAGATGAATTGATTTGATTGTTGGACTGATTTTATTCTCTGTGCTCTAATGAAGAGCCCCTATTATGCAAATGCATATGATTATGACAGCAAGTTTCTTAATTGCAAATTCATTCCCCAAGCCCAAAATAAACTTTTGCCATGCCAGAGGTTGGGGGGGGGGTGTGGAACACAAGGAAGATAGGGAAACTCATTTCAGAAAGAATGCATTCCAGGAAAAAAATAATTAAGCTCCTTAGAATTAATTTGAAGCCTTTCATATTTATCTTTTCTGACTCATTATTGAAAGCTAGAGGAACCAATCAACCCTACTCCTTTTTGTTCCGTCAAGTTAAAATGAGAAAGTGAGAGAAGAAAGAGAAACCGTGGCCTGATGAGGGGGAAGAGCATTTCCCTGGGGTTGGTTCTTGGAGCCTGTGGGACTCAGCGTGCAAGGTCCAACCTGTCCTCTAACTGTCCTGTCCACCGGTCACAGCTGGAGACCCTGCTCCAGAGAGGGCTGATGATGAGGAGGAGGGAGGGCCAGCCGTCCCCAACTTGGGGAGCAGCGAGGTTGCTGATTTTTTGGGGGACCCATCCTAAGGCCTTGCCACCCACATTTCCTCCCCTAAGGCAGAACGGGAAAAAGGCAGAGGGACAGAGGATGGGATGTCTTGGGGGTGGCAGGGGCCCAACCAGCTGTGGCGGCGCCCTGGCTTGGTGTCCTGCACATACGCGAAGCACATGCTACAGCCGACCCATCTCCTCCCACTCCTTCCCGCCCACACCTTCTGCACACCTTGGCCTTTGGCCTCGACACTGCCACACTGCGAGGTCTCCTCTGCCTGGGGATGTTACACTGATTATTTGGGGGACAGCAAAAGTTCAGGATTCCAGAGAAAGCACAAGGCTCTTCCTATGCACCCTGGTCAGGCTGCCACCCAGCGGAAGTGGCTCCTCTGTCTGCAGACCCCAAGTTGCCACCGGCCTCTGCAGGAGGCACCTGGGCTGGACAGACACTCGCCTGTTCCCAGGTGCCACCATTTCTCGGGATCCTGGTCTTGGACGTGGCCATAAGCCAACCTAGACGGACCCAGCCTAAGACAGGAAGAAAAGAACTTGCTGGTTCAGCCACAAGAACCCCTCGGTCGCACTGGGCCAGAAACAGGATGGAGGTCATTTTCCCTGCACTTCTGGACCATGCACACAGCACTGTGGCTGAGTTTGAGTCCCAGGGCAAGGAAGTCCCTTCCTTCTGAGGTCTCAGTCTCTCTCAGATGCCCTTCTCAAAGTGCATTCCAGAGCCAGCGGGCATTGCACCACAAGGACTCCTAGAAGTATAAATTACAGGCTGCACCCTGTGGGGGCCCAGTCTTGGTTTTAACCAATAACCTATGCAGAAGATGTGGGTCGGCACTGCTGGGCCTGTGGTCCCTGGGACTGGGGTGTTCATCTTCACAGTGTGAGACCTAGCCCCAGCTTGGTAGCTGGGGCACAGGAGCGGCTGGAGGTGCCCTGTGCCCAGGCAGGTGGGGGGCCCCAGGAAGGTAAGATGGACAAGACAAGGCTACTGTCCCATAGCCTGCTAGGCGTGGAGAGCTGTCACCACCTCGACTCACAACTCTGCGAACCAGCTAACCCTTTGCCCTCTGGCCTCAGAGGACGCCCCATGCTGGCCACGCTTGGACAGCCCTGGTTGCTGCTTCCTGCCTTGTGACTGTGAGGTTATAGCGTGTAGCTCTGCTGTGTGCCCTGGAGAAGGAACTTGGCAAGCCTGACTCAGGACAGGAGGGGCGGTGCCCGGGTACCCGCATGGCCCGCTCTGACATTTCACTTCCTGGTGCCCCTCATAGCCCTCAGGGCTGCTGGCATGGCCAGCCTTCTCCCTTGCAGCTGTTGTCAGCTTACTGGCTGCTCAGGTCCCTGGGCAACTGTTACTTGCAGACTGTGTGTGTGTGTGTGTATGTGTGCACACGTGCACACGCATGTGCTGAGGTCTCTGTTGCTTCTGTTACCCCAATCTTCGACTCCACCCATCCATTTCTTGTTCAGCCCCAGAACCCCCAAACCCTTGTTTCCCCCGGACTTCAGACCTGGGGTGCAACTCTTCTCCGTATAGTCACACCTGCAAGGATATAATTTACTGGTCATTCTTGCAAAATTTTGCAAAAGAAAATTTACTCAGTTTTTAACCATTTAAATTACACGTGTTTTCATATACTTGCATATTTTCTATAATTGGACAAAGGAGGAAACGGTCAAATATGTGTTTTCAAGCATTTTCCCAGAGCTTTAGAAAATCTATATGGTGTCTTGTCTGCAAGCGGTGAGATAAATCTGAAATTATACACCTAAAGCCCAAGGCCCAGAGCCGCCACTCCTAGACACGGCTGGAACCGGACATTTTATTGCTGATTTTGTCTTTATTTGCATATTGCACCTGAGAAGACTGTGATGTAAGTTATTATTATTGTCATCATTATCATTATTTTGAACAGCATTCATTGATCATATCCTGTATGACAGACTCAGTACAAGGACAGATAGAGCTGAGGATTGATTTTTTTAAATCCCCAGAATGATTTGGCACCGTTCTGTAAATACACACTTTATGGACTTCCTGAAACTGCCTGGCTGGGTGCTGGCCCAGCGTGGATTTATCGCTCACCACCGAGCCTGCCGTGTGGAGTGGGAAATTGTGCTGCCAGCCGGTGGGCTGACTCCAAGCAGAGACCATGGTGCCCGGGGCCACGTGGGGAACACAGGTATTGGTTGTCCTTAACTAAAATTGGTCCCCAGACTTATCAACCAAAAGTCAAATACCTCACTTTCTACAACAAATGTCTGTCCTGAAAGTCCTGTGCAAATTGAATTTTTATAAATCAGATCTCACGGCAAAGGCAGTGAGGGGCAGTGCTGTCTAGGACCGCAGCTAGCTCGGTTTCTAGAGCTCTGAGGAGTTTTATGTTCTACAACATCCAGCTCTTAAAAGGGAGTTTTACTGGACCTGGGCTTGTGTTGGAACACGAATGAGGCTGTGCACCTGGGCAGGCGTATCCACTGTCAGAAGCAGGACTTTGCACCCCAGGGAAGCCTGCTGGGGGGAGCTGATGGTTTGGGGGCCCTTTCCACTTGCACAGGCAGGAAGCTCCCAGCATACTGCGGCCCACTGGTTCTCATCAGACCACTGGAAAGTTGGATAGAGCTCAGGCCTGGACACCTCCACCCAAGGCTTCCAGCTCAGAAGGTTCAGGGTGCAGCCTGAATTTATACTCTAGGAGTTCCGGTGGTGTGAAGCCTACAGGCTCTGGAATGCACTCTGAGGATCTCTGCACTGGGAGTAAATGAAAGAAAACCCTTCTCATCAGGGAGTTTGCATTCTCCGTAGACCGCACACTCCTCTTCCGGCTCGTGAGAAGGGACCGGCAGTGAGCAAGGAACCCGCCTTGTCCGTCACTCACTGTGCTCATTCGTGGAAAGGGCGGTGCCTTCCCCCCAGCGCCGCGGGACCTGGTACTCAGCGTGCGAAGCTTCTTGATAAGAAGACTTCTGAATACCTTGGATTCGAGAAGAGATGGCTGTCAGAAACTCAACCAGACCTCCTGGAGGAACACGGAGAAAGAATCGGGAGGTTCTGATTCCATGAGATCCCCCTAGGATCTGGGGCATCACTTCTGTCTCTTTGGCGTTTCTCCTTCCCTGTGAAATTCATGCCTGTGCTCATTTATCCATTCATTTCGACACACTGTCACAGAGCAGTTACTATGCTCCCTGGGCTTTGCAAGCTCTTGGGACTGCAGAGGAGCCGAGTGCCGCTGGCTTTGTAGGCTCTGAGAAAGCCAGACATGGGGGTCAACAGGAATCTGCAGCAAGTACCCAGCCCATCAGCTTTAGTGGTGGTCCAAGGCAGGACAAGTGTCACAGAGGGCATGACTATCTGGCCAGACCAAAGCTTACTTTCTGCCCCTTGCTATTCCTTTAAATTTGTCACTGGGCACTGGATGCTTTGACCCCTCTTTCCTCTGGTACAGCCCAGTGGTCTTTGGACTTGTGTGCTGAGTAGAGACAATCCCACCCCCTCTCTGAGTCACGGAACACCATCTTGCTTCAGGGACTCGAACAATGAGTCTGCATACTACCTAGCACACTTGGGGGCAATACTTCCCCTCCCCTGAACCTACCCCACGCGCAGGTTGCTAGTGGTTGTGCCACAGCCCTTGGGGGCAGGAGATACTGATTAGGGTCCAGTAAAAAATAAAGTGTTCAGGTACTTTGAGCCCAGGACAGTAATTTGGGAAACAGATGCAGGTGTAAGGAGTGCACACTTGCAGCAGGAAAAGCCCACCTCCTGAGAAGAAGCTGCAGTGGGGGCCGCAGAAGGGCGCAGCGGCAGAGTGCTCTGTAAGGTCAACTTGTGGCCCCGTCCCCACTCCCGCAGCTTTGTGTCCTGGCTTCCATGCGGTTCTCCCACCACGCTCCAGGGTGCTGTCGGAGTGTTGTAGAGGATGTCATTCTACGGGATGCTGAGGAGCTGCAGCAGAATCAGCTCCTTCCCAACGCCCGGACACCCCGTCTCCTCCAACCCTAAACCCCGACATCCGGACTACGGAGGCACTGGGTTAGGGGACACCAGCACCCGGGGCAGGGTTCTGTGAACAGACTCGGTCCTTCCCTGCCCAGGTGCCTCCCCCAGGCCACAGCCGCAGGGCCTTGGGAAGTGCCTTTACAGCGCACACCTGCAGGCGGACTTCTGAGCCTTTCTACACGGAGACTCAACCTGGCCTTCCAGGAAGAAGTGCTGGGTCTTCGCGTGAGCCCAGTGTGGAGGCGGGGTGGGCAGGTGTGACCGCCATCACGGTTTCAATGCTCAGTTTCCCCCCAGCAGAGACAGGGCTCCTTCTGGGTTTTACATGCGAGTGGTGATGTCCAGGGAGCTGCCCACTTACGGCTTCCCGGAGAAGCTGTGATCCATCGTCACCGCTGACAAGTGACCTGCACTTTACCCCTCCTGCGTGGCGGCAAGGTCTCCGTCTCTCAGATGCTGCCTCAAGTCTCACCTTCTCAGATTTCAGCGTCCCTGCGCATGGTGGCGACCTTCCAGCACCCTGTCAAGGGAGCTTCCCGCTCACCCACAGGCGCACTTCCGGGGAGGGCATCTGGAGTCTGGGCGGCCCATGGGACAGGGATGTGCAGGCTCCCATCGGGATGTTCCCACAGCCCACTCTGGTGTTCTCAGTTTTTCCAGCCTTGTGTTCTTCTGACTGCAAGACGCCAGGGAAGATTTGGTATCTCAACTGGTTATAGTCACCAGTGGGCCCTAGTTCTAATCAATCAATCCATCCATCCATCAATCATCAATCAATCAATTAAGAAATCTGTTAGGGACTCTTCTGGTTTCTTGAGCTGTCACACCAAACCAGGGCCTCTGCTGAGCTCACTGTGGCTGACAAATATGTCCTGGTCTCAACTTCTCTTCCATCCGCTTTGGGCCGACACCCTTCAGCTCATTTCCACACAGGTTTCTCACCTTCCAGGGGGTGAAAATTAGCAAAGTCTCCTGATTCCTTCATTCCAGGCACTGCCTTCTCACCGCCCTCCGGGCTGGCTGGCTGACTCTCACACATCTGAGGGCGCATAGGGTGGGTTTGGGGATCAGCCATCCCTTTGGCAGGCGCGCTTGTCCCCACTGAGCACGCAGCAGGGTCTTTAAAGAAGGCAGAGTTAGCTTGAGTCCCCAGAGACAGGGCCACTTCTGCTACAAGGGCTCCAGAGAGATTTGCGACTGCAAGATTCTCAGTTTTATCTACGCCCAGCCAGGGGGCTTATTGCCAGCCTCGAAATCAAGTTTCCCCCAATCAGCTCTCTGACGGCCGCAGAAGAGAGCCGGGAGGTGCACAGGTTCATCCTGCACTGTGATTCCACAACCTGAGCGAGTGTACTTTGGTCCTGGATTTCAAGCTGCTCGCTGCACATAAAAGAAAAAATACAGAGATTAGTTTGGGAGTGTTCTGAAATCTTCGTTTTCTGACCGGGAATTAGACTGAGCCTTTACAATTCTATGTTTTTCACCTTTTTCTACAGACTCTCCAGTGTAGACAGTGATATCCCAGAATCCCTGTAGTTACACGGCAGGCCCAGTAGAAGAGTCAGGGTAAGTAGCCGCTTGGTACCTGCAGCTCAGGACCACAGGCGGGCTCGTGCCCCACCGCAGCAGGCGATCCTGTAAGCGGGTGCCATTGCATAAAGTGCGTTTCTCAGGACCGACCGCCCAGCGCCTTTGAGCACAGCACTGTGTTTAAGGTCAAGGATCTTCAACACTGACTTCACAGTCCTTGTCTGAAGGTCTGTGCCCTGGGCTGTAATCACTTCTTGTACTAAATGCTGTAACAGCCAGCTAACCAGGAGGAAAACAAAACCACACAGGCATTCAGCAGATGGAATTTAGTTTAGGGACCTGGCTACACAGGCGCTAGAATGCTGAGAGCATAAGGGCGGTGCTGCGCAAGCCGTCAGTGTGAGCAGATGGAAACTGCCCACAGCCGCGTTTGCTCAAACGTGGGGCTTTGAGGAGGGGACTGGGTCATAGGGGCCTGATACTCATCAGTGGTTTAGTCCTCTGATGAATTTACAGTGATCCCTCACCCATCGCAGGAGTTACAATCCAGAGACCCCCATGAGAGGTGAAAAATCCTCGAAGGAGTGGCGTTATATCTATTTTATTATTTATATACATTGTAAGGCTTTATAAACCCTTCCCACACTCCTGTGAGTCTTCCCAGGGAGACCTTTCTTCCCAAAGCCTCGGCTACTAGCTCAGGCAGTGCCTGGGAACACCTGGGTGGATGGGCGTCTCAGCTGCAAGCGCAGAATGGGAGGACAGGGCAGGTGTGGGTGGAGGGTGGGACCCGGATGACCGCAGCTGCAGCCCAGCCAAGCCCAACACCCGGCCCACACCACTCGCCCTGCCCAGGCCCGCTCCTAGCGCAGGCAGGGTCCGGGGCAGTGCCACACGCCCTCCTGGCCCATAGGCAGCACCCGACCAGTGCGGGTCCGCTCGCACGGCCCGGTGGCTCTGCTAGGCTCAGGCTGGCCGTATGGCATACTGCATTTCCATTGTGTACAGTATGGTACTCATTCGCTGATGAAATGCACACTGTATAGTATTTTATTTCCATTTAATTTTCTTGAATATGTTTGAATTAACGTTTTTATATTGTTTTAAATTTTTTAGGCAAAAATAATTAAAATCATAAATATTATGTAAATATCTATATACCACAAAATCCCACAATATAGCGAAAACTCCGTGATACAGAATATTTTTTTAAAAAAGCCCACGATACAGTGAAGCTGCAGTAAGCGAACCACAATATGGCGAGGGAGGACTGTATAGCTAAATGTGAGGCTGGGGCGGGATCTGGTTGGAGGAGGCGGACCCAGGGGCGTGGCCCGGAAGGGTTCCTCTCTCCTCAGCTCCTCCCTCCCTCTCAGCTTCCTGTCCTCCAAGCCATGAGCAGCTCTCCTCCGCCCTGCCCCTCTGCCATGCTACTTCTTCTTCAGAGCCAGCCGACCATGGACTGAAACAAGAGTCCAAATAAACCTCTCTTCCTTTAAGTTGTGAGTGTCAGGTATTTGTCCCAGCAATGAGAAAGTGACTCCAAGCAACAGCCCCAGAGCTGGGGGAAGAGAAAAGGGGTGAGCTCGCAGATCCCAGGAGCAGAGAGGAGCATAAACTGTGAGAGAAGAGCGCGCTTCTGCTGCTGTCACCCCCGCACCCAGGAACGCCGCCTGTCGCGCTCCCTGCAGCCCTGCCAGGTGGGCTCCTGGACCTTCTGGGTGTGCAGCTTGTCTGGGCATCGGGGGACAGAGCAGAACCACAGGAGGAAGAGAGGTCGTTGGCCAAGGAGGTGAGACTGTGCCCAAGAGAGGACAGACGAGGGCTCGCGGGAGTCTGGGCTGCCATGGGGCGGGAGATGAGGGTGAGGGACAGGGCAGGTAGCACCCACCCGAGGAAAGGACAGAGGACAGCAGACCGAATAGCAGGTTGAGAGTATACCGTACTTCCTGTGCTGCTCTTGGGGAGCCCCAGCAGCAAGACTTTGCATGGAATTGCGACTGTGCTCTTTCCTTTCTTGCTCTGTCCCTCCGGTGCAGCGCAGATCCCTCGGTCACAGGCAGCTCATCGCAGGGTTCAGCCCCGGGGGTCCCGCCCTCTCTGTTCTCAGTTGGTCCCTCTTCCGTGACTGAGCCCCCAGCACCCTCGCCTCCGTCCTCCGCGTCTGCACTGACGGGTTTGCTGTATGCAGTTAAATAGACGTTGCTTTGAAAAAATAGGCAGGGTTATGTCTGCATACACATACATAAGCATAGTCGACGTTTATATTCCAATCTCACCGGGGTAGATCAATCTCACTGGGTTTCTCACATGTTGCACAAAGCACTGTGCATTTAGAATTTTTCTCTGTTGTTCCATAGCTCATAATTGCTGCTTCTGGCTGCTACCCAGGCTGTCATGTGCTGTATCTTCCAGTGTTATTTAGCAAAGTCCCAGTAGCAAACAGCAGCTGCCTGGAAACCCTGATACCGCCTGTGTCTAAATTTGTTTGTGAGTCCTCTAGACTGTGCACCTAGTAGGGTAATAGAACGTATTATTTCCTTCTTTTTGTTAAATTGAGATATAATTTACATGCCATAAAATTTACCCTCAGAAAGTCTACAATTCGGTGGTTTTTAGTATTTTCCCAAACATATTCACACCACCACAGTCTAATTCCAGAAGATTTTCGTTACCCCATAAAGAAACCCTGGGCTCATTAGCAGTCACTACTTCTTCCCGCCGGCCACTGGCAACAACTGACCTACTTTCTGTATGGATTTGCCTGGGTTTCTTTCCTTTTATAAATGTTGTTTATTAACTTACTGGCCAGCTGATGAAAAAAATTCAATCAATCGTACATCTCAGTCTATAAAACATGATTCTCTCTCTCTTCTCTCTCTCTCTTTTTTTCTGTCTCTCTCCCTCTCTCTCTCTTCTCTCGTCCTCCCTCTTCCTGTCTCTCTTTCTCTTTCTCAAAAGGATCCATTTCCTCTCTGACACCTGCTCTGATGTTTTGGACTAACTAAACCAGGAGCTAACTATACTAACTAATTATATTTCGGAAATACGGAGTATTTTGTGTACATTTTTGCAACTGTGTACACCACGGTATTGCACTAAGATTTCCTGCTTTCCTACTCAACTCAGCAGTTTGAGATATGTAGAGAAGGCATAGGGTAGGGGTTCAGCCTAAACACCATTTCCCACTAAAAGGAACTTCTGCTGCCTGGAGAAATTGCTGATTTTGAGTCTGGCCAGGAGCTGTGTGTAAGAACATGGAATTTCTCTTCACATCTGACAGCAGGGAGCTGCCCAAGCCAGCCAGGGTCATAGGAAGCATACGCAGAAGATAAATTTAAGATTGTTAAAGATATGGAATGTCATGCATTAGAAAACAGCAAATAGATTGAAATCTGTGAATGCCTTATAGCATAGAAAAATCATCTCATTGGCCAGCCTTCAGGAATGGATGCTTCTAACCTGAAGACTGGGAAGTGCTGGGAGGGACTCAGCATCTGTTTCGCTTTTCCTGGTTGAGTTTACCTCAAGTAACAAGTCACGGATGAGCAAGCGTTTGTCTTTGTGAACCCATTCCAGCTAATGAGCACATGAGAAATCATAAACCTCGAACACCACACTGCTCAGCCTCTATGGAGCACAGCTGTAGACAGCAGAAAGCACCGACTGCAGTCATAACCCGAGACCCAGGCACAGAGCATAGCTTGCAACAGACGCAGACCGCACCAGGGAATTCTCTATCTCAGACAGCAAAACAAAACACAGCAACTAGATCTGATGGAGATTTCAGACCTTTCCATTTACAGGAGCAGGGGACATGCGAATAACCTGAATCATGTCATGGGAATGCAATCAGCAAAGTACAGGCTACCAGCAACGCCCAGGCAGACATCTGGCTTCTTCCCCAAATCAAATCCACAGGGAGAGAGCCAGAAGACAGAGAAAACGCTCATTATAAGAGGGAAAGCTTCCCAGGCAGGCAGACCAATCCCGAGGCCTGGCTGCATGTGTGTGTGCAAACGCGTGCAAATACACACATGCAAGCACCTCCATTGCTACGAGTCACTTACGAACATGCAGGTGATGTCACCACCCACAGTATATTTGACGACAGTAAAAACTGATTGCTAAAATCGTAGAGTTGGAATATTGTGATTGTATTCACAAGGGATTGTAATCAAAGAAGGAAGAACTTAGGTTTCTGAATTGTATACTTAAACATGAAATGAGGTGCTCTTTAAGATTTACTTCAAAAGTAAAGAGAGGCCGTGGGGTGTGTGGGTGGAGGCATGGGAGGAGCCAGGCTGGCTGCGGGTTGATTATTGTGAAAGCAAGCGAGACCACGGGGAGTTCCTTATCCTGCTCTTTGTAGTTCCGCATGTATTTGAAAGGACCCGGGATACAATTAAAAGCCAAAAGACTGCAGCTCTGGAGGAAACCGCGGTCTCTCTTTGGCCTGGCCTCTTCCTAGCGTGAGACATGGGCACTCACTGACAACTCAGACCGGCAGCTTCTTCAGCTGTGGAGGAGAGATAGGACTGTCGTGCTCTTCGGCTGGCTTGCGAATATTTAATCAATACATGTAAAGCACAAAGAGCAAAGGCGTCTGCTGCTCTGGAGATACGCGGCTCACAGCCTCCAACTTCCGCAGAGTTTCACGGAACGACCCCAGCGGATTGTACTTGCCCTTGCCCGAGAGCCACATGCCAGCCACAATCGAGGAAGAGCACCAAGCCCGGCCTCCAGCCCAGGAGCTCTCCTGGGGGCTGCGGCTCCCCAGGGCTTCGCACAGACGATCTTCCGGTCAAGCCGGCTGGTGCTGCATCTCCCCAGACAACCCCGTCTCTCTACATCCCGGCTCTTAACTCAGATGGTCTTCCTCTGTATTTGACCATTACAAGGGCTATTTGGGGCAGTGTGGGGATCTTTCCACCTCTCTTTTAGCCATGCAGGTTTACCTTTCTAGGAACTATCTGCCCTATTCCTCGCCAACATTCCCACTAATTTTCTTGAAGGGAAACAAAAGTGCCTCGCAGAAGTGCCTTGCCTGTGCAAGATGATAGTCCACTGTCAGCTTCCAATATTACAAAAAACATTTCTCAGTCACATTCACACGCAGCCTTTGTCTAGCAAGTGTCTGTGTTACAAGGAAATCTAACTTGATGAAATCTCAATCTATCACTTTTTACCTTTGTGCTTTGCAAGTCTTGGTTGGAAGTTTGCTCAGACCAGAAGATTACAAATGCAGCCACCACGCTTTGTATGTGTTATGTTACATGTAGTGGTTTCAGACGATCTATGTGGATTTTGCTTGTGAGTATGATGTAAGGCAGAGTTTCAGCTGTGCTCTTTGCAATCTAACAAACAACCTATCATTTCCACTGTTTTTTTTAAACCTAGATATGTGTGCACATTTCTGAAGACTGGGTAGTCCACGTGGAAGGTTCCTCCAGGCATGCAGAGAGGCAAAATGTATAGTTCCACCCTCTCTCAGGCCCCACAGATGTTCACAGGTACCCCCTGAGCTCCTCTGAGCTCCTCTGTGCCCATGTGCGTATCATGACCACCATGCTGCTGGTGATTTGATGCTGGTTTTCAAGACTGGCTTTATACCAGTAGGGAACAACCTTACATTTGTTTCTTCTTCCAGCTCTACTTGGCTAATTGTAGACTTTCATTCTGACATGTAGCTTTTCAAATGCATGTGTTGATTTCATAAAAAATATAATTTTCAGGGGATTGGACTGAAATTTTAGTGTAAGGCAGGGTATGGTTTGTGTTTAGATGTCCTCTCAAAGCCTCATGTGGTCATAGGTGGGGCTTTTTCCAAGGTGGCAGAATCTAGCGTGTGACACTAGGGTTGATTCATGGTGCAATGCTAGGCTCAAGGGCCCTAAGATTAAATGTGTGAGTGCTACCTGCCCTCAGCAGCCTGGATGAAATAAAAGGGGCAGAAAGACACTGCTAAGGTCCCTAGTTGCTTTTGATACCTGTGGGTGCCATGAACTGTTCTTCCCTGCGATGTCTGTCTACCAGGCCACCCTGCCTTGGAGCAAGCTGATTGGACTGAAAGCCCTACAAACTGTGAGCTAAATAAACCTTTCCTCTTTTAACTTTGGGTGTCTGGTATTTTGTCTCAGCAAGGAGAGAAAAGTAACTAAGACAGGTAGGAAAGAATTAAACTTTATAATGGATCAAAGATTTTTTTTCTGTTTATTGAATGCTTATTTTGTATTATGTAGTTGAATTTGAACTATTTTTCAAAAATATATCCCTTTCAGAATAATTTTAGTTCTTGATAATGATAATTGGTACTGTGAGCAAAATCTTTTCTTTCTATTGTATCATTAGGCAATTACTCCTGATGTCGAATATTATTCATGTAAGTAAATTGCCCTGCAACCTTGCAGAATTCTCTTAATAATTCCAATAGTGTTGATTTTCATCCTGTGTTGCCAGCATATGATCATATTATTTAACAATTTACATTTTGGGTATGAGTTTTTAACATAAATTAGGAAAAAAACTTTATCAAATTGGTGGAGCAATGTGTTTTTTTTCCTCCCTACTAGTTAATTAGTTACTACTAGTTAATCAGTGGGGTACATTACTTTAGTACATTTTTCTATTGCGAGGACAAAGCTTAGTAATTACGTTAATTATGTTAATTATGTTAATTAATTCAATGTGCTTTTAGTACTAACTGGCTGATATGTGTGCATGTGTCCAAGGATGCATTTTAAACATCCATCTACTTGTAAATGTATTATAATATTTTGGTTTTTTCATACTTTCAGTTTCTTAATAGTATTAAAATAGTCAAATAAAATTATTCATAATTTTATGTCTCTAAATCTTCTCTTGTTTTCATTTTTTAAAACTATATTATTAAAATAACATGTATAGAATTATTTTAAAATCTTAATTCCTATTGTTATCAATACATAGTGTCTCTTTTTCTAAGGGATCTTATTCATATTTTACTACTTATTACTGTGGCTTTTTAAGTTCAAACATTTCTGTATTGTTTGCTTTTAAGTGTGTTTCTGACAGCCCATTGTTATAACGTTGTGTTTATCAACTCCATTTTGAGTCATTTCTCTTCCCAGAAATTTTAGTACATTTACATTTATTATAGTAACTATATGTCAGTAGTTGTTTTAGCAATGTTATTTCATAATCTTAAAACTTACCTCATTTTTACTCAGTTTTCTACTTTTTTTTCATTGTTGAATAGAACTTCGTGTTGTATATGTAGTAGTAGCTGTTCATCCATTCATCAGAAGCTGACTGTTGTTTCTAATTGAGAACTGTCATGAATGAAGCTGCAATGACTGTTTACTTGCTGAGTTTTGTGTAGGAAGATATTTCTTTTTCTTGAGTAAATACCTATGAGTATGATTGATGGAACTGTGAATAACTGTAGTGGTATTTTTACCATCAATGTGTGAAAATTTTGGTTGCTCCACATCTTTGACCACTTTTGTCTGTTTTTAGTAATTTTATTTTGTCTGTTTTTAGTAATTTTAGCCATGCTTTTTATTTTTAGTTTCATGTTACAGTATTGTGGATTGAGTGTTATATCTCCTTCATTGCTGATGATATTCACCATCTTTCCATACATACACTTCATATATATATATATATATCATCTTTTCTAATGAAATGCCTGTATTTTGCATGTTCCTAATTAATCTAATCATCTTTTATTTCTTGAATTATAAATGTCTCCTATATATTTGCAATGCAAATCCATAATCAGAGCTGTGCTTTATTTGTATATTCTCTTGTCTCTTCATTCTCCCAACAGAGCTTTCTGAACAAGGATCATTCTCATCTTTATGAAGTCTATGTTTTCACCTCTCAGTTTCATGCTTTGTATTATGAAAGATAGATTTGCCTTGTCGAAGTTCACAAAAATGTCTTCCACATTCTCTCTTAGAAAAATGTCTCCATTTTTAATTAAGTCTTTCTTAAGGTATTTTAGCTATTCTTTGTCATTCGAATTTCCATAATTTTTAGACTAATTTTATTGCTTTCTAAAAGGAAAAAAAAATCCTGATTTTGATTGCTAGTACGTTAAATGTATAGCTCAATTTGAGGCCAATTTGCACCCTTGTTTTAAAATGTAGGTTTTACTATTATTCGTGCAGAGAGAGGCTGACTAATCAGGAGACAGCTGCTCCTGGAAAAATAGTTTTGTTACTCACAGTTCAGGACGGGGGAACGTGCTATACCACGCAGGCCCACAGGGGGCAGCACCGAGGAGACTCAGAAGGCTGAGAACGGAGAACAGCACGCAGAGAGGCCTTGACTGTGGGTTTTACCAGAGAGGCCAAGCAAGGCAGATATGCAGAGTCGTCGCTGGCGCCCTGCAGCAGCGCTGGGCCGCAGGGGCTATCTCTCATGGCGAGGTACATGGCCCCGGGATGGCTAGGGCAGTGGATACTGCTTCTTGGGGTGAAAGCATTAGGTATGGGAGGAGGGACGCTGCTCCTGTGGGTTCAGGGCACCAGGTGTGTGTGCAGGGCACACCAGCTGAGTTATGTGCGCTCTGTGAATTTCCTGGCCCTGGAGCAACAATCTCTCCCTGGTCAGGGAGACCCCATAAGGCAGTATACCAAGAATACAGAAAATAAAAAAACTACAGTTAATACAATTTGAAAATATCAGATGTTTCAGCCCATGAACATGGGATTTCATCCTGTATTAAGGTGATTCTTAATTGTTTCATCAAGAAGTTGTTGTTTATAGCACACATATATCTTGTTAGATTTACCCTTAAATATTTTATACTGTTTGGTATTTAGAGCATATTGTGAAACTTCAGTGTTCAAATTTTTCATGGCTAGTATGTAAAAATAAAATGAAATTAATCTCTTCTTAAAATGTATGTTATCCTCACATCTTAAAAGCTTGCTAAGTTTCATTATTAGTGTCACTTTTATTTTTAATCCTGTTCATATTTTCCTTTATATCATATACACGCAGAGTATGTTTATAGTATTTGCTTTAATAATGTAGATTATTAAGTCTATTATCCATCGGCTTAAGTGTGTCTGTCTGGACTATTTTCCTGCTTTCTTCTCTGACGTGATTTTCACTGGATTATGGACACTTAGTTTAAACTGCTAGGTGATGGATTTTGGTATGCTTTACAATCTGATGTGTTTTCTTCTAAGAGGCAGTTAAGCTCTTTGGTATCAGTATGACTTTTTTCTTCTTTTTTACAAGTTTGGTTTTTAAGGTTTATTAGGATATGGATAAGTAACTCTACCACATTTAGCCCAGTAAATGATAGGTTTCCATGGAAATGACAACTACAAACACAGCTGGGAATACACTTGCTGCATAATGGTGTTTTTAAAAAAGTGAATGACACATAATCACATCTAAGATGATCCCAGTAATCTTGTTTATAAAGCAATATCATATGTCTGTCAATATCACATGTCTATTAATATCACATGTCCATCAATATAGATACAGCTAAGAGGTTTGGATATTTTTATAGGGGATTAAACACTTTTTTAACCTTTTCTGTTGTTCATTTTCTTCAATGCACAGATAACATTTTTGATAGAGAAAAGTTAATATTAATATTTAATATTTATAATTATATAAATATTATAATCATGTTAATCAGTTATTACTATTTTTGATAAAAAAATGTATGGACCGTGTAATGGCTGAAATGAGCAATAACAGAGCTGGCAAAGGATGGCGACCAGTGGGAGCTCACAGACATGTAGGTGGAAGGTGCAGTGGTACAAACGTCTTTGAAACTTTGAGGCATATTCATTAAAACCAAAAGTATGCGTCCCATGTAAGCCAGTATTTACAATCCCAGAGCACACACTGTGACAGTTAGGGGAGTGTCAACTCACCCGGCTTAGGGACCCACGCAGGGTGTGGTGGAGTGCACTTCCAGGTGTATCTGGGTGGGCCATGGAGGCATGATCTCTGGGTCTGTGTCTGGGCCCTGGCCCCTTCCCCTCTGGTGCTGCTTCCCTGCCCTGCTTCCTGGCCCCCATGAGCTGAGCACTTTGCTGCACCAGGCCCTTCCTCTGCCATGCTCCTGCCTTGGAGCTGGCCGACCATGGACTGAGCCCCTGCAACCGTGAGCCAGATCCAACCTGTCCTTCAGTTGTGGCTTTTGGGTACTGTGCCCCTGCAACGGGAAATCTGACAAGTCACACTCCCAAAGGAAAATGCGTGAATGTGTGACAGCATCATTAAGGGGACTCACGGTGGCACTCGTCTTAACAGCCCAAGTGCGTGCAATCCAGAGGCCGACCTGCAGTGCAGTAGGTGACACAGCTGTAGTGCAGCCGCGTAATGGAATGCAGTGCAGAAGCAGGAGTGAGTGAGCTGCTGAACACCGCGGGGTGGGGGTGAGTTTCCCAAATGCAATGTTGAAGAAAATAAGGTAGGCACAAAATAGTACATATGGAGGGGAGAGAAGAGAGAGAGACAGAGAGAGAGAGAGACAGAGAGAGAGAGGAAACGGACCCATCACACTTGGCATCATCATCCTTGGTGATGAGAACCAGGTGTGAGAAGGGCCTTGGCGTGTTCAGGTCCCTGTCTCTGTGCTCGAGTGCTGCTTCTGAGCATGTGTGCTTTGGGGACATCTCCACACTGTGTATTCGTAAGCTGTGTCCTTTCTGTGCATGTGTCATAGTCATTGTCCCTGATCAATATGCTAAGGCATTAACGTGGACTAAAACCGTCTGGGAGGGGTCTTGCTGCACAAAAGCAGCGTGACACACCCAGAAAATCATAAATTCAGGGAACCAAGTCCATTTTTGGCACAGAATCTGCAATTTAGTAATCAGTCATGTACTCATAAAAATATCCAGAAGCTGTCTATAATTCAATAAATCCAGTGCATAACTCTGTCATTTCTGCAGGCCCCATCATGACATAGAAAGTGCTTTAAAAATATTTGTTAAATGATTGCTTGGGTGGACGGATGGGCGGGAGGATGGATAACATGAAAGCATTCATCAAAACTATGATTTTCTGATTCTGAGGTTCACACTCTCTGTGTCTCCCACTGAGCTCACACCGGGTCTTCTATCTTCCTGGCTTTACAGGGAAAGCAACGTTGCCCTTGAAGCCAGGGTGACCCAGCCACCCTCCCCTCTCACAACTCAGGCTTGGCGATAAATTCCCAAAACAACACTGGGGGTCGTCACCAACCCCCTTATTTGGGGTTTCATTGTTTAACTTTCTTCTATTTTTATCTAAAGTATGCCAAGACAATAAACAAATGAGCTATGGGAAGTAGCAGGCGAGGTAGCTCGGTGGAAGGACTCTTACCAGCTCAGCAAGTCCTTGGGCTCAATCCTAATACTCCCCCAGCAAGAAAAAAAAAATCAGTTCTTGGGTTGTAGCTCATGGGTAGAGCACTTGCCTAATGTGCAGGGCCCTGAGTTCTGGTCCTCCACTATTTATTAAGAGAAATAAATAGTAACTAGGAAGAAAGCAGCTTTCTGTGCAACCAGTGAAGTAGGAGAAGAGACCAGGACCTTGACGTACGCCCCCACGGATGGGTGAGCTCACTTCAGCAGGGACACTGCTACTCACAAGAGCTCAGTGGAGACCGTGGCCAGTGTGGCTCTGTGGTCACGCAGGTGGCATTCCAGAGAAAGGAGTACCTAGGACACAGGATATGTCGGGTGGATTTCATCTGCAGAGAGGCAGGGATGCAGCGCACTTGGCGCTGTGGAGACATTCAGAGATAGCGTCTACGCAGACCAATGAAGGCTCGGGCCAGGTTGCTCTTTGTCAACACCAGCAGCCTCTCTTCCATGTGGCCAGCGGTCATGAATGTGTGCGGGACGAGGATGAGAAGGTCAACTGTTTTCTCCCACCAAAAAGCTGAAGGAAGTAGAATTATGGGATGTGGGAGCCAGAAAGTGCCATCGCTGGGTCTCGGTGCCCTTCCCTGGGATGAGAACCTGCGCTGCCTGCGCTGGGTGGCTGCCCCTCGCGGCGCACCATGGTCTTCTCCAGCTGCAGCAGGATGTGAGGCTGGTCGTCCCTCTTTCCCAAGACCTTGCTGAGGTCCTTTTCACTGGGCCTCTGCCTAGGCTCCCCTGCTACTTGGAAGGCTTCGTGCTCCCTGCTAAATCTCAGACTGCAGCGCAGAAATGAAGCACTTCTGAAGTTTCTGCAAGTCTGGAAGGGAGCAAACTCTGCCCTCCACTGGAGGGAGGCTGGGAATCAGCAGAGCGTGGGACAGAGCCATGGCTTGGCCTGCGTCCTGGTCTGTGTGATCCCAAGTGTGCCCGGTCCATCCCCTCTCCACTTAGCTCACATCCGGGTGACACCATGGACCTCAGGCCCAGGCCCCCTTCCCGCCCGGCAGGTCTCACCTTGAGTCCTTGGACCCCTAGTCACTGCTTGCACAGTGGGTGGAGGGTCTCACTGATATCACCAGAGCCCGACAGAGGAGGAGAAGTGTCAGATGGCCAGGAGGCGATTAAGTTCCCAGACAACTTCAATGATTTGTGTTTTAAACCTTCGATTTATCTACACCTCAATTTGAGTCCATTTCCATGAACTCAAACAGTTGCCCAACACAGCAACTGCAGGGAAGCCTCCAGGAGCTGGGGCCGACTTGGTGGCCGGTGCCTCTGCTGCATCCAGCTGTTCTCCACGGTGGCGAAAAGTCGTTAAAAGTGCACTTAAGAATCCAGCTCGTATTGATCACTGGCCGGGCCGGAGCAGCCCGAGAAGCTTGGGGAAGCAAGAAGTGTAAGACGATCTGAATGATTTCTCTCTGATGGATTATTAGAGAAAACACTGTCATAATGTAATTTTCCAGACAGTTGGATCAATGATGTCACTGTGACCCGAGGTTTGAGTGATGACTCAGATTTGGGAGTTCTGGATTAATGGATGGGGGAGCAGTCACGTTCTCGCTAATGGATAGAACGGAGACGCCCAAAGTGACCCAAAGGAAATTACTCACCGTGCAGTTCCTAAAGACAAAAGATGGTCCCTTCCCTGCTGGGAGGTGCGCTTCACTTTCAGGTCCGCTGTGGTACCCAAGGCGGCTCCTCGGCAGGGGAAGGTGGTGCGGTGAGGTCGGTGAGGTCGTGTGCGAGGCTGTGCTGTCTGCGGCCTTGGCGGTGATGGAGGATCTGGAGAAGCGGCCTGGACGTCCCTGCATTGGAATGCAACTTCTGGGAAGCAGATCTGGGTACTGTCTCATCCGCCCGGCTGTCTCTGGCCCCAGCTCGATGTTGGACAACTTCAGGAGCCCCCGCCACAATCCTGGCCTCCCTGTCCCTCACCCTCCTGCCTGAGGCCGAATATCTGCACCAGCAAACTCCAACCTCATCACCCCCTGCTCTTGTTTCTTCCGTGATCTCAGCGTCCATCCATACCTTGTTGCTAATAACAGTACCACAGCCAGGGACAAGGAGTGATCAGAAAAGACAAGGACTGTGAATGTTTGCAGAAGAGAATTTATTACAGTGAAAAATACATTGGCATGACTTCTCAAATACACCCCCTGGCTGTGCACACACCTACCCCATTGTTCTTGCAAGTTTTGGGAGTAACTCTGGGGTCCTCTTTCCTCAGGGTCTGTGAGTTGGGACCAAAAATACAGTGGGTGCAGCTGCCCCATGCCATCCAACAGAAAGGTGGCTCACAAGTGACGCTGTCTGCATCCGCCTCGTTCACTGGATCTGGCACCGTGCGATTTCTGGCTCTGCCTCAAACTTGAAGTGCGTGTGACACACACACGTCTTGAACTGATTCAGGACACTGAGGCAGCTGCAACAGCGCAGCTACAGACACTCAGGAAAGAACACTTCCAGCACTGCTGCAGCAAGTGGTAAGAAGGACGGTGCAAGCGTTGGAAGTGAGGGAGAAGGGTTGGAGGAGGACTCACGGCAGTGTGTCTTTTACTGTAATAAATTTTAAAACATAAACATTCACTGTATGTTTTGATCGCATATTCACAGACTCCTTTTCCAGGTAAGGTCTCATCTGCAGTTTCTGGGTGAGGATGTGGGCATAGTCTTCCCGGCGCTGGCCTCCATTCTTGCCACCCCATTGGTGGGAATTGAAGCCTCTGTTTGGCCTACCTGTGGTCCTGCTCCTGAGCCTCCCCCTGGGCCCGCCTGTGCACTTCTTTAAACTCCAGCCATAGGAGAACGGGGTAAGTCCACGTGTCAAGGCTGCCGCCCTCCCAGTCTGAGCCCCCTCAGCATGTGAGTGGATGTACCATCCCACCACCCTCAAGGGACTTCTGAGCACGCTGGCGTCTTTTCTGTAACCGAGTGTCCACAGCCGTTACTGCTGTGACCTTGGGCTTGGCAAGGACAGTGTGCAGGAGCGGCCTGACTCAGCCTCGCTGGACATACCCACGGAGCTCGGGCTTTACCCGCGTGAGGCCCCAGCCTGGGCAGCCACCCTGGCACCTGCGGCCCAGCGCTTCACCTTGGCTGGTGACAGCGCCTGTGCGGCTCGCCTTCCTTCTCCTTGGGAGCGGAAGGAATTTCAGGTGCTGCGTCCTGTCTATGACATTTGGTGAGGTGCTTCACCCGCCCACACCCCAGCCTCCTCTGCTCTGGGTCTCAGTCTTCCCCTGGCTGGTGCTCGCTGGGGAGGAGGAGGAGATGGAGGTGACAGACCACAGACACAGAGTTATGGGTTGAAGTGTCCTCCTCCAAATGTGTAGGTTGGAGTCCTAACCCCTAGTTCCTAAGAACACACGTTATTGAGAAAGAAGTTCACTGCACCTGCAATTAGTTAAGATGAGGTCATCGTGAAGTAGGTTGGGCCCTAATCCAACATATTGGGCATTCTTTTCTTTCTTTTTTTAATTTTAAAGAGAAAAAAGAACAATAACAAAATAACAGCAGCAAAGACAAAAACAAAACAACACAAAAACAATAAAAACGGTACAGGATTTCAAAACAAGATGATAGGAATTAACAGTGGTTTTCATATTACATATTGTTACCTTCAACGAAATTGCTCAGATTACCAGATGTAAGAATGCAACATTGATCAAACCATTAAAGAGAATAAATAAAAACGAAAACTTGGAGTCACACACACACAAATGTGCCCGTGTGTGAGCGTGTGCATGCACACACACATGCACACACACCCTATTATTATTCTGAGTTCACTGATACAAGGAATATATTCAGTAAATATAGGTTTTTATCATCTTTGGTCCCCAACTCCCTTTTCCCGAGTGCTTGCTGCCTGCTACAAGATTTCCTTCACCTGCTGCCCCTGCTGACCTCGGGTGCGGCATTCACCCATCACGTCCAATTGCGTATTTCTTCTCTCTTCACCTTGTGCTCAGTAAGGGCCAAACGCGGGGGAGTGCAGAAGCTCCAGGCGTCAAAACCAGGCTCCAGATCTGCCTCCCGGCTTCCTCCCTCACTCCGTCCAGTCCCACCCGGGTCACCTAGCACCCCATTTCATGGTCATCTCTCCATGAGACCAGTGTTCCTGGGATGGCAGCCCTGTGTCCCTCTGACCCCTCCCTCCACTGTCCCTGAGGGAGGATTAATATAAAGAAGGGATTCAATAACTGCCCACTGGCTTGGCCAAAGTTTCCGCAGGAAGTCTTGTCTCTTGACTAATGGATCCTCCAGTCTGAAAAATCATCCTGAAGAGCAGCTGTGGATCAGAATGATTGGCACTTACGGGCCGTCGATGGATATTTGCGACATTTAATGGAATTGAATTTCCTCCGAGCTGAACATTTCCTCCATCAGATACCCAATATAGTCTGATTGTGCACAGATGATGATAGAGCATCTTCTCTTGGTGTTTGTGGCCAAAGGCGGAGCAGTGTAAGGGACAAAGCCGCGCTGGGAGAGGGCCCTTCACTGAGATACCTCCATTAGTGCAAGACGGCACTGCCACTGTCTCCCACGCTTCTCGGCAAAATGATGGTTCTCAGCAGCCCGGGGCAGTGAGTGGTGCTGTCTCTCAGTACAGCCATAAGGAAGCCAGGTCCTCATCCGGACGTCAGCCTGTGTCTGTCCGCAAGTGCTTCCTACTGGGAGAGGATGCGGAGTGGTGTTGTGAGCTCACATTAGGAGCAGATCCTGCAAACACAGTGCTGGGGAAGACAGGTGTCCTCTCATCCCTGCCCTCTGCCTTGGACCTCTCTCAGGTCATCCTTTCAGGGATCGTTGGTCTGAATGGACAGCAGAGAACTGTCCAGGTGAGGATCTGTCCTGAAGGGGCCTTGAATGTTTTATTAAAGTAACGTTGCCAAATGACATACAAGATACCCATTAAATTTGATGAGTACCAAATACGTTTTTAGTATAAGGGTGTTCAAAACTGTATTGGAACGCACCTGCTGACCCTCTCAACCTAACTGCCCTAACGTGCAGTAGTGAGAGGGACCCTGCTGCCCTCCCACGGCTCTAGGCAAGCAGCAGGCCAGAGATCTACAGAGGTGTGCTGGAGGCACCTGTCCGCAGTGCCTCTGTGAAGTTAAAGTGAGGAGAGCTCTCTGGCCCACGCACGGCTCTGTGTGAGTATCGATGGCTGGGGGAAGGTTCACGGCACTCTCCTGATGCCCTGCTGCGGCCCTGCGCCTTTCCTTTCCTCCTCCACCCGGTTACTCCTCACGGTGGAAAGCCATCACAGGACAGGCAGGAGCGCAGCTGTGAGCTCAGCTCCCTTTCAGGCTGGGCGAGCACTCTCATAGCACAGCAAAGGCCATGGAAAAGAACCACGCTGGGAGCTCTTGGTGTCCTGCCAGGATCCACTGTCCGAGTCGTCTCCTTCTCCGGAGATGCCTTTGCCCTTCCAGCAGGTCAGGCCCAGCTGTCCCTGTCCCTCCACGCACACCTTGGCCCAGCCTGGAGCACAGTGCGCAGGGTGCCAGGCCCCTGGGATGGAGATGGGAGGAGCTGTCTGCAGAGCAAGATCCTCTCTGTCTTTGCCCCTGGTCTCTCCTTCTATGCCGCTGTCCACTGACTCTGTCTCCCGGAGTCCCCTCAAACTACCCAAGCAGTCACTTGAAAGAGACAGGCCAAGCTCAACCTCTGCAAATAGCACCTAAGATGGTTCTTGTTGCATTCATTTTCAAAACATTACAGTTTCTTTCCTGCTATTTCACTACTTATGAAAGTTAGAAAGTAGGCAAGTGAGAGAATTCTGCTGTGATTACACACCTTAGAGAACACAGCTGCAGGAGGCTGAGGGGTTTGCACAGGACCTGGGGCAGGTCAGGGGGGCCAGCACCTAGAGCTCGTCTTCGCCTGGGACAGTTTCTCTGCACTGCGTGCCGTGTGACAGAAAACCCACCCCAGCATCCCCAAAGCCTGACTCTGAGCCCAACACAGCAGTCCCACTGAATTTGCAGCCAGTGCCTCCGCAGAGAAGGGCTGCCCACTGTCACCAGTGCTGGGGCTTCAGATGGACAATGGGCCGGGCATTCCGAGCATTCCCTGAAAGGATCCATTGAATTGCAAGGCTTTGTTCTGCTAATGCACTGGGGACATAAATTGTTCTTATCTCAAACCTTTCTCCAGAAGATTAAAAGAGAATCTGCATTTCTTTGTGGGACAAAGGCTAAGAGCCCAGAGGTGGGGGTTAGACGCACACAATGGGGTGTGGAGACCCGCCCCCAGGAATCCATCTCGCAGCTCGCTGCTGTCCCGGGGGAATCACACCCTCACTTTACCGCCCCTGCAGAGGAGTCTTGTTCCTCTGAAGGTGAGGATGGAGGAGGAAAGGGGGATTTTGGACAGTGAGGTCTCTGTCCCACAGGCATACTACTTACGGACTCAATAGCTGAGTCTACCCAGGTTTGCTTCATGAAGTCCTGGCCAGGCCCTTTGTCTCTCTGTGCCTCCATTTCCTGCCCTAAAGGTGCACTCTTCCCTGCTGAGCTGCTGATCCCTGTGGGTGTTTGCGTTTCTTAGAATGAAGTAGAGTTCCTAGCCATCCTACACCCACCATAGCTACACTGGGCTGGTGTCAGGTGAAAACTTCCGATGTCACATAAGTGACCGGAGGGTGGGCCCCAGAGGGCGGCTGAGGCCGGCCTCCGGAATGAGGGTTCTTTTGAGCCGGTTCACTGGAGAAACTGCAGACATGGGGAGAACTTCTGAAAATGGCACAAGTTACTGTTTTGGAAAAGAAATTCCTACCTACAGAGCAACTCCGCGTTTGTAAGGGTGTCCTCCTGTCTCACGCCCAGAAAAGTGGTTCTAGGTCGCCGGACCCTGGCTGACCCTGTTCTTGTCCCTGTTTCAGGTGAGGGCAGCATGGGAGCCTGGCGTCTCAACCACCTCGAGGACGCTGTCCTTTCTCTGTGTGTCTTTCTTCTGTGTCTGAGGTGCAGACATTTGCCAACTTCCTCCTGCTCCTCTGCTAACCTGCATTTTGTTACAGGGGGTCATGCCAAGCGGGAATTTAGTGGGTAGAGAAACATGACTTTCTCCTCATCTACATTGGTGAGGGATACCTGCGGCGAAAGGACTGAGGGGAAGGGGAGACCTGAGGGGAAAGGTAGGAGCTGCTACAGTAGTGAGGCTGGATTCTGGGGTCCTGCAGATTCTTTCCAGGCCCCTGATTCCTGAACAAAACTTGTGCAACACGTGCAGAAAAGGTAGTGAGGTTTTAGTTTGTTTGTTTTGAGACAAGGTCTCATTATGTAGTGAGGCTGGCCTTGAACTCATGGCAGTTCTCCTGCCTCGGCCTTCCAAGTGCTGAGATGTCAGGCGTGCTTCACAATGCCTGGCAATGTGTAGTAAAGGTAGCAAACGCAGTACACTCTGCAGAGTGAGCACGGGCCACTGGGAGCGTTCACAGTGGCCATGAGGTTAATAGCAGAGGTCTTTTGTGCCCCCCATTCCTTACGCTGATGTCATATGGAGGCCGTCCTATCACAAAGAATTGAAGGTAGCACTTTCTGATTGGCCCTAGGTGCAGGGCTTGGGCACTTCATTCTTCACTTGTCCTGGATCTCCGTGATCGACAGGTCACATCTGGGGCTCAGCCCAGGGGCCACGCCTTCATCTCCTGCCTCAGTACTAGAGAGAGCCTGGCTGTGAGTTCTCTGAGCTGTGTGAGACTGGGCTGGAAATGCCTTTCTTCTGTGGAGAGGAGGACAGCCAGGAAGAACTGGGCGTGGGCATGTGAGGGCACCGCGGCCCCTCACAGATCTCAGGATGCTCCACCTGGAGCATTCGGTTCTCAGGACGGCCGGGTGCTGGACGGGCCCAGGGTGGGTTGGTGTTCAGGGCCCTCGGGCAGGAGAAAGTCCGGTCCTGTGGTTCCAACTGGCCAGAGGGGCGGGTTGTTTTTAAGCACAGAGGGGGCTTTGGACATAGCCTGGTCTGTCCTAACGAGGAAAGGGCGGCTATGGGTGCTTGAGAAAGGGAGTTCTTTGCAACAAGCCAGCTCCCAGAGCACAGCGTGAGGAGACTGCCTAACCCAAGCCATTTTCCTGGAGGTCAGGGGTCAGGAAGGATCGTCACTGCCCTTTGTGTCCACGACACCTCGGCTGGAGCTGTCCTGGCGCTCACGGTCCAGGTGGGCAGTCCCAGACTGTGCTGTCCATGGGAGAGGACAACCTTTACCCCTGGCCCAGGTGCAGGCAGCCCCGTGGGTGGGGAGCCGCGCCATCCCTGCCAGGCGCTGCCCCTGCTCTGCCTGCTGCTGTCGCTGTCACTCTGGTGGAGCACCTGCCTCCTCACGGCTCTCTGACGGGTGTTGCAGGCAGATGTCAGACAGTTGTGATCAGCGCCTCACTCTCCCATTGTTCCCCTAATTCCACTCCGGGAAATGACTGATGGGGAGACAGATGTGGAGCGGAGACTCATTCTCAGCTCGTTCCTCAAAGCAGTCGCGATTGGCTGAGCATCATGGGGGCGGGGGGATGCTTTGATTTAATTTCCAAATTTACACTGAAGCCAAACACAGCCGTGGGAGGGCACTTGCGCTAGGCCTCAGGCCTGTGCGGTGACGCCATGGAGCTGGAGGGTGGGGCTGGGAAGACCCGCAAGCCTGAAGATGCTGCAGGGACCGGGACCGGGAGGGACCTGAGGAGCCCATGGCACAACACCCTGGCCTCTCCTGCTCTGCTTTTTCTATACAGGGGAAAGCTCGCCCAGAACACCCGGTGGGTGGGGACGGACATGGTCCTGGTGACAGAGCCACGCTGTGATGAGGAGGAAGCCTTCTCTGACTTCTTCAAAACACTGGGTAGCTGCTGGCCTTGCCTGTGGGAGGGGAGTCTGCTGCAGGCCACACGATCCCCCTGTGGTGGGGGCAGAGTAGTGGACAAGACAGGTCAATAGGATGTCAACACACACACACACACACACACACACACACACACACACACACACACAGAGGGTTTCACTTAGCTGTGATGATGCCAAAGAAAGTAACCAGGGTGCTGACTGGGGGCAGCCAGGGCTCCCTGGGAAGGGGACCAGCAGGGTCTGCGGTGCTCAGATCATTGGGTCAGCGCGGCTGGACTGCTGCCCCCAGCTGTTCCTTCAGATACCCATCAAGACGTCACCTTGCTGTTCCCCTTGGGTGTGGATGACACCAGCCGTCAATCGATCTTACGTAAAGGTGACCCCTGAATGAGTGGGTGGGCCTCGTCCAAGCAGCTGAAGGCCTTCAGAGCACCCCAGAGGGTCCCCAAGCAGGAGGAAAGCACTTGATCCTCAAAGCTGCAGCATGAGGTCTGCCCAGGAGCTGTAGTCCACCGCCTGTCCTATGGATGCCACCCTTGCCAGCACCCACAATCATGGGAGCCCACGCCTTCCAATTAAACTTTAGTTATTTTAATTACTACTTCTGTTAAGACTATTGCATCTGCTTTATTTGTATTTTATTCTGTAACAAACACACACGTGTTCCTCCTGTGGCCTCTGTTGCTCTGCAGTACAGTTGGAGGACAGTAGATGACATCTCCTTCCTCGACTTCTGAGGGCTCCTCGGTGCTGCTGGGTCTCCCACCTACTCTCCGGACCACAGGCTCAGCAGCCAGCTGGACGCATCCACTCAGCTGTGCGTCCCTGGCTGCACCCATCCATGAGGAAGTGAGGAGCTGTACCCTTATTCGGGTTCTCCTTCATCCTTCTTTTCAGAAATTCTTAACCATCATTGATTATTGTGTAAGAGGCACAAGCAGGCAAGGACAGAACTCACGAGTGTGCTATATGCAGAATTCAGTGGATTTGCATGAAGCAAACAAGTCCATGAAGTCCCCGCCCTGAGCGTGATGACCACAGCACCAGGACTCCACAGATCCTGTCTTCCACCCCTGGCTGTCGTCCTCTGCAAGGTCAGCCACCTGCTGACTTCTGGGTCAGCCACCCGCTGACTTCGGGACCTGGGGCGAGCTTGGGATTTTACAGAAGATGCATCACATAGTGTATATTCTTCGACCTCTACTTCTCTCCTTCACATTCTGTTTGTGAGATTCATCCATGTGCTTTGAATATGATCATTGATTTGCTTCTGTCTTACTGTAGAGTATTGCAGGTGTGCCATACCGTTTTACTGCTGGTGGCCATCAGGGCCTTCTCCAGTTTGGGGCTCGCAGGTATAACGTAGTGTGACTCTTCTACGTGCATCTTTGGTGAAGCAGTGTACTTGGCCTTGCTGGGTCAGAACTGAAGAGGGAAACCACTGGGCTACTCTCGCCTTTTGTGTGTCTGTCCCGGTGCATGCTGCCCAGTGGCCGTCCAAACTAAGTGGAAAAGAAACTCCCTTGCTAACAGGACTTGCCTGGTCCCTTGCTCTGCCCACTGCTGACCCTTGTGTGGGCACAGCCTCCTGAGGTCCACACTTCCAGAGTGCTGTGCTAGCATCTCACTGTGATTTGATTCCTACCTTCTTAGTTATCAGCATGTATAAGCATGGTTTTGGGAATTTGAGGACAGTTAGAACATCTTCTAGAAGCATCTGTTCAGCTCTCTTGCCAACCTTCTTACTGACTGCTTATTTTTTCTTGTACATGTTGAATTTCTTTGTCATGTGTGGCACATACATTATGTCCTTAGCTGGCTGGTGCATTTCTTCCTTGTGGTGTCTGGATAAACCAAGTTCCTGACTTTAACCTAGAGATGAGTCACCTTCCTACATGCTCAGTGCTTTTTTTTTTTACCTTGTTTCAGAAGTCTCTGCTAACTAAGATCACTACTAAGTTGTCCACCTAAATTGTCCTTCCTTCACACTGAGATTTATACCGTCTCTGGAAATGAATTTCCTGTGTGGTGTGAAGACTGCAGGATTTATTTTTTCCATAAACATATCCAATTGACTCGGCACTGTTCACTGAGAAGACATCATTTACCACTGTCCTAGGCTCGTCACCATCCATCACCCATCTGTCCAGGGCGGCCCCGTTTCGGGCTCTGGCCTCATTTGCCAGTCCTGCTTGTACTGAACCCCAGCACTGCGATGGCCATAGTAGCTTGGTAACCAGTCCTGGCTTTTGATACTGTGACTCCTCAAAGCGAATTCATCTTTAAGTTGCTCTTACCTACTCTTGGCCTTTTGTTCTTCATATAAATTTTAGAATCACTTTATAAATTTCCAAAAAAAAAGGCATAGATTTTCTTAAGATTACATTGAATTCAGAGGTTAATTTGGAAAGAATAGATATTTGACTATTATGTACTATCATCTATTATTTTTATTTGGTTTAATTCCACTGAATAATATCTTATAGTTTTCTGGGTCAGAATTTTTCACATTTTTTTTATTCTGAAAATTTAGATTTTAAAATTATGGTTAATGATATGCTTTTACATTTTATTTTCCATTGTTTAGTACATAAAAATAAAATGAGCTTTGTATATTGGCCTTGTTGAATTCAATGATCTAACTCATCTGGAGACAGCCTAAAATTTTCTGCATACATGATAATGTCATCAGAGAATAATGACAGCTTTATCAGTTTTGCTCAGTCTTACAGCTGTAATTTCTTTTTCTTGCCGTATAGCAGTGGTCAGATCTTTCTGAGCACTTCTGAGTAGAAGCGGTAGTAGCTTAGCTGTCTCCCAATACTGGTCAATGCCATCAGCGTTCTGTTTTAAACTGTGACCTCACTGTATTATTTTGCAGCTACTTCTTGATGGATTAAATTCTGTGCCCAGTTTGTTAAGTGTACTTTTATGAGGAAGGGGTGTTGAATTTCATCAAATGTGAGAGGACCACATGGGTTCTGTTCTGTAGAAGAGCTTTGCATATTTTTTTTGTTCCATAAATGTTGAGTACAATGTGACACCATATAGACTTGAAAGCTTTTTTAATAGATGAAGCACATTTTAATTTTAGGTTAAATTATTAGTACTTCAGTACATATGGAATTTTTAGATTTTTCTATTTCTTCTTGAGTCAGTTTTTGTCAGTTGTGCTTTTGATACTTATAAATTTTGTCTTTGCCTCTTTCTTTTGAAAGCTTACTCAATATTGTCAGGGGTTTGTCTTATTATTCTTTCTGAATGGCTAGCATTTGCTGTGGACAATTTATCCCATGGTAGTTTGCTTCTCTTTCTTTTCTTCTGATTTTATCTGTATTCTATACAGAACTAATTATTAAATTTTAATTTACTATTTTTCCCCAATTACTAAAAATGGATGTTTGGGTTGATATTTGAGATTTTAATCTTTTTGACTGTGAATTAACAAATCTCCATCCAAGCCCAGCTACCACACGGTCCCACACATACCCCTGTAGTTTTACCACTATACCTACAACACATTTCCTAGCTTACTATGTGAATCTACTCATTGATCTATGGGTTATTTAAAAATGTGTGGCTTGTGTATCAGCTATTTGGATATTAATGCTTATGGTTGGTATTTTTCATTACTTTAGTGCAGTTCTGCTAGGGTCAGAGCCATGCATAATTTCAGCTGTGTTGATACAGGCTTTATTCAACATGCAGAAAGTTTTAATAAGTGATCCATGTGCGCATATAAAAATGCATAATCTACATTTGCCCAGTCCAGCGTTCAACATTAATCTAAGTTGTTACTCTGTCAAAATCTCCTGCCCAAGCGCTGATACTTCTATCTCCTTTTGCTTTCTCTCAGAGGTGGTAGAGGTTAAGATCTCCATGGTGACAGATGCTTTGTCAGTTTCTGCTCTCGGTTCTACCAGTTTTGGTTGTGTGTACTTGGAAGCCGAGTCCCTAGGGGATAATGTGTTTAGAACTTTCCTGTTTCCCCAGAGGTGCTGTGACTTAAATGCTATGAAATATTTCCTTTTGAACTAGAAATCCTTCCTGCCTTATGATCTCTTTTTGTAATAACTATGTCATTTTATCATTATTATGATTAACATTATTGTTAGTGCTAATGTTTATGTGGTATATGTTTTCCATTGTTTAACAGAGATCTTTCTGTATATTTTTAACATGTAGCTTATAAGCAGTACATAGTTGTACTTTTTCTTTAATATGAAAATCTTTGCATTTTACCCATGCATTTCATCCATTTACATGCAATATAAACATTTGAGTCGCCTGCCTTAATATGTATATTATCACAAGTGATCTGTGATCTACTTGCCTCTTTTTTGACTTCTTTACATTTATCCCAACATTCTTAGCATTCTCCCTCTCCCAGCCTACTGTATACAAATCCGTTTACTATATATTTAATGGTCAGTGGTCACTCTGTAGATTATCCCACCTATCCCTGATTTTGCAATTTCTAGAGTATTTTATCATTTATTGAACATGAAATTTCTACAGTAGTTTGATCTCCCTCCCTTTACGCCACTAATGCCTTACTCTTTAATTTTATATTTGTTTCATTTTACACAATTATTGCAATTCTAATTGTAATTATATGTATAGATGTCTATCATTATGTATATAATTAATAGTTTAATATGCAATTTTTATGCAGTTCTTTCCTGCACCTTTATGCCTCCCCTGGGAGTCATTTTCTACCTGAACAACAGCTGTAGTATTTTTATTAAAAGTCCTCCTAGTGTCTAATTATTGAGTAATTGTCTACTCACGTCTCCCCTTTATTTTCTGTTGGAAGAATATTCTTTCAGCTATGGAATCCTGGGTTAGCAGTTATTTTCTTCCAACACAATGAGAATGACTCACCACCGTCTTTTGGATCCTGTTATTTCTGCTGAGCTTTTGTGTGTGTGTTATTGATCTTTCTAAGGTAATGTATTTCATTTTCCCTGCTTTTAAGAGTTTTTCTCATTTCCTTTGGTTTGTATAGGTTTGCTTTAAATACAGTGTGAGTGTGTGTGTGTGTGTGTGTGTGTGTGTGTGTGTGTGTCCAGTTTTCCTTGATCAATTTTGAGAACAAGGCAGACTAATATAACTTCTGCTCTACTTCGCTCCTCTCGTCTGATTTCCACTTACAGCCACGCACCCCATGACGGTGCTGCAGTCCGTGCCGGCGCACACGTCTGTGGCCTTCCTGTCTGAGTGTGACAGAGCCGAGCAGTCTCTCTCACCTGGGGATGTCATCAGAGTGGTGATTCTGTGGGCGGGGCACTGCTCAGGTTTCCGTGATGGTACAGGCCTGAACCCTCACGGCACGGCGGTCACATGACACCATAGCATGCGTGTACCATCTTGCAAAGGCCGTGGCACTTGAGAACGGTGGCTGCATTACTCACACACGCAGCTGCTGTGCAATACTTCTAATCATTATCTTGGCACATGCGTGCTCCCACTGAAAAAGCATTTCCGGCCCAGCAGTCTTCTGTCACCGCGCATGTTTACTGTGACTCCTGAGTGCACCCAGAGGCCACCTCGGGTGCTGGCCTGTGCCACCCATGTGTGTGCAAAAGCACCCTGGGAGGCTCCCATGATGACGGGCGCTCCTGGTGAGCACCGCTCAGAGCCCGCCCCCACCATCAGGCTGTGCGTGACTGCGCCTGCGTACGGGGCTTCTCCTTCATGCCCCGTGTGAGTTCTGCGTCCTTTAAAAGATGTTCTCCACCCTTTTGTCTTTGCCGCTTCAGTCTTATCTTCTCATTTATTCGTTTCTTTTCTTTACTTGGAAGACTGATTTGGTGACTCAGACACATTTATGATCACATACGGAATACCTGGTAACCTAGTCATACTGCTTTCAAGAATACTAAACATGCACTCGACAAAACAATTTTATTTAAATTCCTAATATTCCCCTTTTGCAGTAGCCGTTGTTACCTTGACATTTTCAATCCTATAAGATAGGTTCCTAAAGTACATTGATTTTTACCTATAGCCAAGACGCTTTGAATCCTTCTTAACCCACACAAAATGCGACGATTGAAAATTTGCTCCAGGCCTCCTGTGCCCACTTCCACAATGGTAGAGCTAATTTTTATTAATCTTCTAGATGTATCTCTGTGATCTTTACAAAATAGCTTCATGAGCATTGCTTTTCCTTGTTGCTTCTTTCCTAAATGGAGATATAATTTCCATACCATAAACTCACCAATGTAAAGAGTGCAATTTAGCATTTTTCGGTTGTGTAACCATCAGTATTATTTAACTTCAAGACATTTTTCATCACTCCTAAGGAAATCTCACACACACTACCAATCCCTCCCTACAGTCCTCTTCCAACTCCCGCCCATGGGCAGCCACTAATCTACCCCTTATCTCTACGTGTTTGCTCTGGACATCTTACATAAAAAGAATGATAAAGTATATGGGTCTTCTGTAAGTGGCTCCTTTCGTCTAGAATAACATTTCCAGGGTTCGTCTGTGCTGTAGGATATATCAGCACAGTATTCCCTGTTACGGCTGAGTAGTCCAAAGTCAACAGTGTCCTCGGATGCACAAATGCTTAAGTTTTGGTGAAGTCCAGTTTATCTAGTTTGTTTGTTTGCTTACTTATACTTTTGGTGTTACATCTTGCAAATCACTGCCTAATCCACGGCTGTGAAAATCTGTGAAACGATAGTTAACCGGTTGTGTCAACTTGAGGAAGAAATGTCCAAGTCCACAGGATCAGCATAGTTCTGGCTGTCACTGAAAGAACTTTACAAAGGCAGGAAACCCACCCTGGGTGAGAGTGGCACCGACCAATAGGCTTGTCACCAGAATGGAATAAAAGGGAAATGCAGAAGGAAGGTTCGCTTCTGTTTCTTTGGGGGAGCTCCAGTCCTCGCCTTCACCTCGGACGGCACCTCCTGGCTTCCAGTGCAGACCCTTTGGCCTCCCGGTACAGTCCTTTGCGGGACCATACGGTGAGCTCCAGCCCTTCGACTTTTTGACTGGATCCTTCAGACCCTGGACACAGAGACACTGTTGGTGACCACTGCAAGCCTCTCGTAAATCCACGTAGCTTTATTTTTTTAAATTTTATTTTAAAAATTAAAAAAAACTAACAAAATAACAACAATGAAGACAAAATCAAAACAACAGAAATGACACATGACTTCAAAACAAAATGATAGGAATTAACAATGTCTGCTACATTACATACTGTTATCTTCAATGAAGTGGCTCAGTTGACCAGATGTAAGATTATAAGGTTGATCAGACAATCAAAGACAGTAACAAGTAATAAAAGAAAATTGGAAACAATACAGAGCTTCACCATACAAGATGATAGGAGTTCAGCAATGGTTCTTATACTGAATATTGTTGTCTTCAAATCAGTCATTCTGATTACCAGATATAAGCATACAAAACTGGTCAAGAAAAAGAAAAATCCATGTATCTTTAATACCTATCTTATATTAAATCTGTTTCTCTAGTGAACATAGACTGACACATTTATGCTGCATTTTCTAAAGAATTTGAGGGTTAGTGCTTATCATTTTTTGGTACCAGGAATCGAACTCACGACCTTGTGCTTGTCAGGCAGGAATCAAACTCACAACCTTGTGCTTGCCGGGCAGGCTCTGTGCCACTGAGCTATATCCCAGGCTCTAGCTCTTGTCTTTTAAGTACTTGGTCCATCTTGAGTTAACTGTTGAAGATGGTTTGCAGAAGGGTCCAGTTTCCTTCTTTGCCTGGGAGTATTCCATTGTCCTCACATCACTTGTTCAAAGACTTCTTTCCCTATTGAATTGTTTTAATACCTTTGTAGAAAGTCAGTTGACCATAGAATAATATTTTATTTTTGTATTCTCAGCTTAATTCTGGAGACAATCAGGCCCACCCTTATGTCAGTAGTACTGTCTTTATTTCTGAAGCTTTGTAGGAATTTTTGAAATTGGGAATTAATAAATCATACAACTTTATTTTTCTTTTTCATGATTGTTTTGGCTATTCTGGTTCCATATGATTTTTGTAAATAGTTTGGCCATTCTTGTATTTAAAAAAAGCAGTTGAATTTTTAAATGGAACTGTATTAAATTTGTTGTTCAGTTTCAGAAAGATTGTCATCGTACTGATATGAAGTCATGTAATCCTTTAACAGTATGTTTTCATTTATTTATGCTTTTATTTTTTAACAGTGTTTTGCAGTAGTTAATATACATGTCTTTTACTTTTAAAATATTATATATATTCTTAAGTTTGTTCTTCATTTAATGCTGTTAGACATTGAATTTTTTCCTTGATTATGTCTCTGGATCATTCTACAACCTTGCTGAATTCATACATTTGGTATGAGAATTAATTTTTTATTGTGTTGACAGTGAGAGTTATATAAGATCACCTGGTCTACACCTATAGATCACTTTTTCCTACTCACATGAATCTCATTCTTCTTTGTAGTAAATTAAATCTTTTCTCTATGTTATTGATCAGTTTAGGTAACATTGGTAAAACATGTTGATATTTTCAAAAAATTCTAATTTTATTGGTGTTCTTTGCTATTTTTCTCTTCTTAATTTTGCTTACATCTGCTCTAATTTTGATTATTTCATTTTTATCTTAATTTGGGTTTAATTTGCTTTCTTTTTGTCTAGCTTCTTATGGTGGAAGGTTACTTAATTTTTTTGAGGAGTCTTTCAAAAACATAAGCAATTACAGCTCTAACTGTCCTTCTGAAAGTGTACTGTTATTTTTCAAGGCTGCCTGTGAGCTAGAGAGCCAAGGCTGGGACTGCGATGAGCCTAACACAAGCAAAGCTCACTTTTTCTTACCAAGATTTAAGCATTTTTCTTGAGTAAATGCTCCCAAGATTTCTGTAAGCCTTTAATTAATTTCGGGAGCTGTCCATTTCTGCTGGCTTCTATTTCCGTGACGGTGGGGGCATGTTGGGTGGCTTATTTGCCCTGCCTGCTCACCGACATGGTCCTGCCGATCCTCCGCGAGCGCTCCTTTCCTTAAAGCTATATCTATTGATTTCTTACAGCTGTGTTTTCAATTTTTTTATTGTTATAGATTTAGGTTCTCTTATGAAATTTCCCAACTTACCATCCACAGTCCTGAAAAGTGTATTTCCATGGTGGTAAAGTTCACATAGAATAGCTCCCCTCCCTTGGAACCCTGTGGCTCTTCCTAACGCAGCTTAGTTCTTTGGTTTTGTATGCTCTGGCCTTGTGTACCAGGCTGGTATGCTTGATGAATTTTTTGTTGAACGTCACACATTGTGTATGAAAACTGTATAGATCATTTGAGGCTACTATCTCACTTGAAAGACTATTTACTACTTCCTCTGGCAAGCTTTTATGCTGGGGTTAGTTCCAAGCTACGAATACATTTATTTGAAACTGGGTTTCAGTGTTTGTAAATTCTTGTCTAATTTTGGCTTTCTCTTACTCTTCTGTAGCCCTCCAGAGATTGAAAAAGAAATTTTGGATCATTTTCTAGGGCTTTGCCTCCTAAAGGGGTATGAAAATACGTTTTATGTCTCCTGGCCACGTAAGAGTTCCAAAGCAATGCTCAAATTTCAGATTGTTAGCTGCCACTTAAAAAAAATAAATAAAAATGCATAGACAAAGCCAAGAGACGTCAAAGCCAGCCTAACTCAGCCAAACTTTCTCTAATCTCACCCCCAACCCCCCAAGCTGAGAAGGGAGAAAAAAAACTTTTGGGGTCCTTTGCTATGCAGAGTGATGATGGGGTACCTGCTTGCTACTTCACTTTCATCCTTGAAGGGTTTTGATTACCTTTGTGGCCTTGTGTTGTAAGCTACTCGCAGACAGGTCTTTGGCTACACGTCCAGCTGGAACCATAGACCCATCCATCTAAACCTATTTTCTGAATTATCAAATACTAAAATTTTTTCCAGATATAGCTTCAGACAAGTTCACCCGGATCCTTAACCTCCCCCTACAGCCCTCAGGCCCTCGAGGCATACATCCTTTGGGACAGTCTCACACTACAATCAGCAGTAACTTCCACACCTTCTCGTGGAGGGTGGGAGCTTGCGCCTCCTATCTCTGGACCCTGGTACCCTACCTAGCATTTGTGATGGTTTAACGCCACCTGTGGAATGAAGGGCAGAGGTGGCCTCTGTCGTCTGTGCGACATTTGATGGCCTCTGAAGTACTTGTAAAACACTATTTTACTCTGAGACTCTCATTAGGCTGGTGTTGCTACTTACCATGTCACACGAGAAAGAAACTATATTTGCTACAAGCTTTGTGATCACTTCATACATGAAGAATCTAGACCCCCAAAGAGGTTCAATCACTGTCTGAGTGATGAGGGTTTGTAGGGAAAGCATGCTCTTTCATTTTGCCGTACGGCATTCGGACACACTCTGGCCTCCGCGGGTGTGCAGGTGGTGAGATCAGCGAGGCTTGGGTCACCACGTCGCGCCCCTTGCCAGCAGTGGCAACTCCTGCTGTTGCCACGGTCAGAACGCAGACGCGCCATCGCCTGAAATCCAGGTTTGTCTGCCGGATAACTGGGCTGACAGGCACTAAACAGGAGCTCACTTTACCAGGAACGCTGTCCAAGTAAAGCAGAGCTCCAAGCTGCTCTCCGCACTTTCCTGTGAGAGGCGTACTTGTGTGTGAGGAGAATTGTGCCAGGAGGCCGCTGGCAGTTTCTGTCAGATGACACAGCAGCATCTGCTCCCGTCGCTCTCCCCCCACAGGCTCGTTCACAGGAGGAGACTCTCCTCTGGCCGCACGATAGCGGACTGTGCTCAGTGGCTCTGGAGGGAATTTGGTTACCTTCTGGGCCCCCCAGCTAAGTCCTGGGGGTCCAATTTACAGGTGACCATGACAAGGATGTCGTTCTCCATGTCTAGGAAGGCAGGTGACTCACCAAGGCCAGGGTGACTGTCCCAGTTTCTGAACAGACAGTGGACGGACGCCACCAGCTGGAGAGCCGGGGATACAGGTCTGATGGTGATCACCCTCCGGGCCGAGTCCCGAGATATGGACAGTTGGGGGTGGCGGCCGGAAGAGGCTGGAACGTGGGCAGGAAATGCCTCGGTAAGTGCGGGTGGAAAGGTCCCCATGGGGAGCAGGGGCCGGGGAGTGGCCCGGTCAGTCTGCCCTCTGATTTAGACAGCTGTGAGGACCCAGCTTACTGCTGATGGTGTGGGATCTACCCATGCCGATGCGGCCCTCGAGGGCCCATGGCAGGAAGCACTTTATAGCTCCTGTTGCATCTCTCGCGATCCCACTTCTGAATGTGGTGCTGCGGAGTCCCTGTCTCCATGTGCAACTTTTGTGCAGGGCACAAAGCTTCTTTCCCTTTGCTCCTGTGCCCCTGCCGGCAATGAACTACCTCGACAATATGTGTGAGAGAGGGAAAGAGAGAAGTAGGAGGTGACCATTGTTAAAGCATCAAAGACGAGCTCAGCTTACTTAGCATCTACCCAAAGGCAGAGTCCAGCCAGTCTGGACACTCAGGTCCAGCTCTGCCCATAGGTCATTATCAGAGTGTGAGTACTGTTCATTTCCCCCTGTGCGGATGCCCTACCAATGGACAAATAGCTGTGGGGAACCTTCCATGTGCTGGGAAATGCCCACGCTGAGATAAGAGTGTGGATTCTGGAGACAGGATGCGGCCATCGTATTTTGTGAGGAATTGTGTCACGTGATTATGGGGCCGGAGAAGTCCCACTGTGTGCCACCTGCAAGGTAGGACCCCAGGAGAGACTGGAATGTAGTTCCATCTTACAGGCCTGAGGACCAGAGCACCAATGGTGTAAGTTCAAGTTCCTGGGTGGGAGGAGAGACATGTCCCAGCTTGAAACATGCTGAGCAAGAGCAGGAATCTCCGTACCGTGCCTTCTGTGCTGTGTTGACCTCTGGCAGGTGGATGATGCCCTCCATGCAATAGAGTGCATCCGGTCTGCCAACCCACCCGTCCCAGGGGCCCCTCACCCCGACACACCCTCAGTGCACCCCCAGAATAATGTCTGGCCAGATGCCTGCACACCCGGCGGCCAGAGGAGTTGACACCCACGGACCATCACTGAGGACAGCTGCCCAGGTCCGACACTGACCCACTGCCTCTGGCTGTGAGTGTGCGGAAGGCCGGGTTTATCTGTACTTCAGTCTTCTTTGCAAGATGGAGATGAACACAGTAACCACCGTACAGGCGTAAGGAGATGGAACGGAAAACGCTGTCGGTGCCGGGAGCTCGTCCTTCACACAGGCAGTGCCAAGTGCCCTAGTCACCGTCCCCACCACATCCAGAGGTGCGAGCACCATCCCCTCCTCCCCTCTGCAGATTCCCAAGGCAGGATGCAGACTGTGCTCCAGTAACGCGGAACGAACGAATTCAGTCTGTGAAGGGAAGTTTCCTCCTCCTGCCCTCCCTGCAGGGCCCGCAGAGGAAGTTCCCGCTGGAAAGGAAGAACGGGCTGCTCCCGCACAGGACATGCCACAAGCCACCTGCATTTAGCAGACGCACAAGTTTGAAAGCAACTGAACAGGAAAAGCAGAAACTCTCCTCAGAACACTCAGTGGCAACCAGGAAGCCAGGGCGGTGCTCCCTGACCTGTCTTTCTCCTCCACGCCGCGGTGGGGCCCAGTGGGCCCAGGTTCTGGGCGTGGAGCCCGTGGGGGAAGCGCGGATGTGGGGCCTGGAGACGCACAGACGCTGACGCACATCTCACCACGGTCAGGATGATTAAGGTCACAGGCAAAATAACTGTTAATCGAGGCTATAAATTTTACATATGAAAAGAAACATTTTCTTAATGAATGCAAGTTTGTAATTTAGCTGTGTTTTAATAACGGCTTAGAAAATTAAAAAAGACAACTGCAGGCAGACTGTGTCCAAGCCGGGCCACACCCTGCGGAGCAGCTGGGCCTTTGCTGCACTGGCGTGGGCACCTGTGGTGGCAGCCGCGGCCAAGCTCGGCGGGACACCCTGCTCAACAGGAAGCTGCCTGCGTCCGCGGGGCCCCAGGTCAGCTCCTTGCCTCCAGAGCCCGCCTCTCTGGAGAGGAGCTCACTGGTCCTGAAATACTCACCTGAAGCCTGCGAGGAGATCTCCAAGGCTCCTGTCTTCTGAATCTCTTCTGGATGTCAAAATGTTGACTTCGTCCCTGCTAAAGTGTAACTCCTAAAAAAAAATCACATCTTTTCAAATTCTGTGCAATCCCTGTCATTTGCAGCATATGTTCGTGCATAATGATGCTCATAAGTGAAGTGACATTTCAGAGTAATGAGGCTGTGGTGACAATGTGTGAGAGATGTGACAAGTTTCCTCTAATACCGAGAAGGAGTGTAGACAAACTGAACTCCATGCCTCTGCTCTTCCACGGCACGGCTCTCGCTGGGCCTTTGAACCTCATGGGGTGTGATGGCGGCAAGCCGGCTGTCTCCCCGAGCATGCTGGGAAAGGTGTGCTGTCCCCATTCAGGCCTGCTCACCAGGATGATTGACACGGTCACCTGCCGCAGGACCAGACAGGAAGAGAAGGGTGTGGAAGATGGGTCCGGGGCCAGACAGCCAGCTCTGTACTCAGGCAGAGTGGGCTGGACTGAGGTGGTTTCCAGCCAGCATGTCACCTCTGCCATGCTGCTCCTCCCTACATCATGGTCTCCTCTTCCCAAGGAGTCACCGCCCAGAGCGAGCCAACAACTGCGTAGAAATCCCCTTGCAGGTGGGCACTCCAGAGTTACCATGCTGGAAGCTTCACATCCAAAGCAGGCACGTTGGAGGTGGGATGTGAGCTCCTGACAAGGTCACGAGGACTCTCGTGCACAGATTGATGCTGTCACTGCAGGGGGAGCAGCCTCATCGAAGGACAGCTTTGCACCTCTCCCCTCTTCCCACTTCCCACTTTCACCCTCCACGAGGCCGGCGTCACATTCAGCACCATGCGCTTGGACCCTTCTCTCTCCAGACTACGGGGAATAAGTCTGTACTCCTTATAAACTACCCAGGCTCGGGTGTTGTGTTATAGTATCACAAAACAGACCCAGAAATAACTGCTCCTATTTGAAAATGTGTCCTACTCTTAGTCCAAACCGGGGGTGCCTTAGGTGGAGGGCCTGGGTGGTACAATCCTTGCTTGCTTCAGCTCCTTAGAGGAAGGGTGCTTCTGTCTGTGGTCTGTGACTGGGGTCCCAGGGAGGGGGCACAGAGGCCCCTGTGCAGTACAGAGCTGCTGGTCTGCAGCCCCACTCACACCCTGGGGACAGGTAGTTGTTGGCTGCACCCCATGTCAGCCAAGAGGACACAGCCACCTGTCCCCTCTGAGGCCTCTACAGACCTGTGGGCTCCTGCAGACTCTCTGCCTGGGCCTTTCCAGGACCAGGAGGGCCAACCAAGGCCATGGAGGGGACAGGCAAGGAATCCTGGCCACCCCTGGGTGTTGTCAGAGACAAGAGGTGCCCTCTCTGCTGAGTCCCAGGAGCTCTTGCCTGGACTCTGAGGTCAGAGAGTGCCCCTGGCTCAGACTATGTGAGGGACAGTCAGGGCCCAGAGAGCTCACTGCTGTCCGCAGCCTACCACGTGACCCCTGACACATCAAGTTTATCTCATTAAGGATGGTGCATGGATGAAGAAGGCCGTGAGCACCTGCAGACCCACTCATTCCGTCAACCGCAGACCCACGCATTCTCTCATCCCCAGACCCACTCATTCAGCTGATGACCCATCCATTTGTTCACTCAACTGCAGCCAACTCATTCATCCATTCCTTTGCAAATGCAGTCATTCATTCATTCATCCATTCATTCATTCAACTACAGACACATTCGTTTAAATGCAGACCCATAGAGCCACTCGTTTTCAAGTGCACACCCGCTCATTCATTCAGTCGCAGAACCACTCATTCACTGAACAAACAATTGTTGATTGTCTACGAAGTGCAGGTCCTGTTGAGTCAACCACAGCTGTGAGAAGGGCTATAGAGGAAACCAATACGGTAACACCAGAGAAGGCGGCCTCACGCGCAGGGACAGCAAGGAAAGGTCACTTGGAGTGGCAAGGACGAGGAAGGGCCAGAGGGGAGAAGTGGGTAGACAGAGGAAGAGACAGCGAGGCTGATGAGGCCTGGCTGATGGCCTCAGTGGAGGCCAGAGCACAGGGCTCAACCCCACTGCACAGGGGCTGGCACGGGGAGGAGGCTGGCCTCGGACAGGCTGGCTCTACCCTGGACACTCCAGCCTGGTGTGTGAGCTCATTTAGAAGCTGGGGATTAATGATAAAGTGCGGGTGAGATGCCACAAGTGGGGGCATCACGTGTCCTACTATGTGACATCTTCATCCTTGGAGAATCAAGGGACAGGATGACCCCTGCACAGGCCACCTCTGAGACCTCTATAGTGGGCCAGGAGCTGGCCCTGGGTCCAGGCTCTGAGCTCAGGCCATCGGTCCACTTCAGCTTGGTACAGCGTCTCCCTGGGTTCCTCCCTGTCCCCAGGCTCGGGTGACCTCCTTCCTCTCCATCTCGTCTGCACCCAGCACATACCTGTGTGCTCCCTGGTGGAGAGGGTTGAACTGTGGGCCCCAAGGGATACACCCATCCAGAACCCCAGAGTGTAGGCAGGCTGGGACGCAGGGCTTCTTTGCAGATGTGGCTGAGGTGGAAACCTTGGGGTGGAGCTGACCATCCTGGGTTTGAGCAGGTCTGAAGTCCAGCAGGCTGTGCCCACAGAGGGCAAGGCTGCCTGAAGACAGAGGCAGAAGTTGGAAAGGGGGACGCAGCTGAGGAGCAACGAGGATTACTGGACCCCAGAGAGAGCATGGACGGAGCTCTGGCAGGAGCTCTGCACCAGAGCCGGGAGAGAAAACTTCCAGCTGTTTCAAGCCTCTGAATTTGAGACTGCTTGTTATGGCACCTGTGGGACATGCATGCACCTGTCCGCCGCTCTGAGCTGCTGGCTTGCTCTCTTGCCCTGTGGGTCTTTCTCCCCAGGAGGCTGTGGAATGTGTGTCTAATTAGCTCTGCTGCCCCCAGGCACTGGCACACAGTAGGCATCCCTGAAGAGCTTGTGATGCAGCACTGAGTATCGGGCCCTTGACTTCAGGGCGTCTCCTTGGACAGCCTCACTGGGACTAGAAAGGTCTCTCTAACTCCTTCTCAAGAAGGAAGAGGCCCTGGGAGAGAACTGCTGGGCCAGAGGACCGGAGAGGTCAGGGGCTTTCACACACACTTCAAAGCTAGGCCAGCCCTGGGTGAGCCGGTAAATAGGAAGGTCGTGTCCGACTCATGAAACTCGGCCACTAGAAGTGTGTCCATCTGAGGGGGCGACTGTGGGTGCGGAAGGAGACAGCTCCCTCCCTCTCTGCTTCCCTCTGCCCTGCCAGGAGCAGCCCCTGCACCCCCGCCTTTCCACCACGCTCCCGGCCTCTAGGAGCTGAGCCAAGGAAGCTTTTTCTCCTTTAAGTGGCGAGTTTCAGGCATTGCCTCTTGGTGATGAGAAGGTGACCTAGGCACAGGCATTGCTGTCGGAATTTTTGCATTTTTTGCCGTAAGTTTTTCTTTGCATTGATGACACACATCTTACTCTCCAGACCCTGGGAGCCTCAGATCAAACTCCTAATCTCAAATTACCTAGTCCTCTATGTGTGAGCTCCAAAAAGTCCTCTCAGCCCTCAGGAGGAATACTGTACGAGTTATAATGTGGGAGCTAAACGTTATAATTTCAAATGTCTCCTCTGGGGACCAGTCCCTTCTTCCCAACAGCCAGTCAGCTACCAGCCTATAAGCCAGCCATCTCCCGAAGGTTCTGCCTGCGACCCATCCCAGGAGTCCTGGGGACGTCTAGATACAAACCCCAACAGCATGCTTCCCAGATGCACAGGCCGCCCTTCGGCAGGTGGGTCTCTGCCCAGGGAGGATAGAGAGGAGTCCAAGGCAGCAGGGGAGGAAGAGCAGTGGTCTCTGCGCTCCTGGGCTCCTCCCAGCCAGGGCTCCATGGACGCCATCTGCGCATGTCCTGGTCCTCTCCCTCCCCCCACCCCCGGTCTCAGCGTCCCAGAGTCCTGAGGCTCTCTGAGGTCCACTGCCTCAGTCCTTGCAGGAGGAGCAGAGAGAGCTGAACTTGGGCCCCTGGTGGGGGGGACCCATGGAGGCCACACTCCGCTCCCAGGAGGTCACTTGGCCATCCTTGAGTGAGAGAAGCAGCGAGGACATGAGTTCCTCGAATGGGAGGTCCCCCAGCAGAGAGGGCCCGGTGCCTACCCTTGCAGGCTCCCTGTGGCCCCTTTGCTGCTGGGAGAGCCAAGGTTAAGAGAGGCACTCAAGGTCAGGGAGCAGGGGCACGCCCAGATGAACGGCACACAGGGCAGGGCCAGGCACCTTCTCCTGTGGACTCCTGCACTCTCCTGCACCCAGATCCTCCAGGCTCAGGGCTTCTCCAGGAACCAAAGGCGTAGCAGTGCCCAGGGGCTCCGCCACCCACCCAGGACTCTCCCTGCTCGGATCCCTGCCTCCTCCAGCTCCCTGCATCCTGACCCTCCCCCCAGAGACGGCTGTCCCCACACCAGGGCGGCCTCTGTGGTTGCCCAGGCCCCAATTCCCACAGTCCTGGAAGTTCTGTTCCAGCCCCTGCAGGTCACTGAGCTGGCCCTGGTACCCTGGCAGCTTCAGAGCTCCTGGGGGTCAGCATCCCCACACCACAGGTGGGGACACAGGACCGAAGGGGGGCAGTGGGTGCTGAGCCACCTCGGCAACTCCTGCCCAGCGCAGCACGGCCCACCCTCCTTCTGCCGCCTCGAGAGGTTGGGGCTGCCTGGATGCCCTTTGCCCTCTTGTCTCCCAGATGTGGCATGTGTGGGGGTCACTACCACTTCACTCAGGAGATGTGGGCTCTGAGAGGTGGAGGCTGGGATGGAGAGGGACCCACAGCTCCAAGCCTATGCTCTGCCAACCCCACTGCACCCCAGGGCCTGGGGACCTGAGTTATCTCCACCCTGGTCAGAGAGACAGCAGAGACTCTGGCGCCCTTGTCCTTCCAGATCTCCCGGGTGGGAGGACACCCACACCGCCAGGATGGCCTAAGAAGCAGGAAGTGGCGGGAGGTCAGTGGGAAGTCCCAGGAGGGTCAGGAAGAGGGTCCAGCAGCAACAGCACAGCTCCCTGCATCCGGCAGACCCAGGGCCTCTGTCTGGGACCCCCGTGGGAGTCCAGAGGCCTGGACTTTGTCCCCACCAGGCCCTCAGCCGTCCCTGGGAGGAACGGACCAGCAACTCTTGCTCTTGCCAGACAAGGTTGTTCTTAAAATTCTACGAGACAGAAAGTTATTTAAAAGTGTGCTTAGAGCCATAAAGTATTAAAGAAATGTGAGGTATTAGTAGGCCTGGCATTTAATACAGCATCATTAAAGCTGTTACAGTTTATTTTTAATTTTATAAGCTAAGCTAATGCTTGTCTAATTTTGAAATGTTTCCCAAACCACGGTAATGAGTACATAAAAGGCTGGGATGATGGGATTTGTGTGGCGCGGGTCTCCGTGGAGGGAGGGGCTGCGTAAACCCTGGGACGGGCTTCCCTCCCTTCCTCCCCCCTCCAGTGCGCAGGCGCCATCTCCCACACTGCGAAGGGGCGCTGAGCGGGCAGGCTGACCTCACAGATGCTGCGCCGCCGCGAGTCCACCTCTGTGCTCCGGGGAGGAGCCAGTGCCGCCCTCTGGACAGGGGCGAGCCCCTTCCCTTGGAATTTGGCGGTGAGGCCCTAAGTTGTAGTGGGCAGAAGAAGGGTCTCCCGCAGGCAGTGCGGTGTGTGGGCATCGGGGTGGGGGTGTCTGCCACCGCGAGCCCGGGGGACTGCCCCTGTGCATCTCAGATCGCGCTATGTCCTGAGCGTGCTGCACACACAGGGGCGCAGGGCTTGCGGGGATTGGGGAGCTGCAGATGAAGGGTCAAGGTTGCCAACATACCCTCAACAGGGCACACGCAGCAAAGCCAAACCCTGCCCCAGCCTTCTGTGCCCGGCCAGGGGCCTTTCCTTCTACCAGAGCTTTCTGTTTAGCACCTTTGCACCTGGCCGCGGGCCCCAAGCGAGCTTTCTTGGGTTAAGTCCTCTTCCTCCCTCCCTGAAGAGGGCTGTAGCACATGGCACCCTGCGGGGGTGGGACTTAAACTCCCTCCCAGGTATGAGTGGGAAATTACTTGGCCCGGCAGGCACCTTCCCTGTTGCGCTGGGTGCCCGGGCCCCCGGCCTTAGGCTGGCTGACGGCCCCACCTGTCCTCCGGCAACTGTGAGCCCCAGGATTACCAGCGCCTCTGCTACTGTCAGGGCCTGGAGCATGCCTTGACGCGGGCCTTCCTGGTCCACGTGAGGGCCAGGTCCCCCAGAGCGCCTGGGGCTCGGGCACCACACAGCGGGGCGCACGGGGAGACCCTCCCGGGCCTCGCTGTGGTGCGCGTGGGTGCAGGACGCGTCCTGCTGGGCTGCAGTGCCTGGCCAGTCTCCCAGCCCCGTCCCAGCCCCGTTGCTGTCTTCTTGATTACAGAGAAAAAACAGTCTCCTCCATCCAGATTTGCCGAAAAGGAAATGAACTAATCCATGTCAACCTCTTAGCCCACAGCCTGTCTCAGAGAACTAAATAAATATTAGCTATTACTAATGGGGTTCTTGGAGGGTTTTGGAGGAGATGAGTGTTAAACAAATGAGGATGTAAAGAAATACTTAGTCTCCCCCTGGGAAGGGAGCCTGGGCTGCGCGCCCACGGCGGCCCCTCCTTCCCTCCATCCCAAGGGCCTCTGCTGGGACTGTGTTTCGGCCTCAGCCCGTGCACCGCTCACGGTGCCTCCCTCCGCAGTCCAGAGCCTGGCTGGCCGTGTGCTGCCCAGTTGAACCCGGGTCCACACCACCAGGGGCCCAAGTTCAGCTCTCTCTGCTCCTCCTGCAAGGACTGAGGCAGTGGACCTCAGAGAGCCTCAGGACTCTGGGACGCTGAGACCGGGGGAGGGGGGAGGAAGAGGACCAGGACAGGCGCAGATGGCGCCCATGGAGCCCTGGCTGGGAGCAGCCCAGGAACGCAGAGACCACTGCTCTTCCTCCCCTGCTGCCTTGGACTCCTCTCTATCCTCCCTGGGCAGAGACCCACCTGCCGAAGGGCGACCTGTGCATTTGGGAAGCATGCTGTTGGGGTTTGTATCTAGACGTCCCCAGGACTCCTGGGATGGGTCGCAGGCAGAACCTTTGGGAGCTGGCTGGCTTACAGGCGCTGACAGCTGATTGGCTGGTGGGAGGAGGGGGCTGGTCCCAAGAAGAGGTAATGGGGGCGTGGCCTGGAAGGAGACAGCTCCCTCCCTGGCTCCTCCCCATCCACTCTTCTTCGCACTACTCTGCCAGGAGCAGTCCCCCGCATCCCAGCCTTTCCACCAGGGCTCCCAGCCTGCAGGAGCTGAGCCAAAGAAACCTTTTCTCCTTTTTCAGGCATTGCCTCTCGGTGATGAGAAGGTGGCTAAGACGCGGGCATTGCTGTCGGAAGTTTTGTTGTTTTTGCCATAAGGTTTTCTTTGCATTGATGGCACACATCTTACTCTCCAGACCCGGGAGCCTCAGATCAAGCTTCGAATCTCCAATTACTATATGTTTTAGTCCTAGATGTGTGAGCTACAAAAGTCCTCTCAGGCCTCAGGAGGAATACCGCACCGGTTACACTGCTGGAGCTAAATGTTATAATTTCAAAAGTATCTTCAGTCATTTTGGTGTAATAACGTACTACAATATAATAGATTTTTTAGTATAAAAGTAAAATAGGGTAATATAGTTTGTTTGTGTTGGCGATAAATGATTCAGAAGAGGCCTTCAAAAGTCTGTATAATTATCTAAGTAGGGAAGCAATGTTTTCATCCATATCAGAACATAGATTTGTTTTAGTTTGTTACAAGTGCTTAGCAAATGCTTACTGTTTTATAATTCTTGCCCCTTCCCAGATCAATGTAGTCGTACTGCATAAGGGTGAGAATATCTGAAAATAAATTTCAAGTAGGAGCAACTTTGCCAGTGTGTTTTCAGAGTGTAAGTCAATCAAATTGATCACTGAACTCTAAAATAATAAGAAGCCTCCAGCTTTCCATTTTTGATGACTGAAAGATATTATATGTACCTTAAAACTTCTTACTTATTTCTGATTTTGTTATACTTGAGTGTTTTTTTTCCATAGAATGCATTTAGTCTTTTATTCATTTTTTTTCTGGGTTTTTGGGGGTCTATAATTATCACAATTTTATATGTACATTAACTTTTTCTTTAGGACAACTTCAGGTTAAAAAACAGTGTAAAGATGTGACAAAGAGCTTCACTATCCCTCTCTGCCCATCTCTGTATTATTAAACCACGCAGGTGAGGATGTTAGTGAACCAATACCATACACTAGTGTTGCCTGGTGTCCACACTTTATTCAGATCTGAGTTTTTACCTAGTAACCTTTTCTGGTCCAGAATGCCAGCAGGGGTTCCACATCACACCCACTTCCCAGGACTCCCGAGGCTCCTCCGGGCAGGGGCAGTTTCTCAGGCTTATCTCCTTGGTGTGGAGTGTGGCAGGTTTGAGGAGTGCCGGTCCAGTATGTCGTAAAGTAGCCTTTCTTTGGGCTGTGTTTGACGGTGCTCCCTTGTTAGATGGGCTCACAGATTTGCAGAAAATGCTACAGAGCTAAAGCGCCACGCTCCCTACATTTGAAGAAGCCCGCACACTGTCCCAGGACCTGCGCTGGTGGTGTCAATCAGCTCCTCTGTGAAGTCCTCTTTCACCCCGCTTTTCAGGCACGGTCTGGGTGGGAAGTCACTCTGCACAGCCTGCACTTATGAAGAATAGGGGTCCACACCTGCACCTAAATGATTCAGCATCTATGTAAGTGATTTGAGATTCCTTTGTGGAGATCCTTCCCTCCCTTCCCAGGTATTTGCTTATTCAGTCATCCACTGAGTGGATGGACTCATGGATATTTATTTTATGTGGTAGATTATAATCCAGCACTATTAACTTTGTTGATTAAAATGTTCTAGTTTTGACTGGAGACTGGCTTTGATTGAAGGCCCTTTCAGCTGTGTCCTTCTGATGTGTCCCATGTGTGTGTGTGTGCGCGCGCACACTTCCTTACCTGCTGTATATCTTGTCCTAGTCCCAGAATCAGATATTTCCCCCTTGAAATGCTGGTTCCTTTTATGGAATGTGACATTAGAAGCCAAGGTCTAGATTCTAATATTGTCTTGCTACTTGGATGCCATTGGTCCTGGTGAGCATGGGCACACATGTGTGTTGACTTTCATGTCAGTATAACACATGCATAAATACTCCTACTTCTGTATCCATGTTCAGTTAAATAAGAGTCATGCTGATCATTCCAATGCTGATCTGTTTCCATGTGTACCATTCTAGCTTCTTCTCCTGCTCACACTCCAGGGAGAACTCTTTACTTAATTGTTCCATTTCAAAGTACGTAGTTAGTGGTTCCAGAATTGCTTACTCGTGGTCCTGTGGGGTCAGCTATCTCAGCCTGGGCACAATGCTTGCCTAGAGTTGCTTTTATCTTCAGTCTGAAACTCTACTCATTTCCAAAGTTCGCAGTCAGCATCTTTCTCGCCCACTTCCTGCAAGGAGCCTGTACCACACATTCAAGTACATTTATGTACATTGAGGCTAATCTTTGTACCACCACGTCCTATGGGCTTTGAGAACTCCATAGTCATGTGTCTACCAGTACTGTATCACACACAATAGCTTATTAATAATATCTGAGCCTCCTCAGCTCATTCTTCATCTTCCCTCATCCTATTAGCTTTGGCATTGCAGAGATAAAAATCCTGATATGTACACCTTAAGGGGGAAAATGGTTTTTGGGCTTACGATTTCAGTGTTCAGTCCATGGTGAGCTGGTCCCATCACTGCGGGTCAGAGGTGAGGCAGAACATCACAGCAGAAGGGTGTGGTGGAACAAAGCCCTTCCCTTCATGGTGGTCTGTAAGCAGAAGACAGGAAGAGTGCCCTTTATGGGCTCGCCCTGCCCAGTGACCCTCCTTCTCCACCTGCAACCCCTCCTCACAGCACTCTCAGCTAGGAACGTGAGCAGATTTATCTGCCGATGGGCACAGCACTTCCATGACCCAGTCTCCTCTCCAGAAGACTCTTAATCCAGTCAGGTTGATGATTAAGATTAACTGGCACACTCCCTAAACCTGTGGCAGCCACTGGTATATTCACTGTGTCTGTAGTCTTTTCCAGGCTACCGTATAATAGAATCACACAATACGAAGGGGCACTTTCAAGCTGAGCTTGTTCACCTAGGTATACACATTTGCAATTTGGCCGTGTCTCTCTGTGCCCTGATGATTTCTTTGTGCCAATGAATAATAGAATATTGAACAAACAGGTGGCCCACACTTTGCTTACCATTTCATCTATGCTTCTAGGTCTTGGTGTTTAGGAATAAGGCTGCTGGACACGTCTGCAAGAGGGTCTTATCTGCTTATGTGTAGACAGGAATTTTCAAATCGGTTGGGTGAAATAAGGATGATAGCCTCACAATGTGTTCAGCTTTCCAAGGAACTTCCAAACTACCTTTCAGAGTGGCTGTGCCACTCACCACTTTTCTCAGTAACTGATGTGAGTCCATATTCCTCCAGTCCTGTCCCTAAATCGGTATTATTGTATACTTTACTAGTCATTGCATTGTAAGAGTGCACTGATTACCTGATGGTCTTTGTTTGCAATTCTTTAATACAAGTCCCATTCTATTGCTTATTTTCCATATGTGCATTTTTCCACATGAGCTGTCTGTTCAGATATTTTAACCATTCATTATTGGATTTCTTTTTTCCTTGTTGTTGAGTTTTAAGAGTTAGGTCTTTTGAATTTTAAGTACAAGTCCCTATCATCTTTGCTTTTTGCAAATATTTTCTCTTTGTCTATGTCTTATCCTAACACTGTCCTCAGAGTAAATGTTTTTCCTTTGTGGAGAAACTTAGCAATATCTTCTTTCCTAGGTTGTGTTTTTCTAGTTGTATTTAAAAATGCACCACCAAACTCGAGACCACATATAATTTTTCCTAGGCCAGCTCCTCCTTATTCTGCTTAACTGTGTAATTTTCTTCTTGTATTCCTGAAGTTTTGAATTGTGCTTTGAGATCTATCATTTCTTTTGAGTTAGTGTTTGTGAAAGGCTAAGGTCTATGTCTTGGTGTCTTTTTAAAAAATATAGACAGCCAATTGTCACAGCACAATTTGCTGAAAAGATTATCTATTCTGTATTAAATTGCCTTTGCTTCTCTGTCAAAGATCAACTGGCAGTGCTTCTGCGGGCTTTTGACCCTGTCCCATCGATCTGTGTCTGTTCTTTTGTCAACAACACTTTCTTGGCTACTGTGGCTTTTAAAGTCAGTCTTGAAATCAACTGATGTAAGCCCTCCCACTTCGTTCCTTAGGGTTGTGCTGGCTGTTCTGTATGTTTCGCTTCCTCACGTAAACTTTAGAATCAGTCTGTCGATATCTACAAAATAGGTTTCTGGGATTGTGATTCGGGTCGTATTGAAGCTATGGATTAATCTGAGACAAACAAACGCCTAACACCACAGAGTCCTTCACCCCACAGACTCAGTATCTGATTCATTTCCTCATCAGTGTTTTGCAGCTTTCCTCATGCAGGTCTTAGGCACATGTCCTCAGGTTTGTACCTAAGTGTTTCGTGTATCGGTGCTATTATTAATAGTATTCTTTTAAAATTTCAAGTTACGATGACCTGGTTTTGGAATAGAGGAAAGAAACTGACTTTTGCATATTGTCCTCCTGTTCTTTGGCCTTGCCAACATTGCTTATTCTGTGTAACCAGGCCTTGCCTTTTGTTCCGTTGTTATTATGATTGTTGATGCTGCAGGTTTATTGAGGTAATTAATAATATTCTTCAATATGTAATTCCTTTTAAACCTAATCCTACAGGAGCCCATTCAAAAGATCTGTTTCTCATTGTGAGAGATTTGGTCGCTTGCATCTTTCAAGAAATTGGTTCATTTCTAAACTATCAAATATGTGGCAGTTATAGAGTTGTTCGTGTTCCTTTATTTTCATTTCAATATCTCTGAGTTAAGCAGTGATGACCCCTGTTTTATTTTTGACACGGATAATTTATGTCTTCTCTCTTTTTTGAGTCATCTAATTAAAAGCTGATCAATATTAAGGAATTTTTTTCAAAGAACTAACTTTTAACTTTGTTAATTTTCTCCATTGTCTTCCTGACTGAATTTCATTGATTTCTGCTTTATTTATTATTATTATTTATTTTCTCATTCTTGCTTTAGGCTTAAATTTCATTCTTTTTTCTAGCTTAATGTGTAAACTTTGATTATTGATTTTAGATCTTCCTTAGTTTCTATGATAATTCTACCAATGTAATTTTAATCACTCATTTATTACATGTAACAGCTTTTCCCTGCTTTCTATTGTCAGTCTTTTACCTTGTTCTTTATTTATATTTTCAATTTCTTGTATAAGTGAAACATGCTATATTAAGCCTGTGTGTCTGATTTATTTCAGTTAATATTATGTCCTCGAGGTGTGTTCATTTTCCCACAAATGACTCAAGTTTATCCTTCGTTATGGCAGGGTAGTACTCCACTGCATATAAGTATCACATTTTCTTTATCCATTCATCTGCTGATAAACATAAGCCTCTGGTAAGATTTAGCTGTTATGATTTGTGCTGCTATAAACATGAGTATGAATGCATCACTCTAATATGATGTATTTAACTATTTTAGGAAGATACCTACAAGGGGAAATCCTGAATCAAATGAAATTCTAATTTTACTTTGTTGAGGAATCTCCATACTGATTTCCATAGTGATTGTACTAGTTTCCATTCCTATCAAAAAAGTAGAAGGTTTCCTTTCTCTCTGTAGCCTTGCCAGCATTTGTTATTATTTGATTTCTTAATGATAGCCACTCTTTCTGGGGCAGGATTGAATCTCAGTGTTGCTTTAATATATACTTCTCTAATGACCAGCAATGTTGAACATTTCTTCATATATTATCATCCCTTTACATGACTTCTTTCAGAAGTGTCTATTCATCTCAGGTTGACTGCTTTTTGATTGGGTTTTTATTGGGGGGGGCAACATTTTTTAGTTCTTCACATATTCTAGATGTTAGTCCTTGTCTCTGAAATAGACTGCAAAATTTTTTCTCTTCTGTAGGTTTTCTCTTCACACTATCTGTTGATTCTTTCTTCATACATAAGCTTTGAGAACTGATATGATCACATTTGTTGATTTGTAGCACTATTTTCTGTGCAACTGTGTTCTATTCAGAAAGTCCTTGCCTATTTCTATGACTTCAAAAGTTTTACCTATTTTATTTTCCAGCAATTTAAGTGTCCTTGTTTTAGCATGTAGTTCTCTGATCCATTTTGATTTTAGTTTAGTACATGGTAAGGGGAATGATTCTAGATTCAATCTTCTGCATGCAGAGAGCCAGCTTTTCCCTTACCACTTATTAAAGAGTTTATCATTCTTCCAGTCTATGTTGTTGGTCTCTTTGTCAAAGATGAAATAGTTGAATGTGCTTGGGGTTGTCTCTCTATCCTCTATTCTGTTCTAATGATCCAAGAGGGATCAAAAGGTGGAAGGAACAGGAAAGGAGGGAATAAAAGGGATGAAAAAAGAATTATGTACATATACCAACTCCCCACAAGGAAGCTAATCATTATGTACTGCAAATGCGTACTAATAAAAATTAAAACTCAAAAAGAAAGAAAAAAATTATTGTTATATTATTTTTACTTAGTACAAAATCTCTTAATTACCCTAATAATTTTCTTTATCCATGTGCTATCTGGAAGTGTCATGTGTAATATCCAAATATTTCAGAGAACCAGCTATCTCTCTATTGGTGATTTCTTTATGTTGTTTCCTGAGACCAGTCTGATTTCTTGTATTTTAAGTGCACTTTTGCGACCTTATGGCCAGGAATGTGACCTCCTTTGGTGAGTGCTCACTGTGAACTGGAGAGGAATGCATTTTCTGCTGTTGTTGGATAGAGCGTTCTATAAATGCTAATGTGATCCAGCTGATGGATGGTGCTGTTCAGGTCAACTGTTCTTCTAATGATTTTCTGCCTGTTTGATCTATCAGTTGCAGACAGAGGGGTGCTGAAGGCTTTCAGTGTAATAAAGGATTTGTCCATTTCTTCTTTTGCTTTTTGCATGAAGCATTTTGACACTCTGTTGGGTACATACACTGTTAAAATTGTTATGTCTTCTTAGAGAATTGACTCCTTTATCATTATGGAAAGTCATCTTTTATCTCTGATAATTTTTCTTGCTTAGAAAACTGCATTCTCTAAAATAGTAGTGACTCTAGCTTTCCTTTAATTAGTGCTAAAATTATACCATCTCCATCCCTTTCATCATAACCTATCCAAATCTTTATATGTAAAATAGCTGTATCATACATAATACCTACTTAGCTCCCATGTTTTTAAAAACCCAAGTTGCCAATTTCTGTACTTCAGTTTATGTATTTAAACCATTCATATGCACAACATTGTATATTAATAGCCACTGTGGTTGTTTTTAATAGCACTTCTGCCTGTTGCTTTTTAAACCTCCCCCTCTTCCTCTATCTTTTCTGCTTGAGCACTGGAAGCACTGAGCATTTGGAAGATTCCATTTTCTCTCTTCTCTATTTGTCTATAACATTCCTAACAGAATGTTTAAGCATAGTGAATCTAGAGTGGAGTATTCAGTACACATTTGTAAGTACTCAAAGTCCACGTTTACACAACACCATTCTGTTTCAAGTGTGCTGTGATTTTAACATATTTGTATTATTGCATAGTAATGTTACACAGTATTGGGTTTCAACTGATATTTTCACACATGCACATAAAATAGTTTTATCATATTCACCGCTCCTATTACACTCAGTTACATGCTCACCTCTCTCACTCTTATTCCCATTCTTTTGTATAATAGTATTCTTCCTTCTGTTTTCATGCCTTCTCGTTTTTTTTTTTTTTTTTTTTTTAATTTAGATTCTATGTTAGGGAAAACATGATTCTTGCCTTTCTGGATCTGGTTCATTTTTCTTAATAATGATCTCCATTTCCATTCATCTTCCTGTAAATGACATCTCATTCTTTTTCATGACCAAACAATACTCTATTGTGCATATATGCTACATTCTCTTCATTCACTCATCCACTGATGGCTGTACAGTACAGGCCGATTCCATATCTTGGGTACTGTGCTTTGTGCTGCAGTAAATATGAGTGTCCAGATATCTTTATGGGATGGTGACTTTCATTCATTGAGATGTATACCAAGGAGTGGTGTCACATACCAAGGAATGGTATCCCATTTCTAACACAACACAAACATATCTTATGAAACCTTTTTTATGTTGGGGCATGGTCCTTTGATACTTAGTTTCTTCAGGACTTTCATAATGAAGTGATATTGAGTTTTTGTCAAAGCATTGTACTTCATCGTCAGATTATCATGTGATTTTTACCCTAATTCTGTTAATGTGGTGCATTATGTTTATTAATTCGCATATGATGAAACATCCTTGCATGCCTGGAATTAAACCAACTTGAGTACAGCATGTTTCTTTTAGGTCTGTTATTGCATTTGGCTTGTGTGTATGTTTTAAAATTAAGTTTGTTGGTACAATTTAGATATACATAGTGATCACATTCATCATAGGGAATTTGTACCTGTGCATGATATATTTGATTCCTCTTTCTTCTTATTTCCCTTCCCTTAATACCTTTTTCCCTCCTTATTTACAAAGTTTTGTTTCCATTTTATTCTTCTTTTCTCACTTTTTCCTTTCCCTTCCTTCCTTCCTTTCTCCCTTCTCCCTCTCTAGTTCCCTTTTCTTATTGAATATTTTCTTCCATTTTTACAATATCTATTATACATTTTGGTCCTTATTTACATTTTCAGTTTCTCACACCAGAAAGACAATGTGATATTTACACATGTGTGTCCAATTTATTTCACTTTTGAGTACGGTGTCCATCTATTTAGCTAGAAAGTCTCAAGTTTATCCTCTTTTATGGCCCAGTAGTATTTCATGTTATTCAAAAAAAAAAAAAATCTCCTTTATCCGTTCATCAGTTGATGAGCATTTGGGTTTTATCCAAGATTTAGCTATTTCAAATTGTGCTGCTATGAGTATAGGTGTGACTATATCATTATAGTGTGACACTTTTAATTCTGTCAGGAAGATATTAAGAAGGGAAATAGCTGGGTCAAATGGAACCTAAGTGTTTCAGTTTTTGGAGGAATCTCCCCACAGACTTCCACAGTGGCTGCACCAGTCTATACTTCCATCAACAGTGGAGAAGGGTTTCTTTTTCCGTTTCCCCTCCAACATTTGTTATTGATTGATTTCTTGATAGTAGCTATTCTTTCTGGTGGGAGATGGAATCTCAGCCTTGTTTTAATTTGCATCTCTTGAATGACCAGTGATGTTGAATTTTTTAAGTATATTTATTTGCTGTGTGCTGTTTGCTGAGTGTGTATTCATCTCAGATGCTCATTTTTGGATTGGGTTTTAAATTTGGGGGATCTGAGTTTTTCAGTTCTTTCTATGTTCTACATATTAGTCCTTTGTCTGAGGAATAGCTGGTTAAACTTTTTCCCACTCTATGGGTTGTCTTTTCATTCTGTTGGTGATTTCCTTTGCTATGCAAAAGCTTTTAACAAGATGATATCCTAGTTATTGATTCTTTACAATATTTCCTGTGAGACTGGATTTTATTCATGAAGTCTTTGCCTGCGTTAATGTTTTCAAGAGTTCTGTTCTCTCTTTCATAGATTTAGTGTTTATATTTTAATATGTTTCTACTTAGTGTTTCTATTTCTATTTTAATGGATCTTCGAACCATTTTGATCTTAGTTTAGTGTATGATAGAAACCGTGGGTCTAGTTTTAGTCTTTGGCATGTGGAAAGTCCGTTTTTCCAGCATCATTTATTAAAGAGGCTATCTTTTTCCCAGTGGATGTGTTTGGCCCTTTGTCAAAGATAAGATTGTTGAGTGTATTTGGAGTTGTTTCTGTATCTTCTGTTCTGTTCCACTGATTGTCAGGTCTGTTTATTTTCCCAGTACAATGCTATTTTTATCACAGTAACTCTGTATAATTTCAAGTTAGGGAATGTGATGCTCCCTGCCTTGCCTTTGTCGCCCAGAATTATTTTTGCTATTCTAGGTCTCTTCTGGTTCCAAATGAATTTTAGAAAAGTTTTCTCTAGTTCTGTGAGATATGCTAATGGTATTTTAATTAGGATTGCATTAAATCTGTATAACAATTTTTGGAGAATGGCTATTTTCACTGTGTTGGTTATTCCTCCCCAAGAACAAGGGATATCTTTCCGTTTTTTGAAATCTTTGATCTCCTTTTATTTAGAGTACTGTAGTTTTCAAGGTAGAGACCTTTTACTTCCTTTGTTAGATAGACTCCTAAGCATTTCATATTTTTGAATGCTATTGTGAAAGGTGTTGTTTTCCTAATTTCTCTCTAAGTGAGTTTATTATTTGTATACAGAAATGCTATTGATTATTGGATATTGACTTTGTATCCAGCTATCCTACTGAATTTGATTATTAAATCTAGAAGTCTTTTGGTGGAGTTTTGGAAGTGTTCTATGCAGAGTATCATACCATCTACAAATAATGAGAATTTACTTTCTCCTTTCCTATCTCTATTCCTTTTTTGTTCTTTCTGTTGTCTAATTGCTCTGATTGATATATCCACAACTATATTGAATAAGAGTGCTGGTAATGGACAACCTTGTCTTGTTCCTGATTTTAAAGTGAGAACTTTTAGTTTTTGACCAGTTAGTGTGATGTTGGATGTTGATTTGTCATAAATGCCTTATATCAGATTGAGGTAAAGGCCATCTATTCCAATTTTCTGTAGGGGTTTTTAAATTCATGAATGGGTGTTTGTCTTGGTTACTTTCCTCTTGTTGCTGAGACAAAATACCTGACACCCAAAATTAAGGGAGAAAAGGTTTATTTAGCTCACAGTCTGTGGAGGTTTTAGTCCATACTTGGCTGGCTCCAAGGCAGAGTGGCATATGCAGAGGGCAACCGTTCATGGCCTGGGAACAGCAAAGCAACAAGAGCAAAAGGGAGGAGTGGCAGAGAAGAGCAAACCTCTTTTCCTCCCTTATATTGTAAGTAGGCTACCCCCACCAAGGAGGCAGGTAGCACTCACATAATCTCCATACCCTCCTCTTGCACAGGCTCAGGATGAACACAAAGTAAGCACCCTGACTTCCTGCTGAGTAACATAGTTAACCTTCTAAACTTCTCAAATTGACACAATGAACAACATCCCAGAAGGGTAAAGGCGTGTCCTTTTCACCCCAAGATGCAGAACTGCTGAGTTACTTAGCCAAACTTCTAGACTCCCCAAGTTGACACAATGTATCAATCGTAACAGTGTTGGGCTATGTCAAATGCTTTGTTGCATCTATTGAGATAATCATGTGATTTTTTACTTTGGCTCTGTTGGTGTGACCTATTACATTTATTGATTTGCATATGTTGAACCACCCCTGGGATGAATTCTACGTGGTCATGGTGTATGATCGCCTTGATAATTTCCTGAATTCTATTTGTCAGTATCTTATTGAGGACTTTTGTGTCTATGTTCATTAGGGAAATTGACTAGTAGTTCTCTTTTTTGGTTGGATCCTTCTCTAGTTTTTGTATCAGGGTAAGAGTTGTTTCCAGAATTGACTTTGGAAGTATTGCTTCCCTTTCAATTTCATTAAAGTGTTTGAGGAATACTGACATTAGGTATTCTCTAAATTTCTTATAGAACTCAGCAGTGAATTCATCAGGACCTTGTTTTTTCTTATTGGTATGTTTTGATGATGTTTTCAATTTAATTGACTGATATTGGGTTATTTAGGATTTTTATACCTTCTTAATTCACCTTTGATAACTTATATGAATCTAGGAATCTGTCCATTTATTCAGTGTTTTCCATTCTATTTGAATAAAATTTCTCAAGTATGTATTGATAATATTCTAGATTTCTGTTGGATTCATTGTAATTTCACCCTTTTCATTTCTAATTGCATGAATTGGAGTCTTTTCCTTCCTTTTTTTGATGAGATTGGCTAAGGGTGTATCAACTTTTTTTAATCTTTTGAAGAACCAACTCTTCTAGTCATTGATTCTTTGTACAATATTGTTTTCACAGTCTCAATTGCATTAATTTCTATTCTGATGTTTATAATGTCTTCCCTTGTATAAGCTTTGAACATAACTTGTTCTTCTTTTTCTAAAAGTTTGAGGGTCAACATTGGATTATTTATTTGAATTTTTCTGTTTACCTGATGTGAGAATTCATTGCTCTAAATTTCCCTCTAAGAATTTGTTTTATTGCATCTCATAAGTTTCAGTATGTCATATCAGTATTATCATTTAGTTGTAGATACTGTTTAATTACATTTTTAATTTCATCTCTGACCCATTGGTTGTTTAGGAGGCTGTTATTTAATTTCCACATTTTTATGGAATTTTTGTTGCTTCTTTTGTCATTGATTTCCAATTTCATTGCATTATGGTCTGACAATATGCACAGTATATTTTCAGTTCCTTTGCATTTACTTAAGTATGTTCTGTGGCTAAAATATGGTCTATTTTGAGTGCTTCTTTGGAGGGTCTAGCAGGGGAGTGCAGCTACTTATACACCCTTGACCAAGGAATGGTTGTCCTCTATCAGGAGTGGTCATCCTCTTTTACTGAGCATGCAGCTTCAGGAAGGATATATATATACAGCATTGAGGGAGGAAGGGGACACCAAACTATCTAGCCAGGTCAGCTGAATCAACCCTGGCAATCAATGGGGTGACAGACGTCACAACCAGATCACCCTCGCATCGTATATGGTCTATTTTGGAGAACATCCCACGTGCAGCTGAGAAGCATGTGTATTCTGATGTTGTGGCATGGAACATTCTGTAGACATCTTCTAAGTCCATTTGTACACAGGTTTGGCTCAGTTCTGATATTTCTTTGTTGATTTTTTTGTCTAGTGTTCTATTTGTGACAGCGGAGTATTGAGATCCCCATTACAATTGTAATAGATTATTTGATTTTTCAAGTCTGTTAATATTTGTTTTATATAGTTGTGTGTAGCTGTATTGAGTGCATATATATTTATGATTGTTATTTCTTTCTTTCGGAGTTTTCCCTTAACATGTAGTGACCTTCTTTGTCTCTTTTGATCAGTCTTAGCTTTAATTTCACTTTGCAAGTAGCATAACTACCCCTGCTTTTTTCAAGGTTCCTGTCACATCAAGTATTGTTTTCCACCTTTTGACTTTGAGTCTATGAAATTCTTTTCTAGTTGGGTATATTTCTTATATATTGTTGGATCTTGTTTGTTGATTCGTTCTGCCAGTCTGTTTCTTTTGATTGGTAAATTGATACCATTTACATTACTGGTTATAACTGATTTGTACTGGCTTATCCTTGTCATATTATTTTCTTGCTGTTGGTCCCCTGCCTTTCTCCTCTGTTTAACTGATTACCTTGCCTGGTGGCTTCTTTCTACCGGTGTTCCTGAAATTATGATCTTCATTATCTTTTTCTAAAATATGCTTCAGAACATTTTGTAGAGCTGATTTGGTGGTTGTTTTGGTTTGTGTCTGCATGTCCTCCCAAATCCTCATTCAGTCATGGGCTGGGCTTCTGGATTTTTGGTTGATCCATGGTCCAGTGTTGGAATTATGGGTGTGAGTACTACATCTACCCTGGGGCGGGTAGTTTGCATATAATGTAAGGGAGGGAAAGAGGCTGCTTACCGCTGCACCTCCCTTTTGCTCTGGTTGCTTTTGCTGTCTTCTGCCACCATGAATGGTTGCCCTCTGCCGTGGGCCACTCTGCCTTGCAGCCAGCTGAGTATGAACTAAAACCTCCACAAACTGTGAGCTAAATAAACTTTTCCTTCCTTAATTTTAGATGTTGGGTATTTTGTCTCAGCAATGAGAGAAAAGTAACTAAGACAGTGGTCATGTATTTCTTTTTGTCATGTAAATATCTTATTTCTCCATTGATTTTTTTTTGTTGTTGTTGTTTTTTGGTTTTTTGGTTTTTCTCCAGTACCAGGAACCGAACTCAAGACCTTGCACTTGCTAGGCAGGCGCTTTGCTGCTGAGCTAAATCCCCAGCCCTTCTCCATTGATTTTGAAAGATAGTTTTGCAGGGTGCATCAATCTGAGTCGGAGGCTGTTTTCTTTCAGGACATGCAATACTTCATTCCAAGTTCTCCTTGACTTAAGGGTTTAGTTGAGAATTTACTGTGATTTAATGGGCTTTACTTTGTAGGTGATTTATTTCTTTTCTAACAGCTTTTACTATTCTGTTCTTTTGCTGAATTTTTGTGATCTTGATTATTCTATGCCTTGGTGTAAGTTTATTTTGGTCAAGGCTGACTGGAATACTATATGCCTCATCTATTTGTATGTCAAATTCTTTTTCCATGTTTGGGAAGTATTCTGCCCTTACTTCTGTGAACAGGATTTTTATGGCATTTGAACTGTCTCTTGCTTTCTCATTCTCTTTGATCAGTCTTATGTTGTTCTTCTCTACATCATCTTGCAGCTCTTCCATTGATTTTTCATGGTCCCTGCTTATATTTTATTTTTAAGATATCTTTCTTTTCATGATTGCTAACTACAATCCTCTCTTGTAGATCTGATAGTCTATCTTTGCCTTGGTTCAATCAGTTGCATACACTTTCAATGGAATTTTTAATCTTTTGGATATCTGCTTGAATCTGTTTCATAGATTATATTTCTTTCCTATGCTGGGCACTCATAGTTTCCATCATTTTCATAAGTTCCTCTGATTTTTAAAATCTGTGTCTATTCTGCATTCACTGAGCAAGTCCTTCATTTTGATAGTCATTTCTTTTTTATTTCTAAAATTATTTCCAACCTGATTTCTATTTGGCCTCATTTATCTGTTTTTTTCTTTTTTTGCTGCTATCATTTTAGAAAATTCAGGTGGGTGGCTTCTTGTTTTCTCTATTTTGCTTTCCTCTGGACTTGTCCTGGGTAGGGTCAAGGTCTGGGGTTATATTTTGCTTCTGTATGTTGCCATTTTGTATTTTTAAATTTTATTTTGTTCTCTGTGTTGATGCTTATACATTTCTTATGGTAGATAGTTTTATCACTGGTATTGAGGCTTCTGTAGGTAATGTCTGTTCATCAAAGATGTCTTCTATTTGTAGGTGGTTCTTGGCCTTTGGATCTGTGCTATGATCTTACCTTCCAAATTTATTAGGGCTGAAAATAAATCATTTTAGCTCAGCACCCATTCCTTTGGTACTAATATATGGTGATGCTTATGACCCCAGACAATCACAGTGTTGTTATACCAAGGAGAACAACTCTTTACAACACATATGACACCCTGGCTAATATAGTACAATTAGCAATAACAATAGCATCAAGCACAACCTAGAAACTGACAAATTGTGGTAACTATTAATTTGGTACTCTTAACCATGGAAGCAATATCTACAGTTATATAACAATATCCTCAGCTTGTGTGCATTTATTGAGGATTTTTGAATCTATATTCATCAAGGATATTGGTTCTGTAAATACTGGTTTTTATTATTTCTTTTCTAGTTTTCTTTATTTGTGTCCATATCCAGTTTGGGTATCAGAATGATACTGACCTTGTATTGTACATATGTAACTGTTCCTTCTTTTCTATTTAATGAAATACTTTGAGAAACTTTGGCATTCTTCTTTAAATGTCTGGTAAAATTCAGTAGTAAATTTATTCCTGGGTTGTTGGTGTTGGGAGGCTTTTTATTATGGCTTTAACCTCATGGTATGCTATTGGTTTGTTTAGGTTTTTTACATTCTCATGGTTTAATATTGGTAGGTCATTTGTGTCTAGAAATTCACCCTTTGTTCTATGTTCTTCAATTTGTTTAAATATAGATTTTCAAAAATAGTCCCTAATGATTCTCGAGGTTTCAGTGGATACTCTTCTGACATCCCACCTTTTTATCTCTAATTGTACCAGTTTGTGTCTTCTGTCTCTTTCTTTTGATTAGTTTGACTGTGGAGTTATCATTCATATTTATCTTTACCAAGAGCCAACTTTTTGTTTATTCATCATTTGTATTTCTAGCTTAGTCTCTGTTTCATGAATTTCAGCTTTGATCTTTATTATTTCTTTCTATCAATTGGCTTAGGGTTTGATTTGTCCTTTTTTTTGACAGCTTGCGATGCATCATTAGGTTATATATTAGAAATCTTTCATATTTTTAATGTAGGCACTTATAATTATAAACTACCATTTTGAAACTGTCTTTTCAGTATCTCAGAAATTCTTATATGTTGGGTTTCCATTTTTATCTCATTCTAGAATTTTTTTATTCTAGAATTTTATTGATTTTTTATTTTGAAGAGAAAAGATAACAAAATAACAACCAGGACAAAATAAAACAACACAAAAACAATAAAAATGATACAGAATTTCAAAACAAGGTGATTGGAAGTTAGAAGTAGTTGTTGTATTACATACTGTTATCTTCAGTGAAGTTGCTCAGGTTAGTAGATGTAAGAATGCAAGATTGATCAGACAATTAAAGAGAATAAAAATAATAAACAGCATTAGGAAAGATAGAGTTTCTCTAATCAGTGTAGTAGGGATTCAACAATGGTTGTTATATTGCATATTGTTGCCTTCAGATTAGTTGTTCACATTACCAGATATAATCATGCAGAATTGGTCAGAAAAAGAAAAATTTAAGCATTAACTCTTCCTTTCAATAAACCAACAGACATCAGCAGTACAATTATCCCAGCTATCCTTGTATATCCTTATATATTTTTCCCCTCCTTCTTTCTTTCTTGTCTCCTTTCCCTCATCCCAGTTGTTCCTTCCCTTTGAGCGTCTTCTTTCCCTTTCATAATATCCATTGTACCTTTCAGGTTTTATTTACTTTTTCAGGTTATTACACTAGGGAGACAATATGATTTTATATGTGTGGGTCTGACTTATTTCACTTACGAGTATGGTCTCTAGTTGCATCCATTTACCTATAAAGGCCTCAAGTTTATCTTCTTTATAACTGAGTAATACTGCATTGCATAAAAATTCCACATCTTTTTAATTCATTCCTCAACTGATGGGCATGTGGATTGTTTCCAAGATTTAGCTATGACAAATAGTGCTGCTATAAACACTGGTGCACATATATCCCTGTGATATGATGTTATCAGTTCTTCTGGAAAAATACCTAGAAGGATAATAGCTGGGCTGAATGGGATCTCTAATCCCAGTTTTCTGAGAAATCTCCACACTGATTTCCATAGTGGCTGTACCAGTCTACACTCCCACCAGCAGTGGAGAAGTGTTTCTTTTTCCCAACAGCTCCTCCAGCATTTGCTATTGGTTGACTTTTTGATGATGGTCATTCTTTCTGGGGTGAGATGGGATCTTAGTGTTGTTTTGATTTGCATTTCTCAAATGACCAATGATGTTGAACATTTTTTCATATATTTATTTCCCATTTATATTTCTTCATTTGAGAAGTGTGTATTCATCTCAGATACCCATTTTTATTGGGTCTTTGAATTTTGGGGGGTCTTATTTTTTTTACTATCCTAAATAGAAGTCCTTTGTCTGAGAGACAGTCTGCTAAAATATTTTCCCAATTCATGGGTTTACTTTCTACTCTGTTGGTGATTTACTTTTTTTTTTTTTTTTTTTTGGTTTTTCTCCGGTACCGGGAACCAAACTCATGACCTTGCGCTTGCCAGGCAGGTGCTTTTGCCCCTGAGCTAAATCCCCAGCCCCTGTTGGTGATTTACTTTGATGTGAGATCCCAGTTATTGATTCTTTGAAGTATTTCCTATACAGTTTGGTTTTTGTTCATGAACTCTCTGCCTACCCCTATGTCTTTAAGATTTCTACCTACTTTCTCTTCCAGGAGATTTAGTGTTTCTGTTGTAATATTTAGATATTTGATCCATTTCAACTTTCGTTTAGTGTATGGTGATTGACATGAGTTGAATTTTAATCTTTGGCATATGGAAAGCCAGTTTTCCCAGCACTGTTTGTTAAAGAGGCTATCTTTCTTCCAGTGAAAATGTTTGACACCTTTGTCAAAGATAAGGAGGCTGAGTTTGTTTGTAACTGTGTCTGCATCTTCTAATCTGTTCCACTGATCCTCTAGTCTGTTTTTTTGCCAGTGAAATGTTGATTTTATCACAGTAGCTCTGTAGTATAATTTGAAGTCGGAGATTGCTTTTGCTATACTAGGCCTCTTCTGGTTCCAGATGAATTTTAGGACGTTTTCTCTAGATCTGTTATGTATACCAATGGTATTTTAATTGGGATTGCATTGAATCTGCATAACAATTTTGGGAGTATGGCCATTTTCACAATGTTGGCTCTTCCTATCCATGAACAAGGAATATTTTTCCATTTTCTGAAATCTTCTTCAATTTCTTCTTTCAGAGTACTGTAATTTTCACTGTATAATATTCTACTACCTTTGTTAGATTGATTCCTAAGTATTTCATTTTTTTTGGATGCTATTGTGAAAGGTGTGGTTTCCCCTTGTTTTTGTACAGGAATGCTATTGGTTTTTGAGTGTTGACTTTGTATCCAGCTATGCTACTGAACTTGCTTATTAATCTTAGGAGTCTTCTGGTGGAGGTTTTGGGGTCTTCCATGTAGAGTATCATGTCATCTGTGAATAATGATAATTTCACTTCTTTCTTTCCAATCTTTATTCCTTTTATTTCTCCCTCTTGTCTAGTTGCTCTTGCTGATGTTTCTAGAACTGTATGGAACAGGAGTGGTGACAGTGGATGTCCTAGTCTTGCTCCTGATTCTAAAGTGAAAGCTTTCAGTTTTTGTTTATTTAATATGATGTTGGCTGTTGGATTGTTGTGGATGACTTTTATCATATTGAGGTAAAGGCCATCTATCTGATTTTCTGTAGGGTTTTTATCATGAATGAATGTTGGACTTTGTCAAAAGCTTTTCCTGCATCTATTGAGGTGTTCATGTGATTTTTGTCTTTGGTTCTGTTGATATGATATATTACATTTATTGATTTGCATATATCAAACCATCCCTGCATTCCTGAGATAAATCCCACTTGGTTGTGTATAATCTTCTTGATGATTTGCTGCATTTTGTTTGCTAGTATTTTATTGAGGAGTTTTACATCTATGATCATTAGAGAGATTGCCCTGTAGTTCTCTTTTTTAGTTGGGTCTTTCTCTGGTTTTGATATCAGGGTAATACTTGAGTCCAAGAATGAGTTAGGGTAATTAAACCCCTGTCAATTTATTTAAATAGTTTGAGAAGACTTGGCATTAAATGTTCCATAAATTTCTTGTAGAATTCAGCTGTGAATCCATCAGGACCTGTGTTTTTCTTTGTTGGTAAGTTTTTAATTACATTTTCAGTTTCATTGACTGATATTGGGTTATTCAGAATTTTTATATTTTCTTGATTCAGCTTTGCTAATTCACATGTATCTAGGAATCTCTACATTTCTTCTGTGCTTTCCATCCTGTGAGAGCAAATATTTTTGACATAGGTATTGATTATCTTCTAAATTTCTAGAAGATCTGAGGTGATTTCACTCTTTTCATTCCTTATTGCATCAATTTGAGTTTTTTCTTTCTTTTTTGATGTGATTGGCTAGGGGCTTATGAGTTTTATTTATTCTTTCCAAAAAGAACTCTTCAATTCATTAATTCTTTGCACTGTTTTCTTAGTTTGTGTTACTTTAATTTCTGCTCTGATCTTTATAATTTTCTGATTTCTTTGGGCTTTGGGCTTGACTTTCTCTTCTTTTTCTAGAAGCTTGAGGTGCAGTATAAGGTTTTTTTTGTGTGTTCCTTCTATTTTCCTGATGTGGGAATTCACTGCTATAAATTTCCCTCTTATGACTGCTTTCATTGTATTCAACAGGTTCGGGTAAGTTATAACTGCATTTTCATTTGAGTGAAAATATTGTTTAATTTCTTCTTTAATTCATCTGTGACCCATTGGTTGTTAAAGAGGGTGTTATTTAATTTCCATGTGCTTATGGAGTTTTTGTGATTTTTTTTACAGTAATTTCCAATTTCACTGCACTGTGGTCAGATAATATGCATGGGATAATTTCAATTCTTTTGCATTTACATAAGCATGTTGTATGTGCTACTTATGGTCTGTTTTGGAGAACATCCCAGATGCAGCTGAGAAAAATGTGCATTTTTATGTCATTGGATGGAACACTCTGTAAAGGTCTACTAAGTCCATTTGTTCACAAATTTGGTTTAGTTCTGTTATTTCTTTAATGATTTTTTGCCTAGTTCATCTATCTCTTTGTGACAACGGAGTGTTAAAGTCCCTCATTACAACTGTAATATTGCTTATTTGATTTTTCATGTCTGTTAATATTTATCTTACATAGCTGGGTGCTCCCATATTTGGTGCATATATATTTATGAGTGTTATCTCTTCCTCTTGCAGTTTTCCCCTAACCAGTATGTAGTGACCTTCTTTGTCTGTTTTGACCATTGTTTGTTTGGAGTTCACATTGTCTGCAAGCTGAATAGCTAACCCTACTTTTTTCTGGGTTCCTGTCACATGGAGTGTTGTTTTTCATCTTTTACCTTTCAGTCTATGAATTGCTTTTTGAGTTAACTATGTTTCTTGCATACAGCATGTTGTTGGATTTTGTTTCTTCCATTCTGCCAGTCTGCTTCTTCTGATTGGTGAATTGAGGCCATTTACATTGATGGTTATAACTGATAGTATTACTGATAAGTATTGACTTATCTTTATCATGTTATTTTCCTGCTATTGGTTCCCTACTTTTCCCTTCTCTTCAATTGCTTGCTGGGCTTGGTGATTACTTTCTATTGTTGTTCTTGGAGTTGTGGTCATTTTTATCTCTTTGTAGAATACTGTGTAGTACTCTTTGTAAGGTTCCTTTTGTGGTCATGAATTTCATCAGTTGTTCTTTGTCATGGAAGTATCTTATTTCTCCATTAATTTTGAAAGATAGCTTTGCAGCGTATATCAATCTGTGTTGGAAGTTGTTTTCTTTCAGGACCTGAAATACATCACTCCAGGCTCTTCTTAACTTGATGGTTTGTTTTGAGCAATCTGCCACGATTCTGATGGGCTTTCCTTTGTAGGTGATCTGTTTCTTTTCTCTAACACCTTTTAATATTCTGTTCTTTTGCTGAATTTCTAGGATCTTAATTATTATGTGTCTAGGTGTAGATTTACTTTGGTTATGGTTAATTGGAGTTCTATACTTTGCACTTATGTGTATGTCAGATTCTTCTCCCATGCTTGGGAAATTTTTGCTACTACTTCTGCAAATAGTCTTTTCATGTCATCCACGTTTACTGCTGCTGTTTTGCTGACATCTATCAGTCTTCTATTGCTTTTCTTTGTCTCATCTTGCAGTTGTTGAGTTGTTATTTCCTGGTTCCTTGTTATTTCTAAGATATCTTTCCTTTCATGACTACTATCTCCAATGCAGTCTTTAAGGTCTGAACATCTACCCTCAGTTTTGTTCAAGTGGTTTTGCCAGCTTTCAGTGAAATTTTTATTTTCTGGATAGCTGTTTGAATCTGTTTCATGCATTCTAATTCTTTCCTATGTTGGTCATTTAATGTTTCCATCATATTTCTATGCTCCTCTATTTTTTATTTATGTCTTTAGATGTGCTGAGCAATTCCTTCATTATCGTTGTCATTTCTTTCTTTAACCTGAAAGATTATCTCCAATCTGATTTCTTCTATGGCCTGATGGAGTTCTTTCTTTACTTGAGTTGCTATCATTTCAGAAATTTCAGGTTTGTGACTTCCAAGCTCTTCTATGTCAGTGTCCCCTGGACTTATTCTGGGTGGGCAGGAGGTCTGAGATTGCATTTTGCTCCTTTATTTTGACATTTTCAAAGCTCCCAAAGTTCACCATGGCCCAGCACCACTCCTACAATAGTGGAGGGGTGGGGTGTGGCTCACTGAGGCCCCAGATTTTCCCATGGCACAGTGTCACTCCTACAAAGGTGTAGGGGTAAGGGGGCCCAATGAGTCTCCTGCAGTTTGCCAGGACTCAGGGTCTCTCCCACAACAGTGGGGGGCAAGGCATGACTCACCATGGACCCTGAAGTGGTCTGGGGCCCAGCATCACTCCCATGGCATTGGGAAGCAGCACATGGCTTACTGAGGTTCCTAAAGCTGTCCAGGTCTCGGTGTCACTCCCATGATGGTAGGAGGATGGGAGAGTAGCTCACCAAGGTTCCCAAAGCTGTTGGGGCTCACCTCTGCTCCCATGCTGGTGGAGGTGCGAGATGCTGCTTACGGAGCTTCTCAAAGTTGTCTGGGGCTCAGTGCTGTCTCCTCATTCTAGAATTTTTAAATTTCCAGTTTAATTTCTTCAATAACCCACTGATTGTTCAAAATGGAATTGTTTAATCTCCATGTCTTTGTATCTTTTCTATAGATTCTCTTGCTGTTGATTTATAGTTTTGTTCTGTTATAATCTGGTGAGATATAAGAAAATATTCCAGTTTTTGTATTTATTAAGACTTGCTTATGAACTAAAATATGATATATTTTGTGACCGTTCCATGAGCTGCCTAAAATAATTTGTATTCTGTAGTCATTGGATAATATATTCTATAGATATCCATAAGTCCATTTGATCCCATAGTATAGTTTAACTCTGATATTTATGTTTTAATTTTTGTTCAAATGAGCTATTTTTGAAAGTAGAGTAGTGAAATTACTCACTATTATTGTTTTGTGGTCTATATCCTGTCCCTTTATTCTGAGTAATGTTTGTTTTATGAAGTTGGGTGCACCAATGTCTGGTGGATATGTACTTATAAGTGTCCCTTTCACCAATATGTACTGACCGTCTTTTTTTCTGTTCTGACTAATTTTGTCTGGGTGTCAGCTTTGTCAGATACGAATATATCTATCCCTGCTTGCTTTCAGGCTTTGTTCACATGCAATACCATTTTCCATCACTTTGTTTCAGTTTGTGTATGTCTTTATCAGATGTATTTCTTTGTAAAATTTTTCATTTAAGAAAAAATCAAACAGGACTTTATACTCAAATACTAAGAATAACAATTGTTACTGTATTGTGTATCATTATCATCAAAGTAGTTACTCAAAGTCCAAGACATAAATTAAAAAGATTCTTATAAAAAAGAAACAAAGAGGTTATAACACAAATCTTTCTTTTCAATGAACTAGGATAAATTAGTATGATAAATGAAATCAATTAGTATTTGTACTAAAATACTTTAAAAACAATAGAATTTATAATTTGGGGAAGTAGTTGAACTTCTCACTATTTCTTATATATCTCTCTTCTATTTTGCTCTTTGTGTTTCTTGTATAAAAGAAACTGTAATATTTGAGCTTCTGTGTCTTATTTCTTTCACCTAACATTATGTTTTTTAAAATTTATTTAATTAATTTATTTTGTGTGTGTGTGGGTATGATGCTGGGGATCAAATCCAGGACCTTGCGCATGAAAGGCGAGGGCTCTACCACTGAGCCACATCCTCAGCCCAGCGTTATGTTTGTGGTGGATTGACAACTGGTGATCAACTTGTAACATCCAGCTGAACTGAATCAGCATGGTGCTGGGTGTGGGAGGCCCACCTGAAGATTGTTGCCAATAAAATAAAAAGGAGAGCTGAAGGAAGAGGATGAGGATGAGGAGGAGGAGGAGGAGGAGGAGGAGGAGGAGGAGGAGGAGAGAAGCTGCTGGAAGCTGTTGGATGCCACTGATTCTCCTGGGGCCATTGGCTGTACTGGAGGAACTTATCACACTGGCTGTCTTGGTATCAACTCAACTGTTCTCAATGTTGAAGGAGCCTGGGACTTTGTGGTCAGTGAGAATAGCTATGGCTCACTTGGGGGCTCTGGTTCTTACTTTGAGCATCACTTCCTGGCTCTGGAGGGGAAGATGGTTCACCGTTCAGTGTCCTAGAGAAGCTTGGCTTTTCTGATATGGACTCAGCTGTTCTCATTGTCAGAGGAGCTTGAGACCTCACTGTCACTGAGGATGGCTGTGGTACTTTTAGCGGGAGCTCTGTTTCTTACTTTAAGCATTGTTTCCTGGCTCCACTGCAGATCTCTCAGCCTGCTAGCACTGATCCTTCATCCCATTGGCACAGACTTTGTAGCTTCCTCTACTGACCTTTGGCCCTTCCCAGTGCAGATCCATGAAACAGACTTGTGTTAGACATTATCATGGGCTCTAGGCCTCCAGTTGGACTCAATGTTATGGGCTCTAGGTCTTCAACTGGACTCATGCAGGACACTACTGTGGGATCCAGGCTCTCAGCAGGATTCTCTGAGTCTTTAGTGTGTGGAAAGATTTCCTCCACTCTCTTTGTATGTGACTCTTTGGTTGACTATTATAAAATAATCCTGTAAATTATGTGTCATGTATTGTTTCCCTTGCAAACTTTGACTACAACAGTGTTCTTAAATTACATCCATTTGGTTGAATTTCTGTTTTATTCCAATCTGCCAATCTTGTCTTTTAATTAAAGAATTAGACCATTTATGTTTAAAGATATTATAAAGAGCTATGTACTAATTCCTGTCACTTTGGGTTGTTTTTTCAATGTTTGACCTTTTTCTGATTCTCATTTGATTGTCTGCTATTCCTCTTATGTGTGCAGAATTTCATTGAGCAACATCTCCAGTACTGGATTAGTGATCATGAATGTTTTTGGTTTATACTTACTTTGGAAAGCCTTTATTTCTCCCTCATTTCTGGATGATAGCTTTGCTGAATATAGTAATTTAGGTTGACAATTATTTTCTTTTAGGGCTTGGAGTACATTGTTCTGTGCCCTCCTGACCTTGAACTTTCTGCAGAGAAGTTTTCAATTTGCACTTATAAATGACTTGGCTTTTTTGTTTTAGGACCTTAAATTTTCTTTCCTTTTTCTGTAGTTTTGACATTATAATTATAAGATAATGATATGGAGATTTCTTTTCTGGTCATGCCTGCTTGTGACTCTAAATGCCTCTTCTACTTGGATGCCCATATCTTTCTTACGTTTAGGGAAAATTTTTGCTATTTTTTCACTGCATATATTTTCTATACCTTTAGTCTGCATCTTACCAGCCTTCTTCTACACAAAACATTTCTAAGTTTTGTCTTTTAACTTGAATGTCTTACTCATACATTCTTATTATTTTCTCTATTATGATCTGAATGTGGTAATCCATCAACCTTATCTTTAAGTCCTAAAATTCTGTCTTCAGCCTTATCCAACTCATTTCCAGTGAGTTTTTGACTTGACTTGTCAGTCTTTTCATTTCTAAGCTTTATGTTTGGTTCATCTTTAGAATTTGCAGCTCTTTGTAGAATTACTCCTTAATAACCTGCACTGCCTTTCTTAATTCATTCAGCTGTTTATTTATACATCTTTGAAGTCACTGATCACTCCAAACATCAATCTCTTGAATTTTTGTCTATATTTAATCTTCCTCAATATCTCTATGTTTGAATAATAACAAGTAATGGACCTTGGAAGAGTCATGCTGCCTTGTTTTTTGGTAATTCACGTGTTTCTCTGCTGAGCTGAATATTTTTTTCTACTTTCATGTGGAGTCTTCTCAGCAAGCAACCTTATTTTGAAAACTTGACCCACAATACCACTCAGAGAAGCAGAAAGAACCATAGTAACAATAATCACGTAAAGAAAAAACAGATTTTGAAATATAACAAAAACCAATGCAAACAATACTTATTCCACCATCAAAATTAGAAAAGAAATAGTCTATTACAATACAAAATAAGCTGAAAGGCTAAAATTAAGAACAGTTAAATGTAATAATAATAAGCCACTTTTAAAGGGAGGAAATAGCAGAAAGAAAACAAAAAGCAAGATATAAAAAAGGAAAGATAAAATGAGAAAGAAAAGAGCAAGAAATAAAAATCTAATTAATAAATAGCAACGTAAATACATTTGTTTAAAAGCAATAGTAATGGATAAAAAAAAGAAAATGAATTTAGAAAGAGAGAAAGAAAGAAAGAAAAATCCAAATAAACAAAGAAGGAAAAAGAAAAATAAGCTAAACAATTCCAAGTATTTGGATTGGTAAAGTTTCTTTCCAGGACCCGTGGTGCTGGAGTCTGCCAGGCGTACTGGAGGGGTACTGAGTCACACTTGAACCCCTTGCGTTAACCGTGCACTCCCACTTTACAGGAAGTTGCTGCAGGAATGTCTTTTCTGCTCAGTAGGGCCAGTCAATGGTATATTGTTCAGTTCTCTGTTCACTCCGAAGGTTTTGGTGTTTGTGTTCTTCTCTGTACCCTGGTCCATGGCTAGCCCAGCTAGCTTTGCAGCATGTGACTTAGTGAGGTATTCTACTTTCTACAGATGCCCCCCTGCCCATGCACTCTGGGATGTGGCAAACATCCCAGCAGAGGTGTGTCCACAGACATGTTGGAGCCATGACAAACAAACATCACACTAAATTGTGTACTAGAGAAGGCAGTGAGGAGAACCATGTAATCCCCTGAACTCAGCCCCAGGGCTTTCAAATCCAGCCCCTCAGAAAAGTCACATGTGTCAGGCTTGGGTCCTTACCACAGCTTGAGCTCTGGGAGCTTAAATTTGTCAGGGGTCTGTAATGAGTCTTCCCTCTTCCCAGTCACTGAGGCAGGGTGACCTCAGGGTCCCTAAGGCGTAGGTATTCTGTGACTTCTGATCCCCAGAGTACCTCGGTCTCAGAGAATAAGTCCCCTTTCAAATGGCTCCTGATCATCTGACGCTAAGATGTGGATTGTACAGAAGGAGTGTCAGCTTCTTGGCTCTTGACACAGCAGAGCTGAATGTGGAAGTCTCTCCGGCAGCACCAAATGAGGTTCACGCTGTGTACACATTCTGGAAACGTGTGCTGGAATGCAAAGCAGATGATTAGATGCTACTCCCTGAGCTTTATAACTCACATTTAAGGACACATCAGGACCTGACTCTTGGCAGTGTCTGAGACCTGCCCCACCCTGTGTACTTCTCCTCCATCTCCTTCAGAGCACATCTGGTACATATGGCGTGCCCAGTGGGGACAGCTACCACTGTGGGCTCCCTGAGGCTGCTACTCAGTGTTTTGTGCTGCGGAGTAAGCCTCGGACTGCAGGAAGGATGTGTGGGAGCTGGCTGGCCCGACAACCTGGGACGTCCCTCAATTGTAGCAGGTATATCCAGCTCTGGAGCAAAGCAGGGCCATCTAGGGCATGTGTGAGCAGAAGTGTGGGCCTGGCCCAGACCTGGCCCCACGTCTCTCCTCAGACAAGCCCATTCTTACCAGGTGGCTCACTCTCAGAAGCTGAGGTTATAGTGGATTCCCTGTAGTTTGGGCCTGGGAGGTTGGAAGCTGCATTGCTGCTCTGTAACCTCCATTATGTGGACCTCTGTTCTGCTTCCCAGGATGAGCAACTTCCCCTGCAGAGACTCACGGTCTCCCCTGACCCGTTACCAGAGGATTTGAAGTAGGACCCTTGCTCATTCCTGCCTGGCCTCAGGAGATGTCTATACTGGCAATTTCTTTGACTCCCCAGCCTGCGTACCTCCTTTGGTCTCCGCCTCCTGCTCCAGGCCTGGGTGACAGCGGCTCTGGGGATCTGTAAGAGTGGCTGCATCTCCCCTGCAGACAGGTGGCAATGCCCCAACTCTAATCCTGCCATTGTCTTGCTGCCATGTCCTCCCCAAGGGTAGCCTTAGGCTACAGGCAGCACTGTGCTCAGAAGAGTCCTGGACAAGAGTCAGGAACCCTGCCTCCTCCTGGCTCCTTGTGTGACTCAAATCTGCTGTCCTCTCTGAGCCCTCAGTCTCCGTCTCCAGCTTCCTGAGGTCTGGAATTGAGGCCGCCTCCTTGATTTCCCGGGGGTGTCCTGAGGACTAGAGCTAGCAGGTCTGAAGGGTTTACTGGGTGGCTGGTCTGTGGTTCACTAGCTGTGCCTCCACCAAGCTCCCCCCTCGTGGTTGGCTCCGTGTGTCTTTGGGCTCTGGAGCGTCCCTACATTTGCTCCTCCCTTGAGCTGCAAGTGATGCTGGTCCTCCATGTGGACTGAGGTCCAAGTGGCAGCAGGCGCCAGCCCCAATGCCGGTGCTTCTTTCTGGGTGGAAAGAGATGGGGGGAGGATGCTGCAGCCGAGCCTGGGGGGATGGCAGTTTGAATAAAGCTCACAGCCTTCTCCATGGCTGGGGATCTCAGTGTTGTTCATGAAGACCTTGTCTGTGGTCTTTGGATGGAAATATTAGGCACCGAGTGCTCATCAGGTCTCCAAGCAGTCTTGTGGCCCTGTGTGGAGTTCTCTTTGGCATCCTGGCTGCACATTCCTGAAGGGTTCCCCTCAGGGAGGCCAGCGATCTGCAGCCCCATCTCAGGCTCTGTCCTGGTTATCTGGCAAGGCCTCCCTCCCTTCAATGGCACCCTGAAATGGAGACGCAGACCCATGCCAGGCTGGCGCGAGGGACTGCTGTGCTCCACACGGCCGCCTCACTTTGGATCTGAGGGTACTGGGAGGGGTTCTGGGAACCTGGTGCCTGCAGGTCGCGGGTCCATGATTCTTCTGGAAGTCCCAGGGTGCCGAGTCTTCCGCTAAACACAGGTTCTTGCTGGCACAAGCCTTGTACGCCTCTGTTTTCCCAAGTTCCTTGTACAGTGCTGGTTACAGTAGAAGCATTTAGCAAATGTTTATTGAATGAAAGAATAGAAATTATATCCTGGAATTCTGAGAAATACCGTCTTGGGGATGATAATGAACAGATAGCATAATTAAAACCAGATGCCAAGGAGATTTTTGCATGTCTCTGGGGAAGACATTCCCATCATTTATTTGGTAAAAACTGCTCTCTGCTCCATCTTGAAGCCAGCTCTTTCCTGGCACTGGAAACACAATCTAAATAGCATTTAATTCCAGTGAAGCTGTTCTCGCTTCCTGCTCAAGATCCAATTTGACTTTGGGCCAGCCTGGCTTGGCCCGGCGTGCTGGGAGCCTGTGTTGTCTCCAGCCGGCCCTGGTGGTGGTGGCACAATTAGGACAAAGAACAGGAGGATGCGATGGTGTCATCTGGGCCATGCTCCTTCTGGGGCTTCTGCTTCACCTGGGCATCTTTCCCCCTTGGAAGGAGGCAGCCTCTGTCCGGGTGGGAGAGGAAGTGAGCTGGCCCTGGCAGTACAGCAGCTAAAGTGGAGAGAAGGGGCACAAGGACCCGCCCACTTGAGGAGCACAGAGGGGAACGAGTAGGTGGAAGAATGTGCGGAGCGAAGCATTCCATGTTAGCTGGGCCAGCTGGGTCACCAGGTGTCCGAGGCCAGGAAGGCTCTCAGAGCCTGGGCCCTGCCGGAGGGAACCCGAGACTCTGGATTCCACACACAAAGTCTGACATGGCCTTAGATATTCTGAGTCACCAAGACGCTGGACTCATTCATCCCGGAGCAGGGAGGCCAAGCTCATGTGCGGGTGTGTGGCATCTGATGTGAGTGGGTCTCTGCTGGACGCCATGGACTAGAGACCGTCCCAGGTGGAGACCTGAGAGCCAGTGGGCTGAGAGACGACCACAGGGGCAGGTGGCCTCCCAGAAGCCAGACACGTTTCAAAGGGCAGAGGCAGTCAGCCATGCTGAAAGCTGCTTAGAAGGAAATGCTTCTACAGTTTTCAAAGGACAAGAGATCCTGTTGATGCCAACAGGGAACGGAGTTCAAGAGCTGGGAGCAGAAGCCAGAATGAAGTAACTCCAGCAGCCAGGGTCTGGGAAGAACCCAGGACAGGGATGTCAGTGGTCCTGCATGGGGACATCAGTCCTGCCAACAAGAAAAGAGGAAACTGAGGCAGCGCTGGAGGGAGACATACATTGGGGCGGTTGAGCTTACTTTTAGGGCAGTGTACATCACAGGGCACTTCAGCGTCGAATCTTGATGATTTGAAAGTGGAGGACACTGCATGGGTGCAGTTCCGTTCCAGAGAAAGAGGCAGAGGTTGGAGGGGTCAGCCTCCCCTTCGTGATCTACACGGGGGTCCATCTTGTGCCCGGGATAGGCAATCGGGAAGGTTGAAGGAGAGGCAGTTCCTGTTTCCTCAGTGAAGCCTGAGGTGTTGGTGGATGGGGCAGGTGGAGGCTGGGAAGGAGTCACTCTGCAATGTATCAGAGTGTGGGGGGCTGGCTGGGCAGTGTGCCCACTGCTTGGCTGACGTGTGAGCCTGAGACCGGCCGGTGTTTCTGACTCGTTTACTGGGAGCACCCTCAGGGCCTGGCGAGCAGAGTGCATGCAGGAAGGGGTGTGATTCTCAGAGGAGATGAAGGCAGGGCTGAGACTCATCAGCAGGAGGCCAGGACGTGGGGTGATGGAGTTGGATAACGTGATTGGTGGTGCAATTAACTTAACATCGCAACAAGGTGTCTTTGATTTGGACCATGAGGACTTAGGAGTCAAGAGCACAGAATAAAAATGCTGGAGAGAGGTGATCGTTTCTGGGTAAGAGGCTCCTATGGTCCTGAGGAAGAGGTTGCCCAGGATACGAGTGGGGGAGGTGGTGTGGAGGACATCACCAGGTAAGGGGCCAGCAGCAAGTGGGAGGGCAGAGGATGCTCTCTATGGGCACTATGGGCACCATGGATGGTCACAGGAAGGCGTGAAGACCGAGGCGCTGAGGCAGGCTCGAGTCCTTCCTAGATGCTAGGTGTGGCTGGATCTCAGATGACACCACAGGATGGCCACTGACGGGCAGATGCACTGGAAGAGGCTGGACATTTCCATAAGGAAGCCAACAGCCATACCAGTATCCTAGTCACTGCCTGGATCCCAGGCCCGGGCCCAGGAGTGTGCCGTGAGTCGTGGCCACCCTGGCGTGCCTCAGGCAGGAGAACACAAAAGCCTGCAGAGAAGACATGGGAGCCAGAGGAGGTCTGGAAAGCAGCAGTGACCAGAGATGGGGAGGGCAGAGAGAGGGTGCTGGATGGAGGAGGGTGGCGGGGGCTTGAGCCGCAGGAGCGGGGGCTTGGGGCTGAGCGGGAGCCAGATCTGGGCAGTGAGGGAAGGATCTCTCTCCCTCAAGGCCAAGCCAGGCCACCAGGCTCCCTCAAGAAGCCAGTGCAGCCCGGTTTGGAAGGATGCCCTGTTCACAATACTTCCTGCCCTGCACTGTTTTCAAGCTGCCGCCAAAGAGATGCGTGAAAATGCTGAGCTGTCTGCATGTCTCTGCCACACACCCGGGGCCTCCAGGGTCATTCGATGGGAATGGGAGCCTGGCCAGGACAGCGAGCTCTATCTCTTCTCCATTGTTTACCTCGGTGTCCTGCCTCTCCACCCAACCCCCCCAGCTGCTGGCCGCTTCCTGTGCCCCTCGTGTCTTGACTGGAGGGGCCACTTCTGCAGGTGACACCGTCCCCAGGGATCCGCCGGGCCATCACCCGCTCCAGGCACTTGCTCAGTGTGAATCCTTTGGCTCCACCCAGCTCCTGGCACAGCCAGCGTCCCCAGCTTGCCCTGCCCACTTGCCTGCTTTGGTTTCTCCCGCAGTTCTGGCAAACATGTGTTTACCTACCTTGCACGTGGCTGTACCAAAATACAAAACTCTGGGCAAGAGTCTTTTATCTGTCTTGTTTTATTCTTAACACTGAACAGAGCATTGAATGTGTACTTGCTTAATAAATGACAGATACATAAAGTTTCTATTTATGATGATACAGAGGCGCACAAAATATGGACTCTGTACAATTTGTGCTTTTTATAAGTCAGAGAAGTTTACTTTGAGTTTTAAATACGGTTTAATTTTACTTCACCTAAATGCCACAATAGACACTGTTCCATAGTGTGAGAGCCAACTGACTGCATCAACCTGAGCAACAAATGCTCACCTGGACTCACTCGGCGTCGTTCTGGGTGAATAGCCGCCCAGGGAGGATGGGAACCAGAATGGCAAAAAGGGAGAGGCAGAAGGCAGGCTCACTTCTGTTTCTCCAGAGGAGCTCCGGTCCTCGCCTTCACCTCGGACATCATCTCCTGGCTTCCAGGGCAGAGCCTTCAGCCCCCTGATGCCGACTTGCAAGGGACACCGTGGTGAGCTCCAGACCTTCCACTGGATCCTTCATTCTCCAGAGTGCAGACCCTCTGCCCTCCTCCGCCGCTGACTCTGCTGTAAGCTGGTCTTGTAAATCCCTATATATTTGTGTATCTTGCATTAAATGTGTTTGTCCAGTAAACACCGACTAATACACATAGCAATATGCATAGCAATCCACGAAACTGTGGCGTACAGATTAGTTATAATAACTGTAACCTCTTCATCTTCAGTGTTAAGTTTTTGGCCTCCTGGCTTTGTCGAAGAATAAAGAGTAATACGAGTAAGGTGCCGTCGGGAATCTGATACATTCTCTTTGAATTTCAACCTCACTTTTCTTTACCTGGTCCCCCTCTGTGCTGCTTGGCACATGAAGGTCCGTAAGTGTCATTTTAGCGTATCAAAATGAACACTTAATCAATAAAACATCGCCCACTTTGTCCTATTTAATTTTTTTCACTTTGATCTGTACTTTATCCTGGTTGTTATTGTCTCCCGAGCACTCTGTGAGTTTTTCTTGGTATGTATCTGTCCATCCCTTCACTTTTAATCTTTCCACCTCTCTGCTTTAGTGGCTTCTCCTCGAGGCAGTGGATGCATCAACCAAGTTTTGTTCCAGTTCAAAAGTCTTTAGTAATGAATTTAAGCCCTTTAAACTTCCTGCCATAGCAACATGTTTCATCTGATTTCTATCCCATGGTTTCATTGTGCTTTTGATCACTTTGTTTTCTTAAAATTTTTGTTAGTACATATTTACGGTACATAATGATTACCTGCATTGCTGGTTCCATGCATTGTTGGTACATGTAACGTACCTGGCACAGCCCGCATACCATATTAATGTACCATAATGATTACATGCATTGCTGGTTCCATGCATTGTTGGTACATGTAATGTATCTGGCACAGCCTGTGTACCATATTAATGTTCCATAATGATTACATGCATTGTTGGTACATGTACATAATGCAACTTAATTCTTTGTGCATCCCCTTCCCATCCTGGCGTGTCCCAGCCAGTGGGACCTGGAGCTATGTCCTTCCCCTTCCCATTTGCAAAAGATTTATATAGATACATCCATTTGCCTTTGTCCCTTTCAGGGCAATGAGCTGGAACTCAGCCCCTAGGATGCAGATTCAGATGGTGGCCTTTGGCTTTGCTTCTTAGCCTTGCATATGTGCCTACGGGCTGGAGACAACTTAGTTCCTTAGTGGCCTTTCCACCTTTATGAGCTCCAGACCTCCTTACTGTTAATTCCTCCCAGAACTCAGGCTCCAGATTTCTAGGCTTTCCTGTTAAATTCTGGAACTGAACAAAGCCCACCAATTCCAAACAGATTCTCCACGTAGGTTCTGCTTTAGGAACTATTAGTGATGTATCACCTCGAGCCGTACTTACAGCAGATATTAATTGTGTGTTTAAATTGTTCCAGGATCCTTGTCCCTGCTCTTGTTCCAAGCTCTTTTAGCTGCGCTGCTTGTTTTGTTCTTTCCCTTATCTCACGGTTGCCTAGTGTGTGTCACAGGCAGCCTGGGGAGACAGCGTACACCGCCGCTGTGTATTTTAAGCCTTTGCGTAGCTGAGACTTAATTTTTCTTGACTTGGTTGCAGACGCTGAGTGGGACTCAGAAAGGTTAAATATAAATATTTCTTCTCAAAGTGCTGTATCCTGGCTCCACTGCTTTCTGTCTCATGATGCTGAGGGGAAGCAAGGGGAGGTGGCACCACGGTCTGGTGTCCACCCTGAGCAGAGGATGCCCAGGTAGTGCCTCACATGCGGGGATTCACATCCCTTCTCCGCGTTGCTTTGTCCTGCCAGAGCACCACGGCACCTCTTGCATCCTGCAGACCTTCCTGCAGAGAAACCAGGCCATGGTGACACCAGTTGTCCAGGGACAGGAGCAGGGCCAGGCTGGAGTCCACGTCTTATTCTCTTGCAAATCTTGGTCTCCAGGGTGGTTTTTCTCTTCTACTTCTTTTCCTTTCATCCAAGGAAACTTCTCACCAGCTTATTGGCTGCAGGGAAGACACCCAGCATAAACATCTCCCTCGCACTGATTTAAAGGGACCCCTGGTTGTGTTCCACAGCTGCTTAGATTCTCTTGGAAGGGAGGTGGAGGCCAGGCCGGTCCAATGTACTCTGAGTGTATAATCCTCACTCTATTGGAAGTTTCTCAGTCGTGAAATTGGGGTGAAAAATAGGAAGAGCAAGGTACAGGAAATGAGCTCCTCTGAAAAGCGCCCTTTTTTATCTGCCGGAACCAGTCATCCAGGAGAGCTGGAATAGTGAGTAAGAATAAAAAGAGCAACATTGCTTATGTTATTATTTTCATATTATAAAAACAAACATATGTGTATTTTAGTTAAGCAAAAAGTTAAGGACAAGCCTGATCATTTTTGTGTTAGAATTCCAAGTTTCAAAGAATAAGACAATATCTACCACTGAAAACAAGTCTAGATACAAGGTTTGTTTCTCTGAGAATCTCAGCTGATCCTCAGCTGGATACTAAAAGGTATATTCTCTGGTAGCAGAAGAAATACTCCTGTGTTTTGGGGATGGCTAGCTCCAAAATCCTCGATTCAAAGCTATACATGCTTTCAGTTGTGTATGTTAGAAATAATCCAGAGACAGAGCCTGCTGGACACTGGAGCTTCCTAGAACAGGAAGGTAAAGGAAGATGGCATCTCAGAGTCCCAGCTGGATAGGAGGATGAGGTCCAGTGACCCCCACACAGCATGATGAGTGCAGGTAAATGCGAGGTGCCGTGAGATGCACAACTGCTAAGAGTAGATTTTAAATGTTCTCCCCACAAAGACATGTTAAGTACATGATGTGTTGGGTATATTAGTTAGCTTAATGCAATTATTTCACACCATGCACACATACTTAATGTCACACGAACTCCATAAATGCACACAATTACTATTTATCAAAACTTCAAAAATCTTACAGCAGAAGTGATTGATATGTAGTTTAGCTTTATTTAATCATTCCGCATTGTGTACATACATAACAACACATTGTGCCTTATACACATATATAATTATAATTTGTCAATGAGAAGTAAAATTAATTAAAAACAAAATATACAAAAGGAATGAGATTTCAAAACTGAACAGGATACAAACAAAGCCAATAGAATATCTGAAAATAAAAGTTAATAGATATTTGAATTTAGAACCTCTAGTTTGATTAAGTAGCATTTTGTGTTCATGTGAATATGGCATCAATGAACTGAAATATAAACACCAGGTGTTCCTACAGGTGAAAGAGAATTTAAGAGACTGGGAAAATAGGGGGAGAGAGTGTAGCACTCCTCTAATTGGAGATTCAGAAAGCAGAGAAAAGGGGACAGGAGCCACTGTGTTCCAAAGAGAACTGCCAAGGACTCCCCAGGGTTTATGAATGAATGTGGCCCCCCACAAGGCTCATGGATCTCAAGCAAGTGACTGAGACACTCAGTGCCTACATGTAGGTAGGACCACTGCAGGACAGGGCAAAGTAAAGACCCAGAAGGCACCAGGGCCTTGCTCTCCAGGGAGCCGGAAGACAACTGAATTCTCAGAACTGAAGGTAGTAGAGCATGTTTTTCATCTGTTAACAGAAAATTATGGTCAAGTATCATGTTCCTGAGGAATAGAACTTTTCAGAATTAGAGGGTATTGACAAACGTTCATACAACATAGGACATGTGGAGCAGTGAAGAGGGATTTGGTAGGGGAACTTGCTCAGCCCATCATGGAGCCCAAGAAGACCCATACTAAGCAGTCCATGGGCTGGAGATCCAGTGATGCCCATCATGCAACCAGGCTCATGTTTGCAGATGCAGCACCAGGGACGCCTGGTACGTTTTTCAGTCTGAGGGTGTAGGCCCAAGAGCAGGGCAGCCATGGCAAAACTCCTGAGCTGCAAAAGCCAGGGAATCTGGAGTTCTCATGCCTGAGGGCAGGAGAAGAAGGGTGTCTGGCACCAGGACAGAGTGCTGAAAGTTGCTCTTCCTCCACCTTTTTGACCCTTCTAGGCCCCTGGCTGATGGGATGGTACCTACCCAAAGAAGGTCAGGTCTTCTCCACCTGAACTACTGACTCATGCCTTGATCCTTTCTGGAAACATCGTTGCACCACTTGGGGCAGCTCCAGCATTCCCAACAGACACCAAGATATGGGGCTTCCCTTTGAGCAAAAGGGCGCAAGTAGGATAAATGCCTGCTAAGAGGTGGGAGACATTAACCCAGAGATAACAGTAACCTGAGTATCCCTTAATCCAGGAAGGAGAAAAAATAAAACCCAAGTGATACTTGAACCATAGAAAATGGTCCCTGAAGGGAGAGCCAAGATACACACACACACACACACACACACACACACACACACACAGAGAGAGAGAGAGAGAGAGAGAGAGAGAGAGAGAGAGAGAGAGAGAATTGGGTGAACTTGAGCACACGTGCACTTTATTCCACAAACTAATAACTGTAATTTTGGAAGTCAAAATAGAAGGTGAAGTTAAAGCTTAAAAATCTTAAAAATAGCTTTTATATGAGGTGTAGGGGGAGAGAGATAATTACAGCTGAAGCATCTGAACAGGGTGTTTAAGAAGTGGGTAAGGATATCGATTAACTTTAAGTTGTATGAAGTTCAAACTCAGTTTAAAACTAGTGGAATATCCACAAAAGTATAAGCAGAATTTGTAGCTGAAAAAGAAAAGGAGAGGGAGAAGAAATGCTTTCAGGTGGAGGTTGGAACGGTGCTGGGCTCACCTCTTGCAGGGAGAGTCTGGAGCCCTGCACCAAGCTACGACCTGTGGCAACACATCCTATCCAGTGCTGGGAAACAGGCCTCACTATGCTGTAACCCCTGACAGGGAGCCAGATGGGAAAGTCCTGAGGTTGCTTTGGCTTTTTGTCTTCGTCACTTTGCAGTTAATGCGCAGGGAAAGGTTTCTAAGCAGGGCAGTGATCCTGCTGAGCTGAGATGGCAGAGGCTGTGTTTTAGGAGGACGGGGTGGCTGGAGTTTGCAGAGCAGAGAACAACAAATACCAGAGCTAGAGAAGGTTTTAGAAGGGGCCCTTGTGAGCTTGATGGTAAATACAAACTATATGTAGGCATATGAGATGACCAAAGCATGACTAGGGGAGGTGTAAGCTGAAAATTTCATGTAGATATTCCTCATTTACCTGTACCCCTAGGAGCATAAGGCTGGGTTCTGTCGTCCCATCCCTTTTCTGCTGTAAATTTGTACTATAATGTAGTAGTAGCCATCTATGCATCTCAGAACCTTTCCCTGAGGGCTACAGGAAGCCAGCTATGTGTTTCCCACTTGGTATGATAAGCAGCAAGTTGTGTGCACATGTGCAAAAGTTACAAAATAGGGTTCTCCTCCACCTTATGCTGTATTAACTGGTTTTGTGCATGTTTGCTTGAGTGTCACACAGAGCCCAGTAGACTTTTCTGATTTTTCTGGTAGAGGTAGCCCAGTTCAATACAATGGCACATGAAAAACCAGATTTGTAAGTTTTAGAGGAGGTCACAAGTGAATCATCAGATGTAATGCGTGCATTCCTCATGCATGGATGATAAAGGTGTTCCATTATGGTAAAATACATGCTTTCCTAATAGAAGAGTGGTGTGGATGGATGATGATGAGGATGATAATGATGCTGCTGCTGCTGCTGCTGCTGACTTTGACATTGGTCATGTGAGCCAAAATTTCTGTGACAGTGAATTGGAGCAAAGATCAACTGATACAAACAAAAGGAAAGCAGACCTCCTTGATTTAGATGATGAAGAAAACAGCAATGAGTGCATATATGACTAGTCAAAATGTTTCAAAATGGCTATGCAATCAAATGAAACAATCAGTATTAGAACTAGGTCTGAAAATATAGTGAGAGGTTAGCAGGGGTGAAAGGTATTGGACAGAATACCAGCACTGCCATTCAATGTAGGAAATTGTAACAGATGAAATGCTACAAGATGCTGTAAGATACACAAAGGTGAAACACAAGTAAAATGTTCTGTATGCACCAATAGGCATATTCAAAAATGTACTTATTATGACACCTCATTAGGTGAACTGAAAACATTCATAGGTCTGCTGTACTTATCAGGGATTTCTCATGGTAATTACAGGAATGTAAAATAATTGTTGAAAAGTGATGGGCCAAAATATGCCATACCATCTTATATCCTTGTAGATGCAAACATTTATTATGCTTTAAATTTAGACATTTATCCTGGAACTCAGCCATCAGTTCCTTATTCATATAGTAATAAACCAAATGATGTTTTGAACAGACTTTTGCTCGCAACTCCCAAACATTGGAATGTGACATTGGCAATTGGTTTACTGGTTTCCAGTTGATGTTACATTTGCTATTAGAGCACAAGTTGACTAACATAGGAACTGTACACAGGAGCAAAGCAGACATTTGAAAGGAAATGTTGCAATTTCAAAATAGAGAACTGTATAGTATAATGTTTGTATTTCAGAAAGATACGGTGCTGCCCTTGTATATGGCAAAGAAAAACAAACTGATACTGTTGATGACATTTCCCCATGATGGAAATATTGATAGGGAAACCTTGGCAAGATGGAAACCTGAGATGGAAACTTTCTACAACAAAACCAAAGGTGGAATAGATATTGTTGATGAGTTAAGCTGCAACTGTGATGTCACTTGAAGCACAAAGCATTGGCTAATTGCTGTGTTTTACTTGATCCTAGACATGTGTGGTATAAATAGTTTGATAGTGATAGTTTGCAAAGACAATAACGTGCAAAATATCACAGAGAAATTTTCTTAGAGGATTGAGACTGGAGCTCATAAGAGATCATTTACCACAGAAGAAAATCAAAATGTTTTTGCCCAGGGAACTATGCAAAAAAATTGTGGAGCATGCTGGTGAGCTGACAGGTGAACAGGCAGGCACGGCATCACAAGGCTTACTACAACAATGGGGAAACAAGAAAGATGTCAACTTTCTTACAAGAAAGTACAGGGAAACAAAATGTACATGCTATCAGTGTAAGTGATACTTGTGAATGGAACATGCAGTTGCCATGTGTGAAGACTGCTTTGAAAGGTGAAGCAAAGCTTATTTCTGTGGTAAACTTTTATTTGTGTTTACATTGTAGTTTGCACAGGTTTTTATTTTTGATGTTTTCTTTTAGGTTTTGTAAGCAAGTAAATAACTCATGTGAAAATGTTGAGGTCTATTGTAAACACTCATTACATATTTGATATTTTATTTTATTGACATGTTATTTCCCTGCTAAGTGCGTGTTGTATAATATAGTAGGAAGCTCCTGACAAAACAGGGAAAGGGGAGAGATGACAGACTACTGTGGAGGAAAGGAAAGCTAAGCACATGTGCTGTCAGTTTAAGCAAGATGTGTGCATGGAACATGCAGCTGTCCTGTGTGAAGACTGCCTTGGGTGTGAGAGTAGAAGTAAAGCTTATTTTTGTAGTAGAGTTCTATTGATATTTTTATTGTAGGTGTTAAGAATTTATTTCTGTGTAAGCAGATACACAGCTGACATGAAAATCTCAAGGTCTATTCTAAACGTACAATACATATTAAGAATTTAATAATTTATTTTATTGATATCTTATGTTCCTGTTAACTACACACTGTATAATACAATCAGAACCTCCTAGGGCTAGGAGGCTACAAGTGCTTGCTTACCATGCCTAAGGCCCTGGGTTCAATCCCCAGCACCACATACGCAAACAAACAAAACAAACAACCTCCTCACAAAACAGAGAGACCACTGAGATGTCAAATATGTTCTACAAAAAGGCCAGGAAATCAAAACACATGTGCCCTCAGGGTCAGAGATGCATGTGTATGGAACTTGCTGCTGTCATGTGTGCAGACTTCCTTGAGTGTGATAATTGAAGTAAAGATTTTTTGTAAAGTGCTATTGGTATTTTCATTGTAGTTCATATAAGAATTTATTTGTGGTGTTTTTCTACTTTGTACACAAAAAGCAGTCAATATTGAAAATTTTGATGCTTTTTAATAAACACTTAATAAATATTAAAAATTCAATACTTTACTTTTGTGATTTTTTTCCTGTTAAGTACTCATTGTTTTATATAGTAAAACTCATAAAATGAAAATTAGTAATTCATGAATAGAAATACTCTAAAGAGTAAATGTGGGTCTGACATAACCATGTCTCTGCTCTTGATGACAAAATTACTGTCATATTCTGGGGTAATGACTGTTTAGACTTATGACTGAGGAGTGCCACTTGCACTTACGACCTGCATTCAGATTTGCAACACAGGAAATGGAATGACAGTGTGGCCTTATGGTGGCTCCTTCTACAGTATAGCTCTGTGTGTTTTACTGATTGTACTGTATAGTACAGTACTGCAGCTTTCTGTTCTATTATACTTAACAGTACTGTATGTATGAGTAATGCAAATGAAAACAAAATTGTCAAGTTAGAGTTGCCTTTGGCCATTTCTTTGTTCTGAATATTGTAACGTGCATACTTTATATTCCTCACTTAGCAATTGATTCATGTAAAGACCCAGGAATGTGACTCAGTTCTTAAATTGCAACAGCAAATAGAAATGCCAAAATGACACCCAGGGTTTGGAGGCAGACTTGTTTTGCATGGATGAGCACTGATCAGGGTCATTCCCAAATTGTCAGGCCCTGAAGGCTCAGGGAGGGAGGTTTTTATGGGGTCTGCAAGGGTAACTACAAAGGCAGAGCACTTGGCTTTCTTTGATTGGTTCTTACAATATACATCATAGTGGCCAGCTATGCATCGCAGTGACCAGCTGTTTCCAAGAAACAAAAGTAATAGGAGGTATAAGTGGAACCGTTACCTGGGCAACAAATAAACTGCAGTGTACTGGCTGGGGGGCATTTTCTGCTACATTTCCTCCCTCTTTTAGTTTCCCCAGCAAGTCTTTGCTGGGTATGTTACATGTGGTCTTTTGAGACAAGGCTCAACTAGAAGCAGTAACATTAGGGTTGTCAGTGATCTTAGGCTGGGCCCTAGCCAAGGTCCCCAAGACTGTATTATCACAGAGATTTTCCCTAAGTTGCTTTTAGGAAGAGATATGATTTAGGCCTGTCTGTTCTGTAACACTACTCTGTCAAGGGAGTGAAGGAGTTAATGTGAGTGTCCGATGTGCCTTGGACGCTTATCAAATCTTGATCAAGTGTCTGACTAATTGTCCATAGAGCTAAGGCAAAAACCACAGCTAGGAGGGGTGTAGGTAAGCAAGGACTGGGGTAAGCAGCTTAAAAAGGGCACAAAAATCAAAGGGAATAGTATGGAGCAATCCTGTGAATGATGTCCTCAGGTTTCAGCCGTGTGTGGACTGATCAGCATCTGGAGTGACCAGAGCAGGGCTTTGAGTGTGTCATCTCTTCTGAGTGAGCTTTGGAGGAGCTCTCCAGTCCAGGTAAACTCTGCAACAATCATCTGAATAGGCTCTTTTAACTCTGGAATGGTGGATCTAAGGTTGGATCTCTGAAACTTGTAAAGACAGTAAATATGTACCTGGATAATGAGTGTACAGGAGTGCCTATGGGTATAGCTTGTCTTTTAGATAAATTTTTATGGAGCTACTTACAAGTTATTTCTGTAGGATTATGTTTCTTGACCTTTTTAGAGCTTTGTGGCCTGTATGCTGCATGTAGTTTCTATTTAGTTATTTTAAATGCTGGTCTATTATCACTGCCATTGATCAAGGATAGGCCATATCTAGGGATGATTTTTCACAGCAGGATCCTAAAAACTTTTATTGCCCTCCCAGCTTTGGTATGGAATGCCTTGGGCCAGCCTGAGTAGGTGCAGATGAACACTAAATTTATCTCTATATCTTTAAATCAGGGAGGTGAGGGTCAGTGACACAGATGCTGAAGCCTGAGCTGGCCGCAGAGGTTTGGGCACCAGCGCTGCAGCTTGAGCTTGTAGAGCATATGGGGGCAGGTCTGGCTCTGATTTTTCTGGCTGGGAATGATGTTTCAGTTAATCGGACCACAACAGGGGCTTAGGAATGCAGGTTTGGAGTCCTTGGTGGCAGGTTTGTAAACAGCAGCAGGATGCAGTAGCCGGAGAGCTTTGACCAAAATAACTTTGTCCAAGGTGCCATGATATCTAGCCTGTTGGCTAGATACTCCATTCCTAAGAGGTACTTCCAGCCATAAACAGGGTGTACTCAGCATCTGTCAGGGGGTTCATTTTTAGGTCTGGTGAGTTTTAGAACAGTTTATCAATCAGTGCCAGGCAGTCATGGTCTGGTGTGCTCAGCTTGGTGGGTAGGATTGAGTGGTCCTCAATTATTATTCAGGAGGTCCAATACAGCATGTGGCACCTGAACAGTTAGGTCTTGGCCTAAGGTGAGCTTGCAAGCTTTCTTGATCAGAAGGATCCAAGTATTTGCACAGATAGGCCAGTGGACACTCCCAGGGGCAGAAAGTCTGAGTATGCATTGCTGTTTTTGTGAACTCAAGGATCCAGATTCTACAGAAGCCAACAACTCCAAGAAATTTTTAGTTTCTTTCCTGTAACCAGTGTATGCCAGATATTGCAACAGAGCTTTTGTGTCTTTCCAGCAGGCAGCTTGGGTGTCACTAATCGGAAGTGCAGTGATAATTTTGCTTAGAAACTAGCAAGGTCAGATGTAGGTGCTTTTTCAAAGAGGGCAAACAATGTTTTGAACCTCTGGGAGGTTGAGTCCAGGTCAGTTGGCTTTTGAGTCCAGAACTGGGGTCTTTGCAAAGAGGAGCTGGCTGACAGGAGCCAACTGGAAGTAAAAGAAGGCATCTTTTAGGTCCAGGCTTGTGTACCAGTAGGCTGTGGGTGGTAGAAGACTGAGGCAATGTATATGGAAGGCAATCGTGGTGGCAATGGCAGCTTGGAGCTCTTGAACTGGCTTTACAGGCAGGACAGGTGTATTTTAGCAGTTTGACAGTCTATAGACATTTTGCAATTTTGAAGCCTCTGGATTTGTAGTTGAATTCCTAGTTGAGCCTCTCATGGCATGGGGTATGGTTTAATGCAGGTGGGGGTTGCCCAGGAATGCAGTTTCACAGTCAGAATTCTTTTCTTGGCAGACCGTGATGGCAAGCAGGACAGGCTGTCCCAGAGAAATGTAGGGACAGAGAAAGAAGCTGTCTCAGAGAAAAAGTGCTGGTGGCTGGGCCAAGTCTGTTGCCAGCACCTCCCCCAAATAGTGGGAGAATTCCCAGCCCTTGTGGAAGTTGAATCCAAGTGAGCTGCAGCAGTCCAAGAGGGGTGTTTTAGTTGGGAACTGCAGAGTGCAAAGTGATGGCAATGTTTTTGATGACACAGTTTAAGGGAAGGAGAGGAATATTATTCCCACGACATAGGAGATGGTCTGAGAGCAATGAGGGCTGCAGACCCAAAGATGAGTGTTTGGCTGAGACCTCTAGGGGCGGGGTGGAGTGTTCAAAGTTTCAGGACTGCGGTTATCTCTCTGAAGTTGATGCAGGGTTGAACAAGAGGGAGGTGACTGGCTTGAGGCCTTTAGCTTGGCTAGGTGTTTTCCAAGCTGCAAGTTCATGCCTGGAAGCAGAAGCAAGAGACAAGAGTGCCCTTGCCCCAGTGTTGGTAACTTTTTCTCAGTATGGACATGGAAGCTTTTGAGAATCCTTACCTTTTAATCTGAAGGGCATTTTTTTTTTTTAGTCCTTATATTAGGCTTCTGGGTAACAGTGGTAACTTCTGACATATTGATGAGCTTTTTGTCCCCCCTCCAGGATATCTTTGGGAAGTGCTTGACTGATTTTATGCTTCTAGGTGGGGCAACTTTTGGGAAAGTCTATGGCAACTCATTTTTCAGAGCTGACAGTCCAAGTTTTCCTCAGTGAAAATGTGGAACTCGGAATTGCTGACAGCCATCTCAGGTGGGCATTAGATGACACCATATGGCCAGGGTAAGAAGCAAAAGCTCTGGAGGGAGGGCCTCTGTGGCCGAATGCAGGCCAGCTGGAACCGGTTCAATTCACTGGAAGTAGAAAGTTGGGAGTGGGGAGTGAAGCGATAGGTGTTGGCAGCAACTGCAGCAGCCAATGAGGGCACCAGGGTGGAGTTCTTGGGAAGGACGGGCCTCTTTTTTCTGCCCTTTTTCTTTGCTTTGAGCAGTTTGGTTTCATTTTTAACTCTGTAATCCCAGAGAAACCTTTTTTTCCCCGTAGTCAGCCACTGTGGGTTTTGCCTAATTAGTTCCCACCTCTGACTTCCTACATGTGTTGTGTACCCTTGAATGATGGTGCAACAGACAAAGGGTGGGTGCCCCTCAGAGAGAGAGACCATTCAGATGCTCACCTGGCCACACCCTTCTCAGGGACTCAGGAACGACTTAGCTAGGGAGGGTGTGAGGCCTCTGCTATGCCATATGTCAATTGCCACAGCACCGCAGGTGAGGGCCCGACCAGCCGCCATGACCAGTGCTTCCCAGTCGGTGCACAGACGGAGCAGCCTATTGGTTATGCTCTCCAGTCCACTCACTCACACATTCATTCCCCAAGCACTCAGCGGTTAAAACTGCCAACCCTCTTCCCTCAAGGGTGGTCTGGACTAATGAGAATTGATCAGACTCTCCTTCTGCTTGAGCTGAGCAGGACTGACAGACTAACTGGGGTGCCCCTGAGGTCTTACTGGAGTTAGGCAGGCAAGCAGGCAGGCAGACTGTGTCCTCCTCCCTTTGGGGTCTGATGTGAGCTGCTCAACAGGAAGCCAAGAATCCCCCTCCAGACCTCTGAGAAGACTCAAGAAATCTTGAGTGTGTGCTTTCCCACTAGGACCTGAAGGGGGCCATGAGCAGTGACCAAAGAAGTCAGCAGGGTTGTTCTTCCTGGCCAGGGCACCAGATGCAACAGCAAACAGAAACACCAAAACAACACCCAGGATTTGGAGGCTGATTTATTTTACACTGATGGGCACTGATCAGGATCATTCCCAAAATATCAGGCCGCAAAGGCTCAAGGGAGGTCATTATGGGGTCTGCAAAGAGAAGTTCAAAGGCAGAGTACTTTGCTGTCTTTGATTGGTTCTTACAATAGCATCATAGTGACCAGCTGTTTCTAAGAAACAAAAGTAACAGGAACTGTAACTGGAACTGTTACCTGGGCAACTAACAAGCTAAGTATACTGGCTGGGGGACATTTTCTCCTACAAAATAAAGAATGCCTGTACTCCCAGAGGTGAGAGTTCTCTAGCTCTTACCAGGAATAATGACGATTCTTAACTGAACAGCGGGGGCACTGAGGAGAATCCCACAAAGGGATAGATTATTAGGAGAAGGGAATTCTAAGTGACCATAAGAAAGCTTATACACAAGATGCAAAATGGCAAAGTTTATCTGTAAGTAAATTGATTTCTTGGAAGAAGGACATGCTACATTCCTTAAAGGAAGACAACCAAACCCATCACAGAGTAAAGTGATACCACAGTGTCTGGGTGAAGGTTCCAGGCTAGACATATGGAGAAGCAGAATACTGCTATGACCCACAGCTGGAGGCAAGGTGCATGCATGCATGCATGCAGGTGTATGTGTGTGAGTCCACGTCTATCAAAAACTAAAAGAGACAAATCTGACATACAGTGACAGAAATGGAGCCAGATCTGCCTAGAGCAAGAAGTGGGATGGTAAAAGGGGGAGCCAGGGAATTGGGGGGAGTTGGGAAGTCTTTCCTATGTTCCTTGTGTGGTGGCCTCCAAATGGGCAAATATGTTAGTGAAAATTTATGAACTGTACTCTTATGATGGTTGCATTTCATTATGTGTAGTTATAGCAAGTTAATTTTCTTCAAAAGGTATAGGAAATAGGCTCTACATTTTAATAAAAAGGGTCAATAATGATGGATTTAGTGGTAGCAGACCTGAATTTCCACAACAGCAATAAGAAAATGTAGATTAAGTGCTATAATATTTATCTGAAGGTGCTGCAGACAGTGGAGACAAAAAGCCCTCCACAGCCACAAGGAGAGTCAGAAGGTGGCCTGAAGGTGCGGCCAACCTTCTACAGCAAGTTTTTGTCTCTTCGAGTTTACATAGAGGCTTGTCTTTAACAATAATCCCTTCTAGAGCATTGCAGCCCAAAGTGAAAAACCTTGGGCCCTTGGGACAGGGATAAAAATTTGGGGCTGTCAAAATTTCCAAGACTTGAGGGTCCAAGAGGACCATAGGGAAGTTTACCCAACCTCGGTGGTTCTTGGTTCAGAGATGTTCTTTGTTAGTGTGCTGTGGAGAAGAAACCAAGAAAGACCCAGGAGAGTTTCCTCCATCTGCACAGCACTTGAAAGACTAAAACAGGTCATTTACAGAACCCCCCAGCAAGGAGGGGACCTAATCACCACCTTCTCATCTCTTTGGAAATCTAATTTTGTAATGCTCTAAGAGTGGGGAAAATGAGATGGTCCTCAGGTTTACAGAGAGGGTAGTTCATTTTTAAGCATCTCATTCTGTGGTTGGATCTGTGCCCAGCCCACTGTGGTGATTGAGAGACAACAGAGGGACTCTCCCTGGAGCAACATGGCATCACCCAGTCTCAGACACTCCAACACGCAGTGTCCAATTTCAAACATAAAGTCACTGTACCTATGGAGACAAAGAAGAAATCTAGAAATCAAAATTAAGATGAGCGGTATATTGGAGTGACTCAGCAGGATCTTGAAAAGAAGTGTGATTAACACAGTACTGTACTTTTGAGGGACTTTCGATGCAGAATGGAAATCTATTTAAAAATAAAACTCAAATGGTATGGGAGGAAAAACAGTGCCTCACTAAAGGTGCCCGTGTCCTAACACACACCATCGGACTATGCAGTCTCCCATGGCAAGAGGGAATTAGGACTGCAGGTAAGATTGGCATTGCTCATCAGCGGAACATAGGATAAAGACATTCTCCTGGATTGCTTATGTAAATGCTCAGTTCCTTGGTGAGCAAAGGGGAAGTAGAGACAGCATTAGGAGCATGTGCTTTAAAGGGCTTGGGGCTGCTGTGACTGGTTTGAGGCCAGAACTTGTCCACGAGTCAAGGGCTGTAGCAGTTGGAGAAGCCGCGGAGGCAGCACAGTCTGTCCTCCCTGGGGCTCTTGACAGGGATGCAGCTTTGCCAGTGCCTGGATGTCAGGCCCACGAGACCCATCTAAGATAGTAAGTCTACACTGTTTAAAGCCCCGACTTTCATGGGAATTTGAACTATAACAATAAGGAAATAATGCAGATTTTGGTACTTAGAATGTGGTTCCTGACTCTAACAAACAGTGGAAAATACGGAATGGCTTCGGAAGGAGCAGTGAGGAGAGCATGATGCAAAACACCTTCAGTTCCCTCAACTAGATCGTTAGCAGGAATATGGAGATTAAAGATGCCACCAGCGATGGAGCAGAAAGAATTGAGAAGCATGGTAGAGAATCCCTTATCGTCTTAGAAAACGTCCGCATCATCATCAAGGCAAAGTTGGCAGAAATGTGGACCATGCGTGCCTGGTTGATGAGGCTCCCCGAGAAGGGGATCATGTTAGCGGCGACTGGAGGGAAGGCGATGTGAGGGCAGGGCGCTGTTCCTGGCTTGCGTTCTGTCACTCTGCAGAGAGGAACATGTGGGAGGAGTGCTCGGCTGTTTAGCCGGGGAGATTCCTAAGTGAGATGCTGATGGTGCCGTTGGTGTTCTTCTTTGTTCATATAGTAAAAATGAAGACAGGAAGAGTGGATGGAAGGAAGCACAGCTAACACAAGAGAAGCGGGACATGGGGATTTGGAAAATCATCAGGCTACTGAGATATCAGGAGAGTCCCTGTCAGGAAAGCACTTTTAGGAGAGATATCCAAGGGACTGGATGAACGAACTTCCTGTTGGTGTCTTTTTCCAAGGGTCAGAGTCAGAGTGCTCATTCTGAGGGTTCATTCAGAGGTGTGCCCGCAGTTCCCCTTAGCTGTGTTGGCAGAAGCAAGAGATAGAGGTGGGGTTGTCTTCAGAAGACTCAAGGAGGAATCTGTTACCTAAAGGTGAGGATCACCTTGGTGAACAGGGGAGATTCACACATTCTTGAGACTGTTCTACCAGCAGAAAAAAGCAAAACGCCTGCCAGGTTGTACTAACAGGGACAGAGTGGAAATAAGGAAAGCTACTGGACCCCACATTTTACAGTCAAAAGCAATCTCATGAAAGCACTCAACTGCAAACAGCGTACCGTGCTCTGATGGCTTAGATCTAAACTTCCCCCGGGAGTCTCCTGTGTTTGGAAGATGATTATGCAAAATGGAACTTTGACAGACATTTCCCCTTTAGAGGTAGATGGCTTCTCCAAACCTCCCCCAGCTTAGGGCATAAGTGGACCTTTCCTCAGCCCCGTGAATGGATGGAATATGTAGACGCCCATGCCAGGAGGCAGGAGCCCAGTTTCCACAAGAAAGGGGACCAGGAGCTGAAGATGGCTGGAAGTGACACAGCAAGTGTGGAGGTCTGCACTGCCTCTGACCTTCCCTCTCCCCTCCGTTCCTTCCTACGAGAGACCTTGCCTACCTGTGGCAGATTGGGATATGAGGCAGAATGCCCCTCCCATTTTCTCAGAGCTAGCTTTAAATAGGTTCTTTTTTCCTTTTCACCAAAATGAATGGCTTCCTTTGATTTGGTCAGTGGTGAGCAGAGGAACCTGAGCTTATGAACCTGAGTAGCTGAAAACAATTGGATCATAGAGGAGGGCCTGAGCTGTGACCTAGAAGGGTATTCTTGTCTCTGTGTGTGTCTGTCTCTGCCTCTGTCTCTCTTTCCCTCCTTCCTGTCTCCCATGAGAGCTGGTATAAGCAGACTTAAGCAGATTTCCTCTGCCAGGCCCTTCCTTCCACCTTCATGCATATTCCTTGGAGCCAGCTGACCATGGACTGAATTCCCCCAGACCATGAACCATCTTAAACCCTTTCTCCTTTAAGCTGTATCAGGCACTTTTGTCCCAGGGGCAGGAAAGTGACTAATATCCTTACATTAAAGGAAGAAGTGTGGCTTTGAGGCTGGAGCTGCAGGCCACGGGCAAAGCAGTGAGTCTGAGAATCATTCCAAGGCCACTTGAGACTCTAACAGAAGTACTACATTTCAAAATTGCTTAGGACCAGGATTCCTGTTTCCTTCCATTTCCCCATTTTGTATGCGAACTACCTTATTTTAGGCAGAGGTAACTTGTTTCTCACCTTCACAGATCAAAAGCAATTGCTCCCCAGGGTGGGTTATAGAGAGAACCTCAACAAAATTTTAGGTTGTTTAGAAGGAAAAATGTAGGATTTCTATTTTTTTAAACCCTTAAGTTTCTTTCTTTTTTATTTTTATTTTTAATTTTAATTTTAATTAATTAATTAATTTTTTTGGTACCAGGAATTGAACTCAGGACCTTGCGCTTGCCAGGCAGGCACTTGTGCCACTGAGCTATATCCCCGGCTCTAGGATTTCTAAACTGATGAGATTTAGAACTGAATTAATGCCATAATGGGATGAGATACTGTAATGGAAGACAGTGGAGGTATTTTGCCTGTGAAACAGATGCGAATCTTTGGAGACCAGAAGGCAGACTGCATTAGACAGGCTAAGTACCCTTCCTCTCAATGCCCATGTCATAACTCTTGCAATCTTTGACTAAGTTCCGTTGCACAGAAAAATGCGTGATGACAAATTTGTGACTTAAGCCATTGAGCTTGCTGTAATTTATTAAAGCAGCAATAAGAAACTCATACAAATGTAAATCATTTAATTAAAAAATTAACTGAAATTAAGAACTCAATACATGAGTTTAACAGCTAATTCCTCTCAGTTAAAGAAAGGATTAGTGAACTGGATTGCAGCTCAATAGAAAACACCCAGGCTAAATCACCAAGATCAAGAGGGGTGAAAGATACTGAAGTGCTTTGCTGGCGGAGAGTAAAAGGTAGGAAAAGGGATAGTAATGATTTTATAATAAAGATGATAAATTGGGTTGTATGGATACTTTTTAGAAAAACATAAATTACCAATTACCTCAAGAGGAAACCATTACCGAACTTGAAACAGTACTTTAAATTTCTCTATAAAGATACCTAAAGGCCCAATTGATTTTAGAAGCACTTCTACCATGTTAGAGAGAAAAATTCATTTTTTTCAACCTCTCCCATACAATATGAAAAGAAGCACCTGACATTTCTCTTTATGAGATTATCAGAGTATTTTCAGCAAATCCCAAAATAGATGAGAAATAAAACTGCAGGTTAATTTCAGTGATAAAACAAATGCAAATTTAAACCAGTGTTGAGAAACTCAACCCAGTAACATATAGCACATGTAAACCATTGTGACAAGACAGAAGTTAATTCTAGATGCGCCCCGTACAACACTAAACTAACACCACGTTAACAGATTAAAGTTAAAAACTATAAGATTATAAACATAGACAGTGAAATAACTTTGTAAAATTAACATCCTTCCAGGCTCAGAAAGACAAATATGTGCTCCCTAATATGTGGGATCTAAAAAAGATGGCAAGAAAGTAGAAGGGTGATTGTTATTAGCGCAGAGGAAGGGAGTGAGGGGTGTGAGGGTGGGCAGCATGAGTGCTGTCATACATTACACACTTTGAAACCCACAAACCCAGATGGGAAACCGGAGGACAGGGATGGGCAAGAGGCGGTTGTGGGGGAGTGGTTAAAGTATGTTATGTGCAGGTATAAATCTGCTAGAGTGAAACACATTCACCTATTAATAAAAAGTGGGGGAAAAACAGAAAAAAAAGATCCACATTCCCTCACAACAATAAGCTCTCAGCTGACTGACCTAAAGAAGGAACTATCTTAGCCAGATAAATAAGTTCCACTAGAAAAAAAAAAACCCACTGGGTTAAATATCATACAAAATAGAGAAATTCAAGAGCATTGTCTCCAAAGCTACAGAGAAAATCTTCCTCCTCCCAGGGTCAGATTCTGCCTTGGGCTAAGGTCAGCTCATGAGAATAACATATAAACATGTTAAAGAGAGAGTGCCAGTTAAGTGTTCACAGATAACAGAATTCTTGGCATCGGCAGCACCACAAACTACAGGAAGAGTATATGAATGAGATTTTAGCAAGGTGCCTACGTATGTGACCATACAGAGATTGCCTGCCTTTTTATGGAAGAACAAGTAGTTGGAAAATACAACTGAAGTTACAGAAGTTTATACCAAAAGGTGCAGAGATGCCATTTGTCATATCTGTATAGAGGAAGCCCCTTCAGAAACTACTTAGGTGCAACAAGACCCCCTGGACAGCAGCTCTGGCTGCCCCAACCGTAGCCAGCACCAACTCTTGAGCCATGGGAATGTGCCATTTTGGATCCGGGTCCTCCGATCCCACACGGCGGCCACTAGGGCCCATGGAACAGAGATAAATAGTTCCCAAATGCTTTCAGAAGTTTAGTTTATTGTACAAAGTGGTTTTTTGTTCTTTTAAAATATTAAGATTTGACGTGTCACCCAATGATAGATGACTGGAGACTGCTAAAGGGAGAAGTTTACCAATGAAATGGGACATAGGGCCAGGATATAAAAATGCAAATGTGCCTGCTTGAAAGGTGACCAGGATGGCACGCTGTATCCATAGGAATGAGGATGACTGGGTCAACAGATGCTAGGGCACTCAGTTACTCATCTGAAAAAAATAATGGGTCTTTATGTCACACCGTACACAAAAATCTGTTCCCAGCATGATAAGGAATGGAAGACATAAAAGGCAATATTACTTTCATATCTTCTGAAACAAATACAACCCAGTAGTGTTATGTCAGAGTAGAGATGAAGTTTTCAAATAAGAAACAAGTGACAAAAATCATAAAATAAGAAGGTGACAATTTCAAATACATTAAACTGAGGTCTCTGTATGTCCGGTGACAATGCTGAGGAAGTGAAAATACAACCTAGAAACCGAAGGATGGTGTTTCAAAGGAGTACAACTGACAGAAGTGGTGTCATAGTTACTTTCCTCACTGCTGAGACAAAACACTCAACACCTAAAGTTAAAGGAAGAAAGGTTTGTGTGACTCACAGTTTGCGGAGGTTTCATAGTTGGCTGGTGGCAAGGGTGGGTGGATGGCAGACAGGCATTGCAGAGGAGAAACAGTTCATGCAGGCAGAAGGCAGAAGGCAGGAAGCAGCAAGTCACAAGCGAGCACACCAGCAGGCCTCTTTCAGTGTCTTATATTTACACCCTTAACCCTGGCATCACACTGTGAATCAGTCCCAGCATCACATCCTCCATCTGCGTGTATTTGTAGTCTTGCACCGTAAGTCCAAGTGCTCAGGTACTTGTTCCCCAATGTCCTTAGTGAAGGCCGTATGGATAACTGAGTTGGGCCATGTGCACCTGCCCTCTTCAAGATCAAGACCTCGGCCACTGCACCCCTAGAGGACCTGAGACATCACACATCCTAGATCCAGCCACCTTCACAAAGCCCCATCTGTGACTGCATGAGGTTTCAGGAGACATCTAGACACAAGCCGTGACGGGTGGTCAGCTGGTTGACACTGGAAGGTTAGTGGCCAAACTATAAAGCATCTGTAACAATAACAACAACAACACTCAGTAAAAATTCTCTACAGTGAATTCAAAGAAATGCTTTCAAAGACGAGCAAGCAAACAAAACTAGAAAAGGGCAACAGAAGCATGACAACATGCTAATTAGTCACCAGGACAGAAAATGATCCCCCAATGAAAGTCTTTTATGGAACTTAGGCTGATGGACACTAAGGACTGTGACAATACCACCTCTAAGCTGGGCTATTGAACAGTGGTTGGTACAGTGACTCTGGGGAACACTGGTCATGCTCCAATACATCTGAAAACATGCACGTCCTGTGACCCAGCATCCGCCTTTGCTTTCCAGGTCATTTGTGTGTAGTGGAAACTGTGGGTGCAGCATGAGACAGAGAACCTGCTCAGACAGACATGGGTAAAGACAGGATACAGAGACTGCAGTGCTGGCCAACAGGAGCCCGAGTGGGGAGCTGTGATTACACTGTGAGTCTCAGCACCCGATGTGTGTCAGTACACTGGGCTCTCAGGCAACTCTACAAGGTGCGTACTATCATGGTCACTATTTCACAGAAAACACCAAGCATATTGAAGTGGGGGTGTTGGATGTCAATCTAGGTCGCTGCAATCACAGCACAGCTCTTAGCCGCTGTGCTCTCTCACACAGAAGAGGAGCCCTTTCCTTAGAGACCTCAAGCACAGACAAAACTGGACTGTGTTGTTTATGAAACTTTCATATGTGGAAGGCTATGAAGAGAAGAAAGGAATTTCATGCGCAAAACTACAGCTAGCGTGACTTCTGGGCCTGGTGTGCTTCCATGTCCCACACTTCTGCAGTGCTGGTTTCCAACTGCTGGTCACTGGGAGCGTCCCTTCTGTGACTGTGAAGCTCCTTTTCCAAGAGAGCACACATGGTCGCTCTGGTCAGGATGTGTGTCTCCTCCTCAGGGTCCTACCTTGGAAGCTGGCTGTTTAGGAGTTGGGACTTTGGAAGGTGAGCTCGGGAATGGGATTCCTCCTGGCCCCTGTGAAAGTAGCCCAGACAGCTGACCAGTTCCTTCCACCCAGTGGGGTCACCACGGGAAATACCGTCTCTGAACCAGGAAGTGCATTCTTACTGGACACTGAGTCTGTTACGCCTTCAACTTGACCTTCTGGAATCCAGAACTGTGCAAGTAACTGCTGCTGTTGAGGTCACTCGATCGGCAGTGTTTTGTGATAGTGGCCCGAACAGACTAAAAATCACAGATGCACTCTACTGACTTTATTTCAAACTTGCCTGGAATTTAAAAAAACAAAAAACAAAAAACAAAAAAAACCAAAAAACACTTTTAAAGAGAAAAAGCAAACATAGCTTTTGGGGGGTGATGAAACCTCTTCCTGGGGGGCCCACAGCACATGGAGGATTTTCCTCTTCCCTGGGGTTAGCACAGGGGCTCCCTGTGTGCCTTGAGGATGAGGCCCTCCCGCCCTCCTATTCCTATGCTCAATGCTGCTCAGCTTCAAGGCCAGAGCTGAGCCCAGAAGTGGCACTGGCTTATTTACTGTTGCAAGAGTCAGACCCTCCCCACCGTGGCCTCCACTTGCTCTCTGACCCGGGACTCACACATGACGCAGGTGCTGGTACCACCATGGACAGCAGCTGTGAGTGACAGGACTGAGTCGGAGATGGTAGTGATGGAAACCCCAACTTGGCCAGCGTGGCGCAGTGATTTTGCTCCACTGGGAGCCCTGGAGGGCTTCCACTGTCCTGTGCAAGTCACTGGCTAGAGAGGCCTGGTACGTGCAGGAGAGAGCTGGATACATGTGTCTGGAAGAGAGGTGGGGAGTGACAGGTCCCCACATCCAGTGGAGGGCCCTTTCGGGCCTGGGTGGCCACGGAGCACAGACCTTAGTCTCCCTGACATATAATGAGATAATTGCGTCTAACTCATGTGCTTGTTTGGGAAAATGTGGCAATATTTATATAAAGTGTGTTGCACTCGTGTTTCTGACATATGAAACAGTAGTTTTGTGTGGCTTATCCTTCCAGTACTTGTCCAGGAGTGCCCAGGCCACTCCTGCAGATGGTGCATGCCAGGCCTGCTCTGCATGGTGAGCTGCTGAATGAGCTAAAGCACTCTGAGGTGAACAGCCTGCATTCTAAGACACAGTGTCTCTCTTTGCATTTTAATATGTCTGTAATTATAGTGTTTCCCAAACAAGGTTTCTGTGAATTGCCATGTTCGCTTTTTAACCAGAAAATCAGTTTTTAAATTGATGATGCATTTTACAATCCATGACGTCCCCAATTCAATTTCAGGCTCCACAATGGCATGAAAATAATTCCAGAGAAGAAAAGAGGTGATCTGCTTGTACTAGTAGTCTTGTACTCTCAGCCCAAGTGTTCAGGGACTTGTTCCCTGCTGTGCTTCAGGAAGGCCATATGGGAGACCGGGCTCGGCCAAGCGCACCTGCCCTCTGCAGACTCCAGTCCCTGGGCACTCTGCACCTGTGCAGATGGGCAGAATCTAAATTGCTAATATTCCCACATTTCAGAAGCCCAGTGCAGCTTAATGCCTTGCTTCTGTGAAGTCCATGAAGGTTGCTTTGAAAGAGATGGGGTTTTATGTCTTCATTAGACATGAAAGAGATTTAATTACATATACCTGCCAAATACATCACTTACTTACAGGGGTAGATCCGGGCTGACTTTCAGCGTCAAAGTCAGACAGGAAGAGTCTGTCTAGGTAAGCTTTGCTTCCTCAGGCCATGCAGGGCATGCCTCAGCTAGGCCCACAACATCCACAATCCTCAGTGTGTTCAGTGGGGCCATCTGGAATAGGCTTTAATGGGAGGATTCCCATCCTAGTGTGTTGGAGACTGTTCCAGGTCCTGCCTGCTGTCTCAGACTCCTGCCCAGTTGGCATTTGTGCCAGATGTCTTATCAGTGGCTGATTTGCCAACTCTCCCACTTGTGCCTCCAGATCCTGCTGTCCAGGGCTTCAGCTGAGCCATTGATTAAATGTGGAAAATGTGCTCACGGGTCTTTACGGTATGGAGTGTATGAAATGGGTGTGGGCGAAGGCCTAGTGGTCCAGCCAAAGGGTGTGTGGAGAGGAGCAGTGTGAACACTTTGCGATACAGGTTTATTTTTGCTGTGTGGAATAAGCCCATAATATATTTTATGGATTGAAGATAATTATTTTGCAACAACATTCACTACGAAGGCATTCAAAAATAAAGCACCTGTCTAAGACCGTTTCCTTCTTCCTGGGACAAGCACCTGACACACTTTAAGTGAGGAGAGGTTTATCTTGGCTCACGGTTACAGTTCACAGTCCATGGTCTGTTAGGTCTACAGGAGTAAACAGCATGGTGGAGGGTGTAGCAGAGGAGAGCTGCTCACCACGGTGACCAGGAAGTAGAAAGAAAAGGGAAGAGCTGAGGCGGGAGACACAGACTTCCAGGCCACACCGTTAGTCACCCACTCTCCCACCAACCCCACCTGCTGACAGCAAATTGGTTACAGCACTCCCACGATCCTGCAACTTCCCAAAGCCCTGCCCATGAGCGCATGGACAGGGACACCTAGAGCTACACCGTAACACACCCACCAAAGGAAAATTAACAATTAAATTCCTGTTTCTCAAGAAATTGCATGGTAAGCATGCACTACCCATAAAATACTTAGTATCATTATTCAGGTTTCTTAGTTACTTTTCTCTTGTTGCCAAAACAAAATACCTGACACCCAAAATTAAGGAAGGAAAGGTTTATTTTGCTCACAGTTTGTGGAGGTTTCAGTCTATAAGCAGCTGGCTCCAAGGCAGGGTGGCACATGGCAGTCGGCAACAGTCCATGATGGCGGAAAACAGCAAGAGCAAAAGGGAGGAGTGGCAGAGAGCAGGATCTTTCCCTCCCTTACATATGCAAACTACCCACCCCAGGGCGAGTGTAGCACTCACACCCACAATCCCAGCATTGGACCATGGATCAATCAAAAACTCTAGAAGTCCACCCCATGACTGCATGAGGATTTGGGGGGACACCCGGACACAAACCATAACACCAGGAGAAGAGCAGAAGACTCCAATGTCCCAAAGAAGCCTCTGCAGATTCTAAAATTGACCACCATCATAAGAAGAAGTATGTCCTCAAAGAGTGCCAGGTACACATGTGGAAATGCCACACTGAACCTTGTTAATAGCAACAATTAATTTAAAAAGGTGAAATCTGCTCAGGTTTGGCAGCCAAAGGTGCTGTCCACCGCACTCAGAGTGTGGCCATTCAGCTGCATCTGCAGGGCCATTTCCTATTTTAACTTTTCTCATTTTCTATTGCAGTAGTTCTTATGTGTTTTTGAAGAGTGAAATAACAACTACCTACGGTTGGGTGGATGACCACGTAAAAAATTTGCAAGGAGTTAAATAATGCAAATTCTACATGAATGTTGTCAGTTCTAAAATTGGTAAGTCATCTAGCTTGTTTTTTAAAAAAGGATTATTTAATACAATTAAAAAGTTAAAGTTTTGGGAAGTTGTGTCAAAGGTCTTATCACATACTGTGCATCCCTTTAAATTTAAACATTGAAGAGAAAATCACTTGCATTTTTGTAGAGATATTTGAAATAAAATTTTGGTGGTGTTTTAAGTTATGGCAAAATATTTAGTTTACTTTATTAAAAGAGTATATTTATAGCTTAGAATTAATTTTGTTGTATTTATATTTCTACTGGCATTCAAATTTTGATAAAATATCAATCAAAAGGTTGCACAATCACAAGTCATATGCACATGTCAACTATAATATTTTTGTGACAAAGTTGAATTTGGGTATCAGTATGAAAAACATTCTAAAACTTATATTACTGCAATAATTGTATCTTTGAAGTATTTCAACCTTGAATGAATGCTTTGTAAACTAATTCTGCTTCAAAATAATATTAAAGTTTTTGTCAAATTAGAACATGTGATTACATTTAAGTTACATGTAGCTCAAAAATCTTTAATTAAAGAATTTGACATAATTAGTTCTAAAAATAGTTGAAGATTTAAAGCTTTTAGCAAATTATAGTTACTGAAATGTTTATGTCTTAAAGCAAGCAAGAAACATATCATATTGAACAATGAGAATTCAACAAGTGATAGGATTGAACTCTGAAGCTCTATAATGCATGTTGAACAGTATCAGCTGGTGGAAAGAAACTATAATTTTTTTTATTTTAAAGAGAATGAAACTTAAAAAACCAATAAAAATGATACAGAATTTCAGAACAGGGTGATAGGAAATTAACAACAGTTGTTATATTGCATATTATCTTTTAAGTAGTTGTTCAGATTACGAGATATAGGCATGCAAAAATGATCAAACAAATAAGCATTAGCTGTTCCTTTCAATAAACCAATAGAATTAGTAGTACAATTGTCTTAATTATCTTGTGTGTGGACATATACATTTTTCCCCTTCCTTTTGACAATATCTACTGTACCTTTCAGATTTTATTTACTCTTTCAGTTTCTTACACTAGGGACAATATGATGTTGAGATTGTTCAAAAAACTAAAATTAGAGGTCCCGTTCAACCCAGCTACTTCCCTTCTGGGTATTTTTCCACAAGAATTGAAAACATCATACCACAGTGATATATGTGCACCCATATATATAGCAGTGCAATTTGTCACAGCTAAATCTTGAAAGCAACCTAAATGCCCATCAACTGAGGAATGGATGAAAGTGGTATTTCATACAATGGAGTATTACTCAGCTATAAAGAGGAGAAACTTTTGATGAAAGTATTGTTTGCTAAACATTTTATTACGGAAAATTTCAAACATGCATAAAGCTGAACAAAGTTTACAGGGAACAATCACAGCCATGACGTCTTCTTGTATCATTAATAAACACTACATCCTCTGACAGTGTATCCTCACCATTCATTCCTCAATGCATCCTATTTTCTTTCTCATTCATTGAACCTCAAGTTGTACATAGCACTGTATTTCACCCCCAAATATTTCATCATGCATATAGCTAACTCAGTTTCGTGCGTGTTTAAAATTCTTCTCAAGTAGAATGTGTGTACTGTTGCGGGCACAATTTTTAGGGTGGGATTGGAATAGTTTTTGTAACACACTGGCTAAGCAAAGAGACACAGAACATTTGCCTTTTCTGTCTGCTCCTGGCCTTCACACCTCCACCCGCAACTGCACATTTATCCCACTGTCAGTAAGTTCCGTCTATTCCTGAAAGTGCCTCCCTGGTACAGTCTTTTCTGGTAAGCAGTTTCTTTCATTAGAACAACAACTTAGGGATTCATCCTTATGGCTGGATCACTGGTATTTTATTGCTTACGTCGGTGAATGTGGTATGGTTTGTTTGTGTCATGAGTGTACTGTGGTTTGTTTGCCCATTGAGCTGTGGATGGACACATTTCCAGCTTGGGGCAACTGTGAATAAAGTGCTAGGAACACTCTTTTTGGTAGACATATGACTTCATTTCCTGGGCATATGTTTGTTTTAGAAGAAACTGCCCAATATTTTCCTAAGTGGTTTAGCATTCTGAAATGTCACCAGAACTGTGTGAGAGTTCCAGCTGATTCACACCTTCCCCAGCACTTGGCCTCAGTGGTTTGAGCTCTTCAGGGACTTGTGGGTGAGTGAGGCCTTGGTGTTTTGAATTTGCTTTTTCTGAAGGCCAATGACATCATGTGTGCTCTCCCATATGTGCTGACCATTTGTGTATCTTCTTTAAACTCTTGCTTGTTGTGAGTTAGGTCATTTGCTCATTCACCAGTGAGCTCTAAGACTCTCTTCATCTTCTTAATGAACATCCTTGTCAGAAACGTGTTTTTGCATTCTGCGGCCTGTCCATTCATTAGTTCTACCTTTAATGAGAAGATGCAAATTTGATGATGTCATATTAATAATTTTTATTCTTTTATAGTCACTGCTTTCTGTACATTAAAGAAGACTATATAACCTGCATCATGAAGACATTATTTTGTATTTTTTCTAGGACTTTCAGAGCTTTTAATTTATGTAGATAGTATGAGGTGGGGAGGGTTAGGTGTATTTTTTTCCTAATGACATGTGGCCCAGCTCCATTTGTTGAAATGATTTTTCCCTCCACATTGTATTGCTTCAGTGCTATTCTGTAAAATTAGTGACCTGTGCCTTAAAGCTCTCTTCCCTAACTCAACAATCCATCTTTCTATTCTTCTATCCACATCATATTGTCTTCTTTATTTATTACTATAGCTTTGTAGTCAGTTTTAAAGTTTGGTAGCTTCCCGACTTCATTCTTTTTGAAAGATTCATTTTAATCCTCTAGGCATTTCCATTTCTTTTTAAAGTTTCAAAATAACATTAAGTTTTATAAAAATGCCTTGTAGATTTGTCTCAGAGATTGCGCTGTGTCTGCAAATCAGCTTCAGGCAGAGTGACGTCCCAGGAAACAGAGTCTTCGATCCATGAACAAGGTGTGTTTTCACTTTCATCAGGTCTTGAGCTGTTCAGTTTCATGGTGTCGTCTTGGTCAGTGCCTTTTGTTTCAGGGTTGGGGAAGGAGGAACAGAACGGTGGATGAGGTGTGGCGAAACAGAAGCGAGAAGTTCTAGGGTCCAACTGCATAGTTCATCACGTACACTAGCCTCAGGTCCTTCCCAGCAACCCCCATTGGCATTTACCATCTGTAGGGCCTGTAGTGATGTCCTCCCTTTTATTCACGCAATCTACAATTTCTATTTGCTCTCCTTTTTCTTCATGAATCATACTACAAGTTCATAGTAAATTATTTTATTTCAAAAACCCAACTTTTTGGTTCATTAACTTTTCTGTTGCTTTTCTTTTCTCTGTATTATTGCTTCCAACTCTTATCTTTATTATTTTGCATTCACACTTACTTTGGGAGAACTATTGCTAGCTTCTAAAGGTGAAACTTTCCATCACTAAACATACATCACTATTGTCTTTATATTTTTAAAATATGAGCATTTAATGCTTAAGTTTCTCTGCAAACACTGTTTCAACTACATCCTGTGGATTTATAACTAATAGTCCACAAGATTAAATGCATTTTTATTATCATTACAACAAAAGTAATTTTCTCTTTCCCTTGTGAATTTTTGAACAATGATTATTTAGGAACTTGTTTAATTTCTATGTGTTGGTTTTTCTGGATAGTATATATTGATTTCTAACTTAGTTACAGTCTAGTCAGAGAATGTATTCTCTATTCCTGCATCCTAGTTTAACTTCACTGGTACTGGTGTTAAGGCCCAGCATATGGTCCATCCTGGTGACTTCTCACCTATGTCCTTGGGTAGGATGTGGATTTGGAAGTCATTGTATCCACTGCTCTGGAAGCATCCCCTCAAAAGTGATGGAGAGTATCATTTAGGGTTTCCACATCAGAACTGATTTTTTGTGCTCCTCTAAAGATTATTTTTATAACAAAATTTTACAGAAGATTTCATTTTGATATTGTGCCACTCTGTATACAATTACACGTCCTACACACTTGTAAGAGTACTTCCCATTATCTGACTTTTGCGCTGTATTTATCCCGTGTAACATATGTTATCAATGCCACATTAGTTTTGTTTTAAGCCATCATATATATCCAGAGTGAAAGAGAAAAATAGCGTCTTTTATAGTGGGCCACATATTTCTCTTTAGTCCTTCCTGAAGATTTGAGTTTCCATTTCATGTAATTTCTGTTTAGCCTAAAGAATTTAGAATATAGTACACCCATGCAAATATACAGGTTAATATATTTACATATCTAGTAAACCATATTGAAGTACATGTTAAGATCCACATATTTATATGATTTCTATGTTATCTATTCTTAAATGTGTCTAGAGTTTCTAACAATTATGGGGTCACCTTACCTTTCTGGTTTCCAGCAGCAGCAGGAAGTAAAATGTGTGTAACGGTGGCTGCCGTGGATGTGAGGTCTTCATTTCCTGTGCCGTGGTCAGTTCTCTCTCTGTGTAGGCCATGGCTGTGGTCAGGTGGCAGAGGAGGAGCTGAGCCATTACCCACGGAGGTCCGTGGTGTCTCCCACTAGGACTGGGCCAGACCCTCTGTGAGGGGCCCATGCAGGGACTGATCCTCGGGTGGGCCTGACTCTGCAGACATGTGGGGGAGCCCACTGGAGGATGTGTCCCTGGGAACTGTCCAGGCTGGGGGAGCACATTCAGGGAGGTGTGCTTGTGCCACCATGACCTGCACCTGGTGAGAGCGAGAAGGTGGTTGAGTTGCAGAGATGGCTCCAGAGGACTGATGCGAAACTCCCAGGACAGCAAGGTCAGCTTCAGCTGGGGCCCGGCGGTGTGCATACTCCTGTTCTTGGTCTTGTTTGGGGAGGAGGGACAAGGACAGCACACGGAGAGATGAGGGTGAAGAACCGGCGAGCCTGGCTGAGCTCCCCAGGCCTACTTATCCCATGGCTGAGCTCTGATGCCTTTATTTCCCCTTTAAAATAGTACTCCTTCACTTTTATTTTCATTTTTTGTAGGCTTTAGTCATTTCTCTTCTGCACGGTGCCAGGTTCATAGCAAAGTTGGGCAGCCAAGAGAACATGGCCGTGTTTCACCCCACATGGCTTTCTGGGTTCACCTCTTAGTGTAGGTGCTGAGTGAACCCCAACACTTTGCTGTGGAGCAGAGTCCACGGTGTCCACCTGGACTCATGCAGGTGCCCCACATTCTATGGGCTTGCACAAGTGGAAAGTGACACACGTCCTCCAGTAGAGTGTCACACAGAGCTGTTTTACTGACCTAAATGTCCTCTATGTTCCACCCACTCATCCCTCCCCCCTCTTGCACCCCACAACCATGGTCCTATGCTGTTCCCACAGGTTTACCTTCCGAGGAGGTCAGTGAGCTGGAGCAGCACAGCCTGCACCCTTTCAGGCTGCTCTTTTCTCTTGGCAAGGTGCCTCTCGGTGCCCTGGTGTCTTCTCGTGGTCAGACAGCGTGCTGACCTGAAGTCCTTGTGTCCCATGCCCGCGTGAAGGAGCTGTGCCACCACACCACACTTTGACAGCTGCGCAGGGGAACACAGAGCTTTTAATCCTACACACACCCTGGGAGAGGAGTGGCCTGTCTGAATTTTAAAGACACAGGAGGAAGATTAGTGGCCACAAGTCACACAACCATCACCCCAAGAGCAGGACTCCAGCCCTGTCCCTACACATGCTGTGGTGCTCCGGGGACAAGCAGCAGCAGGAAGCCCATGAGAGAGGCAGGCTCTCCGGCCCTTCCCTGGGCCTACTCCACCCCAATCTGCATTTTCGCAGGGCCCAGGTGCAGCTGTGCCCCTCCTGAACAGTCACCTTGCTGTGGACAGAGCTGGGGACTCACGGCACCTGCTTAGCTGCGCATTGCCCCATGATGTTTTGCAAATGGTAAAAGAACTTCTCTTGGGTTAGGAGATCCTTCTGTATTTTGAGAAATGTGAAGGAAAGGGGCCCCGGACCTCAAGCTCAGAGCCCCAAATTCCAGACCCTCTGCCACCAGCATTTGACCCATGCTCAGACCCGCTCAGCTCAGCAACAGGGCATAAAGACGGGTCTCAACCCGAGCCACAATGTTCCTGGGAGCTCAGTGGAGCTGTGAGCAGGGCCACCTCCTGGATTCCCAGGTGATGCTCACCCTGGACACTCCCGGGGATGGGAGACACCGGACAGGTCAACATCAGGACACGGGGGCAACGTGCAAACACAACTCAGGAAGCAAGCGTGAGGTGTGGGTGGCCTGGGAGAAGCACAGTGACGGCACCTTCTTCAAGCTACATCTCGCCACTGGGAGGGTGGTTTCGACTCTCCCTGGCTCGAATAGAGGGGCACAGTTTTGTCTGACTGCAGTATCTTTACCCTTCAATGATAGGAGCCTTCACGCTGCAGTCTCTATCTCTGGCAAGAGCGCCTAGCCATGTAGTGAGTGGTCACCTGGCAGGTGTCTGGCACATGTCACTCCGAGTCACCATCACGGTCACTGAGGCTAGTGTCACTGTTGCCAGTTTGGGGTGGGGAGCTTGAAGTCCAGAGAGTGTAAGGGAGGCATTCAGGCTAGAGAGCTGCCCTGGGAATGGGTCCGAACTGCCAGAGGTGTTTGTGCATTTGAGGGTTGAGTGTGGGTTCTACTATGGGTCCCCCCTTTCCCTGAAGACCCATGGATTTTCAGTGGCTTATGCTTATTGGGACGTGTTTATCCAACAGGTGAACCTGACCAAGCCTGTGTATGAGCTTTTTCAAAGATAGAATTAAATAAAGAAATTGGTTGTAAAATATTCATTAGCTCACTGAGTTCTGGGTAAGAAACATTACTGGGGAAGCCAGTTCTAGGGCAGCATAGCCCGTTAGGGTTTGACGGTGCCCTGCTGGTAGGCACCTTTCTGACAAATGTACTGAACAACAGAGCAAGGCATCCGAGCTGAGCCCGGCCCTGTAGACATGGCAGTGATGCAGCCCAGGACGGACAAAACTGTGCCTTTAGGGACAGGCAGTTTGCCCAGCTTAGGTGTTGGTTAGTCCAAATGTGTTCCAGGACCAAGTGGTGGCTGTTTCCTCACCTAAGAGCTAGAGAAGGCTCTCTCCTTACCTCACGGGACACCTTAAGCCCCAGGTTCTCCCGGCTATGACAGCGCTTTGAAACTGATGAAGTGCTGAGCGAATGCCAGCTCGGGTTATTTCCCGTCTGCAGTCACCGCTGAGTAAAGCTCCTCGGATTTTCACCTTGGCGAGCTCCATAGGCAGAACCTGCAAAATGGCAAACTCAAGGCCTTCGAATGTCCATCTGCCCGGGGGTTTGGCTCTGATGGTGATGAATGGGTTCGTGCAGAGGAGGCTGGGCTCACTTCCTGTTGCATAGTGAGGCTTTAGGAAAATGAATGATTTGAGGGACGGTGATCAGGCACATTTCAACAGAACCCAGAGGCACAGATGTAAATAGATGCGAGTGAAAAGGGAGCGTGGACCTGTCCTCCGGACAGACAGACGCCTCTCCCAGGCCTTGGCCCCAGGCTGGCGCGGGATGGTGGTCCTGTCTCACGTTACCGCGCTCAGAGGGCTTGGCTTCTGGCCTCCCGGTCATCTGCACCGTACCTACACTTCCTGTCCAGCATTCCTGACACGCTGCCCCTCGTCAGTGTCAGTGGTCAAGGCTGCAGAGCGACCACCCCATTCTGAAGCCTTAGGGCAGCACCACGCCCTTGCATGACCCTGACCTTTCCTGCTGGGGTCATGTGAGCCCACGTCTGTGGCAACTCTGCCCCCACCTCACAGTCACACGCAAGTGTAAGAGATAATGTAGCGAGAACGCAGGTACCTTCCTCAGTTTCCCCAAAAGAGAGACCTTGCCAAAAGATACCACCACAGCCAGGATTTCGACACTGATAAAATCAAGAGACAGAGCAAGTCCGTCACCGGTGATCCCTCCGACCATTTCTCAGTCCTTCTTTTCCACATTTGGTGGTCTGCTTCCGTTGTTCACCCCACTGTCTTTCCCTCTCAGTCCCTGGTCCCGCTGGCGGAGCCCACTCCCGTCGCACTGTCTGTTCCTACCTCAGTCTCTCATGGTGACCAGCGGATCTGGGGTGGGGACTGTGGAGAGAGCACTAGGCCTGGGTGTCCCTGGGGGACACATGCTCAGCCTGAGCTGTCCCTTCCCAAGCTGCCATGCTGGGAACGGGAACATCTGTGGGGCGGTGAGCTCCTCTGCTCGCTCCTTCGAAGGGGGCAGCAGAGATACAGGTGTGTACACACACACTACCTCCTGTATATACACCACACCCAACACACAGCACGTACACCATGCACCGAGCACTGCACACACCATACCAGGACTCCCCATGCATGCACCCATGTGCTTGGAGGTGTCACTCAGGCAGGTGGACCCCAGGGTCCTCTGCTGCCCGAGGAGGAAGGTATGACCGGGCGGGGCTGCGGAGCTGGGTTCCTTCTGCCTGTTGGAGGTGCCACAGTCTGAGGTCACCTCTGTGGTCCCCCGGGCGACTGCCCCTACGGGGCTGCCCTGTGGATGAGCAGGCTTTGGGATTCTCACGGCTGTCACTTCGACTCAGCACACAGGTCGGCACATTGCTTCCTCCTCGCTGAGGCCGTGGCTGAGCCCCAGGCAGGCTCCTCAGGAGAGCTGGCCTTGTCCTGCCTGGGTGAAGAACCTGAGGGGGCCTGGCAGATGGGCTGTCGGCATCCTGTCCAGCCCTCTTGTCGCAAGGTCCTCATTTCCCTCCTGTACACCAGGGGCTCCACAGCACCTGCTCCTGGGGAGGCAAAACTGTGCCTCCCCAGCTACCTTCTCAGTTCCACACCTGGGGCCCCTCTAAGTCAGCTTTGGGCTTCGGAGCAGCTGTAAGGGTAGCAGGGTGGTCCAGGGTCATGTGCTGGATGGGAGAGGCCAGGGTTCAGGGGTCTCTCCCTCTCCTCCTGTGTGGACGGAGGAGGAGGGCACACTGTGACTTTCAGTTCAGAACCAGCCCCTGCCCCATGAAAACAGACACACAGGCAGATAGATAGACAAATGGTGTTTTTCTCTTCCCTGGGTTTAGCACTAGTGAAGAGTCTGACGTTAGAGCTCCAAACACAAACCCTCCCACCCTCACCAGGCACCTGGAGTCACAGGGCCACCCAACAGGCATAGCGCCACCAGCTGAACCCCAAAGCAGGCACCACGTGGAGCTTGTGTCAATGGAGCCTAGCGTTTGAACAAACAAAACAGAGACATGGGGCCCTGGTTCCCTGAGAGTTCCCTGGAGACATTACTCATCCTGGCATCAGGAAGGTGACCGTTAGATGCTGTTTCCCTTTATTATAGTTAACACCACTGGTGGCGACAATCCCCTGTCCTGTGTTCTGTGACGCAGAATGGAGCTCAAACTCCCAGAACTTACAGTCACTCACCCACAAAGCTCCCAGAGCAGCTGATGAGAGAGGACAGCTGAGTCCCAGCTGAAAACCGGGCAGGAAAGAGAGGCCAGATGGAGGTGAGGCCAGCTCGCTCATAACATAAAGCTGGGCTCTGACCTACCTAGCTTTTAACAAAAGAACTGCACATAATTCCCTGGGAGAAGCAATGCAGTGAAAGGGCTGTGAGTCCAGACCTGAAGGAATCCTGAGCTCACCTCTCTCTAGCAGGGCCAACCAGGACAAGCAGCTTCACCCAGGAAGCCTCAATTTCCTACTCTGTGAAATGGGGCTAGTAATAATGGTGGGCTCCACATAGTCATGGGAAGTAAAAGACTAATGCATCAGAGCACCTCCCGGGGCACGCAGCATGCAGCCCGCAGCGCACACAGGGGTGTGAGTTAATGGGAGGGGGTGGTGGTGATCTACAGAATGGGCATGAATTAAGCAAACGGGAGTTGTACAGATTTCCTTGGAAGAGTCACTAGCTTTAAAAATGTATAGATATTTAATATTAAATGATTGTGTGGTACATGGTGATGCTGCACTTACTGTGTATTTTATGTCAACTCCAGCGAGACAGAATTGAGACTCCACAAAATCACTCATTCAAAACAAACAATCCAGTGGTTTTAGGAGATCCACGAAATAGGAAAAGCATCGTTGCTCTAATTCCAGAACAGTCTCACCCCTTCTAAAACACACTCTGTATCATGAAGGGATGTGGCGTTGGATCTTGTTGAAGGCTTTTTCTGTGGCTCTTGAGATGATCATGTAACTTTTACCCTTGACTCTATCTATGTGGCGGATTGCATTTATTGATTTATGTGTGTTGAACCATCCTTGCATCCCTGGGATGAGGCCAAGTTGGACACAAGACATGAAGTTTTTGAGGATTTGTGGAATTCTGCCTGCAAGTACTGGACTGAGGATTTTTGTACCTGTATTCACCAAGGATGAACCTGTTGATCTGCAGTTTCTTTTTTGTGCAGTCCTTATATGGTTTTGCTAAAGGGAGATACTGGCTTCACGGAATGAGCTTGAAAGCACTCCTTTGCTTTCAATTACTTGGCAAAGCTTGAAGAGTAGCGGTGCTAGTCCTTCTCTAATGTTCTGGTAAAGCCCAGCAGTGAATCCATCAGGTCCTGAGCTCTTCTTTGTTACCCCTGGGGACTTCATTCCATGCTCACGGTCACTTCAGGACTTTTATGTCTCTTTGCTTGAATTTTGGTAAGTCATATGTGTCTAAGGGTTTATCTGTTTCTTTCAGATTCTCCTATACACTGGAATATAAGTTTTCAAAATAGGGTCTAACAGTCCTCTGGATTCAGTGGTGTCTGCTGCAATTGTGCCTTTGTCATTTCTAATTTCACTGATGTGTACAGAATTTACCTCAAACTGATGAAAGACATAAACAGCAGATTTACAGCACACAGCTCACTGAGTGGGGAAGTTGAACGCACTTCCTCTCAATCAGGAATGAGAGGAGGGTGTGTGCTCTCACCACTCCTGCTCAACCCAGGATGACCAAGTCTCGGGAGGGCGATGGGGCTAGAGGAAGACATAAAGGGATCCGAGCAGGAAAAGACGTCAAACTATCCCTGTTGCGGATGATACGATTCCTTACACTGAAGACCCACAAAGACTCCACCAGGAGACTTCTACATCTGATAAGCAAATTCAGCAAAGTGGTAGGGTACAAACTCACAATCATACAAATCGACAGTTTTGCTGCACACCAGTGATGGATGCAGGGAGAAAGAAATCAGGAAACAATGTCATTCGCTGACCTTTCTGGGTATTGTGAGATTCAAAGGACTGAGACCTTTAAAGTACATAGGTCTGTTCCAGGCTCTGGCGGGTGTGAAGTAGCAGCCAGCTGCAGCGAAGCCAGCTCAGCTTGGCCCTGGCCGGCCCTGCCACCCCAAGGCCAGGGGCCTTGGCTCATGTGTGGATGAGGATGAGCTCTGCCTGGGCCCAGCCCTGGCCTGGGGTGTGGGCTGGGCAGGGTGGGTGACCTGGGCTCTGGTTGGCCTTGTCCTCGTCCAGTGTGCCCAGCTAGCGAGGGGTGAGCTCCACGCACAACCCTTGCTCTTGTCCTGGCCCTGCGCTAGGCTGACCTGGCTGGGAGCCCCGGCTCCCTACTTTCTGGCATGCTCTCAAATGTCAGGAGAGGAAGAGGGGAGCTGAGGACTGGCCTGGGCCCCTAAGCAGCCCCTGTCCGGGGTCAGGGTCATCTCCCCGACGGCCACTGTCCTCGGTGTCTTTCTTAGTGTTGTCTGGAAAACAGCCGGCACGGGACTGAGGCTGTTTCCTGGAGCATCTGAAATGTTTTCCCTCCAGCTGTGGCTTTGTCCAGAGCAGCAGCCTTTTCACTAGGAACCCTGCAGGAGACTGCCGGAACCAGGGACCGGGCTGGGACGTGTGCAGGGCCCAGGAGCCCACAGGGCAGCTTCCCAGCCGTAGGTGTGAGCCGCTCCCATCCCTGGGCCTCTGCCCCTCCCTCTGCTCTGGGCCCAGGGCGCCCCCTAAGCCTGGCTGTGCAGGAGCCCCGGTGTCAGAATGTCCCTGCTGCGAGCCGAGGTCCCCTTGCACGGCTGCCGGGGTCTGCTGTGAGTGCACACAGCGAGGCCCCCAAGCTCCCCTCCCCTGGCTGTGTGTTACGTTTGCCCTCTGTGACAGCCCAGGTGGCCCCGTGTGTGTGCTCGGGGGACAGCGTGATTACCGAGCACACTCTGCACACGCACACTACTTCCTCTTGCTGACCCTGCCCGACCGGGCCCCGGCTGCGTCATCCTTCTCCAGTTGCCTTTCTTCCCACTTTTATCTCCCACACTGAGGCTCCGAGCTGCCTCTCCCTGTAATCTCCTCTCCATGGGGTGGAGACTGTCCTTACTGCTTAGAGTGAATTAAATGGTGCCCCCTCCTGACTCCCCAAATTGACATGACCCCATCCTAACCCTGGGACCTGTAACCTAAGGTTTTTGAAGATGCGATGAGGGTCCCTGATGGAGGTCATCCAGATTAGGGTCTGCCTTGAACCTGGGACAAGCGTCCTCAGAAGAGAAGAGCTAGAGAGGGGGTCACAGGTGAAAGGAGGCTGGGGCTGGAGGGAGGCTACCAGCTTGGGCCACCCGATGCTGTAGAGAGATCTCAGACACCTGCCTTCCCCCAGAGCCTCAGGAGGGCCATGCCTTAGGTTTGGACTTCTATCCCCAAAACCCTGAAGATTTAAGCACCCAGTCTGTGCTAGCTTTCCTGGAAGCCCTGGGTAACAAACACAAGCCTGGATCTGTGGAAGGAAGGGACACCATATTGGAACTGTCTGATGCCTGCTCCTTGGTGGCTGCACCCGTGAGCTGGAAGCACCTACAGGACATCATCCACCCAGCTCTCGGAGGTGCTCAGGGACCATGTCCTCTGCATGCAGCTAGTGACAAGGCCTGTCTCCCATCCTGGGTGCAGACTCAAGGGTGGCTGGGCCCCTGCCAGGCTCTTCCTCCCTCTGTCAACGCCTTGGGATTCTGGGCTGTGCCACTGACCACCCAGGAGGCATCGTCACCCTCGCTGAGGGGCTCCACCCATCCAGCAGGACAAGAAGTGCCATTTTACCTACTCAGTCACATCCGGGAGGAGCACAGCGAGGATGGTACCTGCACCAAAGTTCAGCCCTGGTCACAGCTGCCCATGGTGGGCGCTGTCCTCAGGTGGCTCTTCAGCTCCTTGGCCACGTCTAACAGCACAGCTGCAGCCTTGAGGTGGCACCAGCCTCCAGTGGGGAGTAGGGGAGACCTGTGTACCCCTTGCCCAGAGAGATCCTGGCCCAGTATCTCTGCCAATGATGAGAGTGCTTGCCTGTAATTGATGCCAAATACCTGCCTTTGGAGAAGAGCCATTGTCACTTGTGCAGAAAACATAAACCCCTGGTGCTTCTCGACGTGAGAACTTGGGTTGTGTTCAGGAAGAGACAGCAAAAGTAAAATAAAATAGCACGCATTTGAGAAATTGTGATATTTAAAAGGCAGTTTGTCCTCAGTCAGAAAATTTGACATTTTAAAGCCACCTTCGATTTTTCTAAAAGAAATATAAAAAGGTCTATTTCTGCCAAGAGAGAAAACGGATAAAGCGGGCAGAGTTTTGCCTACCAAAAAGTCACATTTTCATTTTCTGCCTTTGAGAAGGGAGCTGGGGGAAGGGGGCTCCGCCAGGCTGCAGCGGAGGGGGGCGTGGACTCAACTGAAAATCTGGAGCAGAGCCGGTTGCGTCCTTGGCCCTGGAAACGGTGCCTGTCTGCGAGGAGAGGCTGGCGGTCTCGATCTGCTCGAGTCGGAGGCCTGCAGTTGGAGACTTTCATGCAGTGCTTCCCGGAGGGTGGTACCAAGCTGAGGTCTGTGTTGTGGTTATTTTCCATTTGCTGTGGGTTTGTGTGCAGCTTTGGCTTCCACAAAAGTCCTGCAGGAGAGCCGCCCTGGTTCCCGGGCATGTGTGGTGCCAGGGGGCTCAGTCTCCTGCGGGGACAGCCGTGTGCACAGCCTGAACAGGTAGGTCTGGCACACTTCTCCCGACCTCCCGAAGATGAGAGGAAGAGAGGTGCCCTGATGTCACCATCCTGGCACGTCCAGGAGGCAGTGAGGTGTGAGGCGTGGGCTTTCCATCACTCAAACTGGCTTCCGACGGCCTTGCGCCCCTCTCAGCCTCCCTTACACGTAGTGCCCTCCTCTGAGTGCTGTATAGTATGATGCGGCCATAGGTTTCTCCACTGGGTCGGTGGGTGTGGGCACCCCAGCTGGCTCAGCGTCCTTCATCCTCAGGAAGCAGTACCAGCTGATGGGATGCAGGGCTGGCTAAGTGTTCAGACCTGAGGACAGATCAGCATCCACGTTGAAGGGCGGCTCTGCGGTCCTCTAGCACTCTGCTCCTGGACCCGTTCACAGATGTCCACCGAGGACCAGATCCTCCGCACAAGACGGGCGCCAGGTCGCCCTGGGGTGCATCAGAGTGAAGGAGCTGGGCTGGGCTGGAGGCACAGGCAACACGGGCAACTTCTGGAGGATGCTCAGCGTCTAAGTGGGAGACGCACACTCAATCCAGGAGGACCGCTGGTCAGTGTCAGCCTCGCCCTTAGGGACTGTGTCTCCTTCTTCTCCTGCTGCCTCCAGCTCTTTCCTGGGGCTCCACAGGCTGCAGGCGCTGTTACTAAGTAATGCCCTCTTCAACCAGCAAGGTTTCACATACTCTAGCTGTGGTTACTCAGCCAGCCTGCAGGGCGGTCGTTGGTTCCCATTTGCAGCTGGAGAGATGGGTGTGCACGGAGTTCGCAACTCTCCCCTGAGTCAGCAGCACACGGACACCTGCTTGTTCACGGCAGCGGCACAGGTACACTTGGCCTCCACCCGTGCGTCCACCCACGGTGTGAGGTCCGTGGCCCCTGCCTCAGATCTCCCCACGGGCTGAGTGAGACTTCATCCCTGAGTCGAGCGGAACCTTTATCTGGTTGGCCCCTGGCATGTCCCCACGGTCTGGCTCAGGTTTGGCAGAGAGTGGGTCCTTCATAAATATTTTAAAATGAGCAAATAAACGGCAGTGGAGAGCCCGAACAGAGGCCGGCAAGAGCAGAACGTTTAGCAGTGAAGAATGGAGTCAAAGCCCCATGGGTCTGAACAGCAGAGATTTTAATATGCGTGGCCCTAAAGGGAAGCTCTGAGTCATCGCGGAAGTACAGAAAGAAAAAAAGCTGGGCAGTAGCGAGGCGGGAGAAATTGCTCAGCTTGAAATAGGAAGGAGGGGAACCAGGAGCAGCAAGCAAAGACTGTACTGGAAGCAGGGGAGAGGGCGGGAGGGAGCGGGAGAGATTTATAGGAAACTCAAGTTCATTATCCCAAAAGAGCACGGACGGTTTCAGAAACGGGAAAGGCACTTCCACTGTGGATGTTTACAGAGGATGCGGGGCAGTCTCAAGGGGCAGAGCATCCAGGGAGAGAGAAGACGGCCTGTCCGCCCTCCCTCTGCAGCGGGGAGCACAGGGACACGCCCGGCGCCCGCATCCACTTAGCCACAGATCTTGCAGCAATTACCCAGTAGAGCAGGTATCACTGGCCAAAGCACGCACCTCCGTACCTCGCTCTGTGTCTTGTGCGGGGGCTGGGGAAGCTTCCTCCCATCATCAAAGACAGCTCAGCTTCCACGGCCCTGGAATACACAAGGGCCTCTCGGAGCTCTGCAGAGTGGAGAGTGGGAACTTCCTCCTGCCGGCTTGGGCCAGCCCCTGCTTCCCCTCCACTTCATCTGCTGATTTTATTTCTCCACCTGTAAATGCTGCCGCAGGATAGCAAGCTCAGCATCAAGAAATCATTTCATTTTCCTTTTTTCCATTTCGTATTACATTTAATTAGTGCATAATGATACAGATTTATATATTTGATATTTCTGTCTGTGTCCAGCGCATTAATGATCACAGGAACAGGTGCGAAGTGAGTATATTCCTCACCCCAAATAGGTACTGCATCTCTGCAGCCAAATATTCAAATTCTCTTGTGGCTTTTAGAAATACATACTGCATCGCCGCTAACCACGCTCGCCCTGCTGCATACCAGAGCCCTGGATGCTTCCTCGCGTCTAGCTGTGGGTTCTTCCTCTTGAGCAACATCTGCCCTTCCTGTCACCCCCTAAAACTGCTGGTGACCACTGTCACTGTCCCCCTCCTCACTGAAGTCCATTTCTTTGTTTGCTGCCTCTTGCCTGCATCTTTCTCCTGACACACTTCTAAAATGTGGTGGTGTGCGTGTGCATGTGTGTGTGTGTGCGCCTGTGTGCACACCTGTGCACATGATATCCCCTGGAAGGGAGAGCCAGGGTGCAGCCCCAGCTTGGCTGGCGTGAACCCCTTCCATTTCTCCATCAGAGGCACCAGCTGCAGCCGCGGTGAACACAGAGAGAGCCTTCCTGGCACCATGAAGCCTTTGGAAAAGTGGCCAGGCCCAAGACGCTCGTATTTCTTTCCCTGCCTGGAAGGAGCAGGCAGCCGGCCCACAATGGCATAAGAAGGATTACGCAGAGCTCTACAAGGAGCCGTCCAATTACCAGCCCCGCCTGAACCTCAGTAGTGTTTCTGAAAATAAATACCGAAAATGACCTTGTGTACAGAAAGACAGATCTTGGCCATTTAATTATGGCCTGCAGATTAAGTATACTCTGGCTAAGTTGTGAGATTATTTTCAAATTTTGCCCTAGAAAGTTGTATTCTGTTTATCTAAACCAGATCACAGGGTTTTGTCACCAACATAAGGTAGCTGTGAGAATGCAGAAGGTAAAACCAGAGGGCTCTCCACCCAACAAGACCTGTAAGAGCAGGTGTCCCTCCCTCAGTACCCATGCCTAGGGTGCTGAGTGGCTGCTCCAGCCAAGAAGAGAGCAAGCTGGGGCTCCTTGAGGATGCCTGCAGGGTCCCCGGAGCAGTAGGGGAGCACAGCCAGGTCCCGTCCTCCCAGGAGGAGCCCTAGAGGAGCTCAGATGATGCTGGGCATGCTGTCCACCCAGGGACCGGAGATGGAGATCAGCCTTCTGAGCTGGGACCCAGTGTCAGGGAGGCTCTCCCTCCACCGTGAGAGCCGCAAAGCCCTGGGTCAAGGGAGAGGAGTTGGATTTTGAGGGTGGGGGTATTGGAGAGGGCGGAGGAGTGCAGGGGAAGTGGGAGACCCTGTGGAGGCCTCCCTCAGGAGATGGCCTGGACCCCACCGCACATGGGCTCCCGGGGATGCAGCAGGCACCAGCATCACATGCCACACCCATAGCAAGGGGCCCGGAGCCTCTGGTTTGCTGGCAGCTGCAGCCCAGTGGGTGCAGTGGGCCAGGCCTGGGCCCCGACACCAGGCTGCTTTTCCCATGAGCCACCGAGGGAGAACAGGGAGGGGCAACCCAGAAGCCCAGGGGGCCCCGAGCTGAGACCCAGGGAGGGAAGGGACCCAGGCAAGCAGGAAATGGGAACTTTTGCTGGGGAAAAGGAAGGAGGCGTGTGCAGGAGGGAGCAGCCAGGAAAGGCGGCCCTGTCCACCAGGGCAGGGGGCCTGGGCAGAGGGGGCAGGTGACACTCAGAGCTGGTAGAAGGGGGCTCCGTCAGTCTGAGAAAGGGCAGGGGGAAGCGGCAGGGTGGAGGCAGGAGGCGGGACTGGGTCTCAGTCCCTGTAGGAGGGTGCAGCCCCAAGTCTCCCTCTCAGGCGTGCAGGAGGTCCAGTCGGGTGACCCCACAAAAGGCCCAGCCCCATTCTGGTGACATAGGATGAGTGTGTTATCCTCCTGTTATGGTCTAGAGCCCCAAAGCCTCCTGCCTTTGGAAGACGGATGGTCCCCTGCTAAGAGCTGAGTTCCGGGCAGTCAGGGAGGGAGAGGGAGGGCCTACTGGGGGCGTGGCCTGGACGTTCCTTTCCTCCCCCGCCCCACCATTCTGCTTCTGGGCCACCTTGCTGTGAGCAGCTTTCTGCGCCAGACCCCTCTGCCGTGCTGCCCTGTCGTGGGTCAGTGGATTTAGAGCTAAAAATGTGAGCCGAGATAAACCTGCCATCGTCTTAAGTTGTGGGTGTCAGATGCTGCGTCCCGGTAGTGAGGAAGTGACCCAGATGTTCCCCCCCCCCCGGGAGTTACTGCAGAATCTGGCGGTCTCTGGAAAGCGAGCCCCTGGCAGACAGCTGAGGAGGTTTAGACGTGTCCAGCAAGCAGACTGGCTCCTGGCTTCTGGCTCCTGGCCCCGCCCCACCCCACGGAAGCTCTGTGCACCGACTTCCACTGAGGGGCCACCGAGGGACCGTGCTGCCAAGTCACGCTGCAGACCCTCTCCGCAGCCCACCACTCCTCTTAGTCCTTCCTGGCTTTATAGATAGGTAGAAAACGCTCAGAGCTGGACATGGTGGCACATGCCTGTAACCCCAGCACTTGGGGAAGCTGGGCGAGGAAGATTGCAAGTTTGAGACCAGACTGGGGAACTACAAGGGCAAAACCCCCTCTGGCCCTGAAGGGGTGACCCCAAGTGACTGCCCTGCCCACATCTGCACCGTGAGGACAGGGTCCCACCTTCAGGCTGGACCTCAGCTGTCTTCGTTCTTGAGATTTCCCCCACTGTCCAACACACGCACGCACACACACAATGGAAACAAACCCTTTTGCAAAATAAGACACCGTACACAAACGCACACCTGCTGCATCTGTCCACTGTGCTGTGTTGTAGCAAATCTCCGTTAGGAACTTTCTTATTTCAGGACAACGGATTGGCTGGTTTTCACTCTCTCTGCAGTGTTTAATAGCCGCGAAAGGGGACACAGCAAAGCACCTCCCTGTCTCTGGAATCTCAGCAGGCTGGAGCCAGAGCCAGGGAGGAGGGATCTACTGATTAGAGGCTAGGAATGTTTCACGTGCTCAGGAGGATGCCATGGAATGATGATAGATTAAGCTGGAGAATCTGAAGTTATTAGCGTGAATGAAGTCAGACACCTTCTTATCCTCCACTGTCATCGAGGCCGGCAGCACTGGGCACCAGAGTTGGGGCCAATTTCGGAGGAGCCAGTGGCTGAGGATGGTCCTATCCGCCCGGCTTGGGAGGTGGAGCCTTCCACTGGCTGGAGTAGCAGCGTGTCCTTAGAAGCTGGACTGGACGCGGTGGCCTGGCCGGAAGGCGGCAGCCTGGGAGAGCAGGATCCCCTTCCTTCCTTCAATCTTGCCATCCGTTAACGTGGCTTGGCTTCTTTTTGCAGAGCCTCCAGGGTGTCCAAGGCCTTTGCTCCTATTTGGGTGTGGTTTGTGTTTGTCTCCTGAAGGCTCTCATGCTGGAGGCTCAGTTCGCAGATCTATGGTGCCCAGGTGGGGGGATCTCTAGGAAAAGGCACTAGGTCATGAAGGGGCTGCCCTTGGAAGGGACTAAAGCAGGTCCAGTGAGTGAGCTGGTTCCCATGAGAATGGGTCCTCACACAGCAGTGTCTGTCCGGCCACATGACCCGCTCCCCATGGGAGAGGCCCCACATCTTCAAGCCATCCCCCATGGGGACCTCGCTGATGCTGTTGATGTGAGTGGCTGTTCATCCTGTTGTGTCTTCTTGATTGGCTTAACAAATGCCTACCACATTAGTTAAGCGTGATTTTGGTTATGTATGGCTGAGTCCTCAAGGTATGACCTTGGGTGCTATATCTCTCCAGCCCTTTCCTCTCTGGCTCTGTTACTCTGTTCTGCTTCCTTTGCTCTGCCATGCGCTCCCACCATGATGCTGCTGCCTTAGAGCCAGCCAACCGTGGACTGAACCCTCTGAAACAGTGAACAAAGTGAATCTCTCTTCCTTTAAATTGTGGGGGCCAGGAATGGAAAAGTGACTCATACATCATGCTCTTGAATCTCGGGCCACAGCAAGGACACAGGGGAAGCTCCTATGGGGTCCATGGAGCTCAGGTGAAGGTCAGCAACTCATCAATGTGCACGATCTCGTCCAGCAGGAATGAGGTGAGCCCAGTGCAGAGTACAGACCCTCCTCACTCACCCTGGGCTCTGAGCAGAGATAAACGTTATTAAGTCCCTGTGTTATGCATGGGCAGCAGTGGAGTGACCAGCAGAATATGAAGTAGAAGCCATCATATAAACTCACCTAGTGGTCCTCACCCCAGGACTCCCTGAGGCCCCAGCTCATCTGGACTTCCTGCCACCGTTCCAGCAGTGTGTGGGCTCTGCAGCCCTCAGGTAGCCCAGCCTGGCCACACTGCCTGTCACACCTGACCTCTGAGTGTTGTCTTCTGCTGAGTTCTGCATGGTCAGGGGAGGTGGAGCCTGGGGATCCTGCCCAGGGCCTGTGAATGTTAGTCTGGTGGACTGTGGGGTGATGGCCACTGGTGTGAAACCAGACCCAGGGAGGTGGCCTGTTGCATCCTTATTGCATGGGAATATCCAGGCATTCTTTCAGCAGCCCCCACAGCTCCCCTGTGATGACTGAGTTTCTGCTGAATTATTGCTCCACCTATCTCTGCACTGTGCACTTTGCCATGTGATTTTCAGTATCTTTTAAAGCTTTGGAGTCACTCCCGGGCCTTTGCTCTGGGCTCTGTGGTATGACACACTGTGGCCAGTGAGTGGGGTGGTGTGGTCACTGCTGGGCAGGGTCCTGAGGGGCTGTGCAGCTGGAGGTGCCCGTGTGCCCAGTGGGTACCAGGAGAGGCATCTGCCATTGGTGACTGGCAGGTCTTTGCAGGGAGAGAGAGCACAGTACATCCTGACCACGGAGAGAGGACCAGTCCACTCTGACATCCAGCTGGAAGCAGAGCCACCGAGAAGCCAGCAGCCGGGACTGGGCAGGGCGTGTGAGGGACACTGTGGCTACTGTCTGGGCTGGCTGTCCTGGTGGGCTGCCTGCTTCCTGTCCTCACTCCCCTGCCCACTCCTGCCACCAGGAGCCATGCTGCTCAGAGGGCCCGCAGGCAAGCCCGGCTTCCATCCCTCTTTCCTGTGGGACAGGGCAGAAGTACTCACTGCAGACGCAGCCCAGGATGGGGTCTGGAGCTGGGAGCTCCCCGTGTGTTGGTGACTGGGGCATGCTAGTCTCTGCCATCATGGAACCACAGATACCAAAGGTTGTCCTACTTCACCGCTGTCTCCACAGGAGGCAGCCGCTGGGCTGAGCTACCCTGAATGCTTTGGAAACATTGCAAGAAGCATATATGTCTTCAAAGGCATCCACCAGCTGGAAGCATGTCAGGAAGTGCCCAGGTCAGGCCTGAGATTGGGCTCTAGCATCATCAAAGCTGTCAGTCCTGAACTCAGAGCCACGACCTAATTCACAGGAATGGCGAAGTCACTCAGTGATCTCTCATGCAGCCTCCGAGGGCCTTTGTGGCCAGGGCAGGACTTTGAGAAAAAGGCTCTGAGCCTGGCAGGGAAACAAAGAACGAGAGATGCCCCAAATATTGACTCCTCGGGTTACCACGGAAAGCCCTTCGCCTTGCTTTGGCTGGGCGTAAGAAGTTGCAATGACCTCACCTGCAGCCTGTGACCAGGAGACGGCTTCTGGGTGCCCTGGGACCTTCCTGCCAGCCTCTCTCTGCCTCTAGGCTCCACCGTGGCTCCTGAGTCCACTCTGATGTCTCCCAATTCCCTCCTCTCTAGGCCAGCACCCAGGCCACGTCCCAGGCCAGCCCAGGGAAGGAGCGCCGCCCTGCTCTGGAGGAAGCTGTCTGTGTGGGGAAGGATGCAGGCCCACTGATACTCCCGGAGGGGATTCTGAGGCTGGCATGCAGGAGCGATGGTGGGTGTGCAGCGGGGAGGCTGCCGTTACAGCCAGCAGAGGACGCTGCGTTGGCCTGCAGAAGCTTGGCCACGACTTGCCGTTGAGTTTTCATGAAAGGACTCTGGATCTGATCTGCAGTCTGCTCAGGCAGACCTGGGAGCTTGGGAGAGTGATGGGATGGAGGTGAGAATGAGCAGAGATGACTCAGAAGGCAGGGCCGCAGGGCCCGGGGGGAGGGGATGGCAGGTGGATTTACCGTGAGACTGTGGGGCACTGGCCTCTTTGGGGGGCTTGGTGGTCCCTGTCCTCCCAGCCCAGAGCTGGCCCCTGGAACTGCTGCTGCAGGGGTCAGATGATGGGGCAAGAGCAGCAGGAGCCCGTGGGGCCACAGCCGGGGAGGCGAGGTGGGCACAACCACTGTCCCGGCACCGGCGTGCACCGGCAGTCAGCATCCTGACCACAGTGCAGCACGGGCACCGTGCCAGGGCACTGCCCATCCGCCCAGATGAAAAAACACCAAGGGCATGCACGGCCTGCCGCTGTGACCTGCTGGCTTGCCTAAGTGCTCCGGAGAGGCCGGGCAGGAGCAGGCAGAAGGCGCACGGCAGGCGTCACGCTGGACAGTGCAAGCTGTGGCTGGAGACTGGTGGGTTTTGAAACATGGCTCTGTGGTCCGACGCCTGGGGCAGAGGCTCAGGAGAGAGGGGAGCCATGGGGTACGAGAGGGGAGGCTGGGGGCTCCCAGGTGCGCAGGGACTCTGCGCTGTCTCCTCACCCGGGACCCTCTGGTCCTCAGCGTCTTCTCTCGGAGTTCTCCACACCGTCCGTGATTTAGAGAGCTCCAGGGTCACGGTGCCTTCTGGGACTGCAGAAGAGAAACGAGGGCATTTGCAAAATGAGGGCACTACCCTATCGCCGGGGAGAAAAGCGAGGGACAGAGAGGTTAATTAATTTCTTCTGAGGTCTCACCGAGAGTCAACTGCATAACTGGATAAGAAAATTCGGCTCTAACAGTTTTATGAAGGACACAGCACACACCCGCCCTTGCTCTCCGGGCCATGTGGCAGGCCGTGCATTTGCCACTGGCCTGAGTCCACGTCTTAGACGACCACACCACCCACAGAAGCTGCTGGCCCGATGTTGAGACTGGTGGAACTCCTCAGAACTGTGGTCTTCCCCAAGAATCTCCCCCTGTGATGGGCATTCTCAGGTCCAAATTCTGCCAACAGCCCACGTGGACCGAGCTGCTCTGGTGTGCAGGCAGAGGCATGTCACCATCGCGCGAAACACAACGCCACCCACCGTGCCTTGGGTCCATCCCTGCGGCTGTCCCCACCTACCCAGGAGGAACCACCACCCTTGCCAGGCCACAGGAGCAGAGCAGCTTCCCTGAGAGTAGTGGACTTGGTGGAGGAGGGGAAGAGCTACCGGGATAGCACGTGCCAAGACCCTGGGGTGGAGCCAGCAGAGAGGGGAGGGCGGGTGATGGGGCAGCCAGGGAGCAGGAAGGGACGCTGGGCTGGCTGTAGGTGTGATTACGCATGTCCTCAGGCAGCCTGGATCTTCCCTCTCCCTTCTTTTCAGACAGGCTCTGTCCCTTCCTTAGGCTGAACATGCAGCTCAGCACTCTGGACAATCAGGGAGCTTCCCTGGATTGACAGAGGGATGGTGGGAAATGAAAGCCCTGCCAGGAAACTCTTACTTGAACTGCAAAACCCCTCATCTGGGGCCCAGCAGTTCTCCATCCAAGACAGCCAGTCCCCAGAAAGGGGTGGCACAGTCAGAGGGGACAGAGCTGGACAGAGGAGATGCAGGGGTGCTGGGCAGGGTTCAGCCCTCAGCCTGTGCAGAACACAGCACTCAGCCAGTGGTCTGGACTGGAACATGCTTGCTCCTAAGGCTGGGTTTAGGGTCTGTCTGACTCAGCGAGGAGCGTCCTGTGCAGGGTGATGACCAGGTCTGTCCTGAGTCCAGCAGAAGGTCACCCAGCAGCTCTCACTGTGAGGGGGGAAGTGGCCTCCCCTGCACACCGATGGAGCATGGCGTAGTTGTGTGCTGGGACCCATGCAGGGCAGGTAGTGACGCCTGCTTTGTCCTCAGATGCAGGGAAGGGGCAGAGGGCTGTGAGCATCCTCGGGCCTAGAACACAGCAGGGGCGAGAGGGCCTGGAGGGGAGCCCAGCCGGGCCTGGTGCCCGCATGTCCAGAGAGGAAAGGAATGGGAATGGAATGCCAGACTCAGCACAGGGCCAAGCGTGCCGGAGGCTGAGTTCCCCCGGAGGCCCGAGGTGGGGTTGTAAAATGATGAGAGGGGCCAGAGGGCATAAGGAGAGGCCTGGGACCACTGCAGGAGTCTAGCATCCAGTGTCCAGCGGCAAGGGAGGGGCCGGGAGCCGCAGCAGGGGCAGCACTGATTGCCCGCACACAGCCTGGTCCCCACCGCCCGGCAGCTCCTGGTCCTGGGCCCTCGGTGGCCACAGGCCTTGTTGCCACCAGGGGAGGTGGCGAGCAGCCCTGGAGGAGCCCGGCAGAGGGGGCTGCTGCTGCCCTCCGGATGCCCAGGGAGGAGGCTCATGGCCTGGAGAAGAGCAGAGGGGGAAGGACAGGGGAGGAGGAGGGCAAGGCCCCGTTCTGGAGACACTGGGAGATAAAGCAGCCCCGGGGTTAAGGTTATCGTCAGATCTCTCGGAGCTCCTGAAGGGCACACGCAGCTCAGTGCCAGGACTGGGGAACTGCACCCTGCATTGGATCCCCACCCAGAGACCTCGCCATCTCCATGGTGCCCCTGGACCCTGGCTGAGGAGACCCTGAGGGGCAGCAGAGGAGATGGCTTTGCACAGGGCGCCTGCTCATTGCAGCCGCTCCTAACACTGGGGCTCCCGCTGCCCGGCCTCCTCTTGGTCACTAAGCTCTCCGGTGGCCCCCAGCCGCCGGGACGGGCACTCCTCAGTGGGCATACCGAGTGGGCACCACCTGAATGGCTGGTTGCACAGCTGCTGCTCGCACAGGGCACACACCAGTGCTCAGCCAACGCCAGCTCGGGGGTGATGCCCGGGCCCCCAACCTCTGCGGCCCCGCACAGGACCTGGGTCAGATTACCTTGCATGGCACAGAACACTCTTCAGATGTGATGAAACGAAGAGTCCTGGGTTCCCCTGCCGTGGCCCCAGAAACACCTCCAGGGTTCTTAGGAGACTGGGTAGACACACTGCCGTCTGCCGCGGGCTGCTGGCTGCTGGCTCCAAGACGGAGGAGGTGGCCCGAGCTGCCAGGGGCTGGGGAACATGGGGCACAGACGCCCTAGAGACTCCGGGAAGAAACCAGCCACGCCGATACCTTGATTTTCGCTCAGGAAACAGATGTGCAGCTCTGCCCTCCATGCTGTAGGATGATAAGCGTGTGTTCTCAGCCACGGAGCTTGTACTACTCCGTCCCCATGGCACATGTCTCACGTGTGCTCTCGCTGTGCCTGGCCATGTGCTCCTCCTTGGTGGGCAGAGGTGGGGGCTCAGAGCTGCCATCTCCACCCCCTCCACGTGTGGGAGGACCCAGGGCCCTGGCGCTCTCCTGCCCCAGTGGGGTCCCCACCCTCCATGTCCACTTCTTCCAAGTTGCTGGAGTCATGACCTGCAGATCTCCAAAGGCAGGGCTGCTTCCCCCCCACGGACTCAGGGCGGGGGCTGTCCCCAGGCCGTGTGGCCTCAGTAGGTAGCGGCCCCTCTTCACTGTCACTGCCATCACCGAGGGCTGGGGTTCGTCCAGAATGAAGTCATCAGGTGTTGCCTCTGTCTCACTCACTAACCAACATTATGGATTTGGTCTACTTCACAGAAGTCTGGCTGTTGGCCGCGTCCCACCTGGAGAGCTCGTTCAGCGCCTCAGAGGCCCATGCAGTTGCTGGAAGGAAGAGCTCACCCCACCCTCTGTGTGGGGCTGTGGCTTTTCTATCTGGATGTCTCCCCAAAGCCTCGTGAGTCAGAGGTGGGGTCTGCAGGAGCTGACTGGGTTATGGGGATGCTGTGGCTGGCTTGGTGTTGGGAGGTGAGGCCTGGTCTGAAGGTCCTGGTTTTTGGGGGTAGAACGGGCGGGGGTGCATCTCCCCTTCTGGCTCCTCCCTTGCTCCCTGGTCCCCGGCTACCAGGATGTTAGCAGCTCTCCTCCGTCCAGCCCCTTGTATTGTGCCACCACCCGGGCAAGGACTTCTGAGTGTGAGCCAGAATGACCCTCTCCCCCTTTAACTTGCAGGTGTCCGGTGTTTTGCCCCGTGACGTGGAACGTGACTAGGATGTGTGGTAAATTTCACACAGGTCTGTCCTCAGTACTCCAGCCCTGGACTATCTGGGTCCCCTCTCCTGGGGCCCTCACCTCTCCTTTCTAGCTGCCAACTCAGCCCATCCATCCACCTGAAAATGCAGCAGATGGTACATAAAACACGAAGCCACTTCCAAGCCTACACAGGCTCCAACTCTGGAAGGCAAATCAAGTCTGATTAATCATCTGTAACAGAGGCTTCAACCTCCAGCGCATTGGAAATGTGATTATTTCTGTACAGTATTCTCTGGAATAGCAGGAACATGCCCATTCTTGTGGGTGACAGCTTCTGGCTGAGCGGGAAGGGACAGCCTTGTCCTCCGCTGGCACATGAGGGCTGCCCAGTGGATCTGCACTGCCTTCTCGTTTCTCTCCTTTGTGTTAACCACCAATAAATGCCAAGCCTGGGTTCAGCCTTGCTGTTTCTCTGGACCTAGGTGCCCTCATTTCTGCATCTGCCATCTGTCTGAACTTCATCTGCAACAAATTCCCACAAGTCCGGTGGGCTAAAACAACAGGAATTTATTCTCTCACTGGTTTAGAGGACAGAGGTCCGTGCTCCCTCTGGAGGCTCCAGGGGAGAATCCCGTTTGCTTCTTCCAGCTTCTGGTGACTCCTGGCGTCCTTGGCTTGTGGCTACACCACTCTGGTCTCTACCTCCATCTCCACATGGCCTTCTCTGTGTCTCTCTCACCTTCTCTTAAATGTACCCTAGTCCAGGATGAGTTCATTTTGAGATCATTAATTTAATTGTGCCTGCAAAGACACTACCGTTGCTTCTCTGTATCTATGTTTATTAGTCACTTGCCCATTGCTGGGACGAAACACTTGACACCCTCAAATTAAAGGAGGAAGTGTTTATATGGTTCATGGTTTCCAATGGGTTGAGTCCATGGTTGGCTGGTTCCATGGCAGAAACAACATGAGGAAAGGACCAAGCAGAGGACAACTGCTTGTCACAGCCAGGAAGCAGAGAGAGAAGGAGGATCCAGGGACATGAATACATGCTTCCAGTGTCCCCAGCTTCCCACCTCTTCTGATCAGTTCCCGCCTCCTAACAGTGTATTCAGCCACGAAATCATTAATGTGTTAACCCCCTGCAGAACACAGAGCCCCCATGGTCCCACTGCCTTCTAAAACCCCTCCTCTGAACACATGAGACTTTGGGGAACATTTTAGATCTAAGTCACAACAGTCTGTCCCCGACACCCAAATGTTCGTGTCCACCTCATTACGCAAAATGCATTTAGTTCATCTCTAAGTGGTGCCATTGCCTCGACAGTTCCCCCACTGCTGAAAACTCAAAGTCTGAAGCCTCCTTGAGAACCAAGGCATACTCTTAACTGCGAGCCCCTGTACAAGTCAAAAAGAAAATGAAATACTTCAAATGTACAATCGTATGCAAGCATTTCCTTGCAAGGGGGAAGAAAAACTGACATTGGACCAAAGCAGGACCAAAAGCTGTCAGGTCAAATATTAAATTCTGTAGTCAGATCCCCAACATCCATTGCTGAGACAAACTACTAAATTCTTGGGGCATTCAAACCATGAACCATACAAACACTTCCTCCTTTAATTTGAGGGTGTCGAGTATTTTGTCTCAGCAAAATACTTTTAAGTCTATCCTTTTAAGTCTATCCTTTTATACCCTTGAGTTTGTGATGGGTGGGGGTCTGATCCATTTCCTGAGATATGTTTCCTATTGTCCTGATGCAAAGTACTTGGCTTCCTTTTAATGCCAATCTTTTTAGCAACCACACTCTCCTTGGCCCCAACTTTACAAGGCACTTCTTTCTTGGCCAAGCAGATTTTAAAAATCACTAGGCTCAACATTTTGCCCCTGGTTATCATCATAAATCTGGCTAAAAGCAGCCAGCAGTAACCATGCTACAGCATAAACTCTGGGTTGCCTTGAAATTTCCTCTGCCAGATTAGTTAATCCACCACCTTTAAATTCAGCTTCACACAGTCTTAGGATGCGGACAAAAAATGCCTGGCCATAGCTGGTGGGGTCACACCTGATTGTGTCATGCTATTGGGCCCCTCTCCCTCTCTGGAATTCCAAAATTGCTTTTAGATACAACCATATTATCATCTGGGCTCACTCTGTACTTTTAAAGCAATAATTTTCAAAGAATAAATTTTAATTTTGATATCAGAACTCCATGAAAGAGTTCACAGATGAGATAAAATGTGGGTGCACAAAATGGAACCATTGCATGATGAGGTTTGAGGCTACTTCTCTGTTTTACATTGTGAATGCAGATGATAACCTCAGGGGGCCACACAGAGCAACGGAGGGGATGCAACTCAGGTTCTGGGTGTCCCTCTGTCCGGCCCTGTACTGGACCCCTTAGTGCAAACTGACTTCTCTGATGCCAGTGTGAAAAGTGACTCAGGGCAGGGGCAGCTTACAGACCACAATCCAGAGAGCTGGGCAGTTTAGCACTGTCATGGGCTTTTGCTCAAATAGATCTGTAGGGCTGGGGTTTGATGGATCATGAGGGTTTTACAAATCAAACACTATGTAGAATATAACTGTCATTACAGGTTGAATGACAAAAGTAAACTAAAATTGTTCTGAACTTGTATTAGGGCAGAAGCAATAGATCAATGGAGATACATTTATGAGAGAGAGAGGGAGAGAGAGAGAGAGGTGATTTACTGGAAGGCACTGGCCCATGCAACCATGGAGGTTGAATCTGAGGAGTCCACCGTCATCTGCTATCTCGGGTCCAGAGGGCTGGTGGGGTGAACTCCAGTCTGAGTCTGAAGGCTGAGACCCAGGGTAGTTGGTGATGTGACTCCTGGTCCAAGGCAGGAGACTCATTCTCTGGCATGAGTGGGCAGACAGGAAGCAGGCAGACAGGAAGTGGGCCAGCGGAAATGCCTCCTTCCTCCTCCTTTTGCCTTGTGTAGCCCCCTGTGGGTTGAAGATGTCGACCAGGTTAGGGAAGGTGACAAGCTCACCTGGCACCCCACAGACACGGTAGGATCGAGGTTTCATATGGGCATCTCGTGGCGCAGTCAAGCTGACTGTGAAATTAGCACTCACAGCAGTGGATATTCATATGTGGTTGGGCTGGTGTGTGTAGATGTAATTAAATCTGAACAAAAAATGGAACAGTTGTTGGAACCCAGAGACACTCAGCTTCTCTCATGGACCAGGATGTCTTACTGCTGATGGCCTCCAAACCACCAGTGCAAAGTGACCCAAGAGCCTGCCACCTCCCTCGCTCTCTCCTGGTTTTCTAGGTCCCTCCTCACAAAGGCCTGTTCTCTGTCTGCACTGAAGCTCCGGCTGCACCACCCACCCTGGAGCTGACCTTCCACCCCCATACCCATGTCTTTATATCTTTTGCCTCTCAGCGTGGGATGGCCAAAGATGTTAAGGTGACCCAAAAAAACAATTTTTAGAAAAAAACCTGGACTCCAGCCCAACCCTATTGACAGGCTTAATACGCTGGACCATTCCTTTTCTATTTGCCAAAGAGTCTAGCTAGATTATCAACTAATCCATGCCCCTTCTTTGGGGCAAATGTTGTTATCCCCTTTCATAGGTGAAGAGGCCGAGGTTCAGAGCAGGTGACATTTGCAAAGCCACACTGTTGCTGAGCAGTAAAGCCAGGCTCCAGTCCCTGTCTCCAGCAGGGCCGCCCTTTGCCTGAGATGGAGTCCAGCCCCTCTGCAAGGCACGGCTGGGGGACTGCTCCAGGCACCCCCATCTCTGCAGAGTGCGACCATTTCTCAGTGAGCACAGAGGAAAGGAGTGGAGAGCCAGCTGTCCCTGCCAGCTGTCCCTGTCATCTGCTGCTCTGTGCCCTAACAAGGCTGGCGCAGGCCCTGTGACCACAGCACTAGCCACAAGGGTGGGCAGAGACACTCATCAGGGGCCGAGGGCAGGGCTGGCCTGCATGGAGACAGTGCTTGGCCATCCATCTTGCCTAATCAGGTCACCCTGGCAGCCCAGCGTTGTCAGGGATGTTTGGCGGCATCCCCAGTCAGTGTGGTGACCATATGCTGCCCTGCTCCCTAAAGTGTCCTGGCCAAAGAGCAAGGGCTGGGGCAGGACACCAAGCTCAGAGCTGAGACCTGCTGGAAAGGAAGCGCAAGCCTGATTCCAAAAGTCCTCGGCCTCAAAGAAGAGTCTGTGCTGGACCACTCGGCACCAGGGAGCCTGCCCCTGCTGGTGACATGGGCCATGCTGTTTCAGCAATTCCAGAGCCGGCTCTTTGGGCCTCGTGGACACTCTGAGTGACAGACCTCTGCCTCAGACCTGAGTTCTTCTTCTTACAGGGCAGGTGCACTTCCCACTGTTGAGGCCTGCAGTTAATCCCTGGAGGAGGGTACAGCAAGTCAGGGCAGGCCTTGGGTCCCCTTGGAGGTGAGCAGTGGGCGGGGTGCTGCCCATATACTTGTTTTCCCTGCAGAGCAGGGTGAAGGGTGGAGGGGCCCGAGGATCATGCGTTTCCCTCCACCTAGAAAGAAACAGGCTTGGGTGGAAGCACTTGGTCCTGGACAGCCATCAGACGGGGGTTTTTCTGAGGACAGACACACAGCCCCTTCCTCACCATAGGACGTGTGCAGTAGACATGGCTCACCATCCATGTGGGGTTCTGGACTCCCACCCAGGGGCCTGCCTGCTGTCCCCCTTCTCAGTATGTGTGAAGCAAGGAGGATCTGAAACATCACTAGCTCACTGGAACCTCCTGAGGCCCAGCACCTCTGGGTGCTCTGAGCTGTCCTCACCCTCTCCGTCCAGGTATACGCACAGTGCTGGACACATGGTGACATCTGCATTCCGTGTGTGCACGAAAAGCTTTGCCGTGCACTTTGACCCAGAGGCACACCAGCCACCTCGCCTTTGTACTTATTGAATCAGGCAACCCTGCCCCAGACTCCACTGTGGATGCCACGAGGGATAAAGGGATAAGAGGACTAAGTGTCCCAGGGAAAGGAGCTCCAGGAAGGGAAGGAAGTCTCAGCAAAGCCTGGGCAGCAGGTCAAGTGAATGCCTGCGCGCGCACTGGGTCCTGAGGCTGAGACAGGAGCTTGTAACAGTCAATATCCATGGTTCTGTGACTTCAGCCTGGGCCCCCAAAGCTTTGATATGTCGCCTTTCCTGAGCCAGTGATGGCTGAGGGACAGATGGACAGAAGACAAGCTGCCTGTCTGAAACCCTGGTCTTCAGGCAGGGGAAATGGGGAAAGATCAGGGCAGACAGAAGTTCTCTTGGGAGTTGAGAAGGAGTCCTCCTTGATGAGTCACAGCTCCAAAGCCAGCCAGGAGGCTAAGGGCATGCGTGGGCCTCACAGGAGCCGCTGCGCATCCTGGGCACCTCCACTGCCTGCCAACAAGGAGTTTCATCAAAGCCTGGTCATAGAAGAAGGACTTTGTAAGAGCAGCTGCATCTTCCATATAAGCTCTCTGTCCCTGGAAGTACCCCAAAGAGGGACTAGGTGAATTAACAGGAAAACAATATCACCTAAAGAATTGGAGTAAAAGCACATTGAAATCTCGTCCAGGTTCTAGATTCATGTCTTTATCCACTCACATTTCCATTCATCCATCAGCCAGCCATCCATCCAGATACCCACGCTGTCTATCTATCCACCCCATGTCCTTCGTCCTCCCACCCATCCATCTACTGACCCATGCAACCAACCACTCCTCATACCATTCACCCGTCCATCAGTCCATCCATCCATCTGTCCACCCACCCAAGATTCACTTAGAACTTTTGTATCTGTCCATTATGTTTAGGGATACACTTGTATTGGTCTAGACTTGAGAAAACCAACCAGAGAAAATGAGAAAATAAATAAATAAATAAATAAATAAATAAATAAATAAATAAGGTCAGCAAAACTCACTACTTTAAAATTTCATGACTGCAAAGGCTAGAACTGGCTTTCTCCCCAGGATAGTCATCAATAATTATTTGCTAAGTGAATGAGTGAATGAGTATAGTGTCATGATGCAGTATAAGGAACACGGCCTCTGGTCCAAACAATTTGAATTTAAAGTCCAGCTTTTATGTGGCCCAGTGAAAACCCCTACCCTCCACCCTGACCCTCAGTGTCCTCACTTGTAAATGAGAGATGGAATTTTAAGGATCAGAGCAGTATGTGAAGGGCCACTGTCCCCAGTCAGTAGCTGATGGTGATGGTGATGAGGGTGGTAATATGACGGCAGTGAAGGTCACTGTGGGTCCTGAAGGGCAGGAGGGATCAGGGACCATGTGGAGCAGCCTTAGCTCTCGGCAAAGAGCGAAGGAGTCAGGCACAGGACCCCCTGGAGGCAGAGCTGGAGCTGGTACACAGTGAGTGTGGAACTGGAGAGATTAAACAGGATGCCGGTACTTCGGCAGAAGGTAGCAGGAGGGAGAGAGGGTGTTTAAGCAAGAACTTGGAGCAAAACCAAAGCTTCGGTGTTTCCAGAGAAACATGCAGCTCCATCTGCATCTCAGAGCCGGGGACTGGACACGGAGGGAGAAGCCTTCCCCGAGGCGTGGATGGTGAGATGGGCTGTGTCCCACACCAGGGCCGGCTGTCCCTCCATGGCCGCCTGGAGCCCCTCAAGAGCACTTCCAAGTCGCTGTGAAGAGTGCCAAAGTTGCAGATCGCCAGGGCGGACAAAGCCTGTGTTCTCCTGCCCGGTGTCCCACACAGCCTGAGGGCCTGTGCAGCCCGCACCATGACAGCCGCTGGGACTGCGGGTGAGAGGCGGGCGGTGCTGGTTACTCTTCTGTGCCACCCAGACTGGGCCCGGGGCCGCCCTCCCGGTTGGCCGGGGATGCTTTCCGGGTGAGGCTGTGAGGCTGCTCCTGAGGAGGCCAGCAGTGGGAGTGACCGACGAGGTGTGGGCCACGCTCCCTCTCCAGGGTGGGCAGCTTTACCATCTCCATCCCGGGCTGGGACAGAGCAAATGAGAGAGGGCCACCTCCCCCTTCCTGAGCAGGGTGCTGTTCTCGGCCGTCCTGGGCCCCGGGCCCTACGCCAGCAGCCTTCGGCCTGGAAGGACCAGGAGCCACACCTATCACACGCTGTGTGGCTCAGACCGCCCTCTGCCCCTGGCCTCCAGCTGGCCGGGTCACACTGGGACTCAGCCTCCACCTGCACCGACCAGTTCCCGTACGAGATCCCCTCCATGAGCGCGTGTCTAGCCTGTGGGTTGTTTGTCTGGAAAACATTGGCGCACACGCTTGTAGTGTGCAAGCTTTCGTGGAGGCCTGAGAGGGCCACAGCCCTCGCACCACACGGCAGAGAAGGCGGCGCCGCAAGAAGTGGGCTGCGAACTTGGCTCTCACCGCTGGGCCTGATGGACCCCGCCCGCTTTCCTGTGGGCTCCGCATTCCCCAGGCATTTCTGTGCACACAGCATCCCCGGGTCTGAGCGGCACAGCGGGCCGGCTCCTGGGGCTGGAGGCACCTTCCTCCTCCCGGGGCTGGCTCAGAACCTGCGCCTTCCCAGCAGCTGTTTCCCTCTGGAGCTGGTCGTGTCTCCCCATCACCTCAATCTTGTCACCCTGCCTGGTAGCAGGTTTTACCTACAGGTGTCTTCCCTCCCTCTTCTGAGCTCTCCCATGGCAACGCCTGCGGCTTACCTCCCCCAGCTTCTGGGCCCAGCACGGAGCCTGGCCGTGGGTGGGCAGTGCGTTTACAGCTTTGATTGTGTAGGGGTGACTCCTACACAGTGAGGGTACCTGGAGAATCCAGCTGGCTTCAGAGCTCCGTTAGTCCTGTGAGGAATGGAGCTGTCTGCCAGACCACATAGGACCCTGGGGACCCCTGTCCCTCACCACAACGCACGCAGGCTGTGGAGGAGATATTGCAGACACCCTGCTGAGTACCTTGGGGTGCCTTGCATGGGGGCTCTGACCTGGCCCTGAGGGACAGGAGGGCACTCACGTCCTGCTCACAGCTTGCACTGGGTCTCTTCAAGGGTGCTCGCCTGCTGTGAGAACGGCCCAGGGGTGTCCTGCCTTCAGAGGAGGAGTTAAAAGCCTGTCTTTTCAAGACCCTGTCGAAATAAATGAGAGCTTTCCCTGAAGATAGGAGGGAAGCTCGCCCCTCGGTAAAAGTATTGCCTTGGGTCTGCAGCTGCCTTCCTTTCCCAGGGTTTGAAAGGCTTTTATAGCAATGACCTCATTTGTCCTCATGATGTCATCTCAGACAGAAAGGGGCAGAGCTCAGGTGAGAGCTCCAAGGTCACAGAGTCCATTAGCACAAGTGGCAGGATCCCAGCCTCACAGCGCACGTGGCCCTGCAAGGCCTGGTCCCTGCAGGCGCAGTTATACGGCTTCTCTCTGTGGTGTGTGTTGTGGGGGCGCTAGCTGGACAGGAGGCTCCCAGGGGTCCTCTGTTCCCACCACGCCCTGCCCAGTCCTGCCCATGGGTGGGAGACCGTGCTGCCCTGGCCTTCCTACTTTAAGGGGGAATCTGTTGACAGGAGCAATGTGGAAAGAATTCACCTCTGAGATAAACACAGGAAGAGACTGGGGGGTGTGTCAGGTCCTGGTACGCCCACGCGCGTACACACGCCTGCTCTCTATGCAAGGCTGCACCCTCCACCCAGCAAGCCTGGCTGCGTGTGTCTCCTGTGGCTGCCACACAGACCACAAGCCTCGAGGCTTGAAAGGCAGAAATGCATTCTCTACGGCTGGGGAGACCGAAGCCCAAACCCAGGGTGCAGGCTGCGCTGCCCCCAGACCCCAGAAACCATCCCCCCCGCTTCCTCCGCACTCTGCTCCTCGTGGTCTGAGTCTGACGTCCCCAGAGCTCGTGTGCAGCAGCACCTAGAGATTGGACTTCCAGGAGCTGAGTGGATCGTGAGGCTCCTGTCCTCGCTGCTGGGGAGTCCACTGATGGAACTGAACTTGACGGCCCACAGGAGGAGACAGCGTCAGGGCTGGGGCCCGGGACAGCAGTGGTCCTCAGGGCTTCCTCGCATCCCAGGCCCCTTCCTTCCTCCCCTCCCTGTCTGCTTCCCAGCTGCCGTGAGGTGAGCCCGCGCTTCTGCTCTGTCCCACCATGGAGCTCTGCCTGAGACAAAGCCCTAGCAACGGAGCCAGCCAATCAGGGACCAAGGCGGGGCAGGGCCACACTGCAAGGGGGTGGGGGGCCCAGCATGTAGCCCACTGCAAAGACAGCAGCCGGTCCTACACACATGCATGCACACACACACACACACACACACACACCTGCATGCACGCGCACGCGCACACCGAGCTGAGCTTGGCACTGAGACGCTGAGGCTGCCCTGTGCGATGACAACTGTCCCCAGCGGGGAGCAGGACTCCAGGACCTTCATCCCCAGAGCCAGCTCAGCACCGCGGGCACACAGTAAGCTCGGCGTCTGTGCAGCCGCCGCCCCCACCCTGCGCCGCTGCCCTTCGTCCTTTAGCTTTTTAAGGCCCCTGCAGCAAAGCCAGGCCTTTGCAAGAGCCGCAGGGTGGCCGACCCATGGTTCTGCCTCTGTGTCCGGAGCCCAGATGCCTACCGCCTTCTTCTGAGACTGTCGGGAAGAGACCTTGGGTTGGTCCCAGGCATGTAGGAAGTGCTTTCCCGGAGGCCCATCTCTGAGGGGAGGTGGAATCACAGAAAGACGCCTCGGCCCTTGGCAGGCAACACTCCAGAGCGAGCGGGTCCAGGACAGGACGTGGGGGCTTTGTTCCCTGGAGAAAGGGCACACAGGGCCGGGGACACGGCTCAGTGCTACAAGCGTCTGCCTGGCAAGCGCAGGGTCCTGGGTTCGATTCCTGGTACAAAAATAAAGACAGACAGAGAGAGAGAAAGGGCACAGAGAGAGGTTTGGTGCTGGCCACCCCTGTGCCCTGTGCTCGCTGTTCCAGGGGACCCCCGGCTGTGTCCCAGTCGCTCCCCTTCTGTCTTAGGCCACACAAACCCTGCCCTCGCTGCCACCCTCTGCCTTTCAGCCGGGCTCGCCATGGGAGGCACAAGAAGGACACCGAGGAAGGCAGAGGGTGAAGCCCGACTGCGGCCACCCAGCGTCCTCCCTGCAGGCATCATCTGTCCCTCTGGAGCAGGGACAGCTGCTCCTCGGGCCCCCACACCCCCAGCTGAATGCGGGGTCTTCCCTTCCTCCCCTCACGTGGGACCGTACTGCTCCTCCACTGCTGTCCCCGGTGTCCCCACACCTCCTGGCATGGAACGTGGCGAACACAGATGAACCCGGGCTCTGACACACGGTGACTCTGCGGCAAATGCTCCCTGAGATCCCTGTGTCGCAGTCGGGAGGGGAATCCAGGCCATGAGAGGGTCAGGCTGGCGCTTTGTACAAGCAGGTGGCCAAAAGCCTGGCGATCATCTCGTCCATTCTCAGAGACGGAAGGCACGCACCTCTGTGAAGGTGCTGGTCCTCAGGAGCAGGGGATGGAGCCCTCTTGACACTCAGGAATTCTGTACACAGCAGCAGCCATGGTGGCAGTGGCCTGAGAGTCCACTCCCTGAGCGCGCATGTGCTGTAGCCCTGCCAGCGTCACGCCCTTGTCTCCTCCTCGGTCTGCACGAGAAGCTTTGCCTCCCACCTTTCGGACAGAGAGACTGAGGCACAGAGCAGTAGAGTTTGCCTTGGTGAGCAAGGGGAAGGTCCACCCTTCCCGGGTCCTGAAGGGCACCTGGAACCCATATGTGCTGTCAGGGACATCCCTGGGCAGGGCCGGCAGACAGCTGGGCCCGTTCCCTCCAGCCTTCACGATGGCCTGTGCCGACCATGAGGGATGGGGCTGCAGAGGAGTCCTCTCTTCCTCATTATGGTCTTGAAAGCCATTTTCTCCTCCAAGGTCCACAGATGATGAAAAATGCATTTAATTCCACCCATGCCTGTGCATTCATTTCCACCATGCCTGGGACAGCCAGTAGAAATTAATGTGCACATAAGTGCCTGACCATTTATCAATAAAAGCCCTGGTCTCTATACCTTTGAACTCCAATAAGAAAATTAACCATTGCCGTGAGGACGGTGCCTTCTCACATCTGGATTCTGCAAGGAAATCAAACTCCATCGATCCCAACCCTTTACTGCACAACTTTAATTAGCACCCACTCCAAGTCTGCGTGGCCCAATGGAATATCACGAGGAAACAGCGGGCCTGTGCGCCTGCTTTTTAATTTCCAGCAATGATCTGATGATTATGAGACTGTCCATGCTCCATATTTACACTGATTGCTTTTTCATTTACTCCACTTCCATTATGAAACACAAATGGAAAGGTGTCCAAGAAGCGGCTTAATTGAGTTCAAGTTGTGTCGCCGGACATCAAGTGATGTTAAAAGCACGTTCTGTTTCAGCTAAGTTATTATTTGGCCCTCAACCAAATGGATCTCAATTTTTCAAAGAGACTCTGCATCAATAAATACATGCGGGGGAAAACACAGAAGAACCGTCTTGGTCACGTGGCCTCTCCATGCCAAAATTCGTGGGGGAAATAAGCACTGGAATTAGACGCAGACAGCTCTCCAAGGTAACGCAGAATAAAATTTAAGACACATCTTAAAACAAGAATGCTTCACAGTTGGGGTAATCTAACAGGCGTCTGCTAGAGCCTGGGAACTCTACTCCGAGGTGCTGGACACTGGTGGGTCCTGGGCTCTGCAGCCTTGGGAAGCCAGCCCTGGCCCTTGCTCACCCAGGAGGGAGGAGCTGCAGCTCAGAGGGCAGAGGGCCTGCCAGGCAGTGCAGCCAGTGGCCATTGGTGCTGGAAAGAGGCTCAAAAACAAAGCCCAGGCTCTGCCATCATCCTCCCCAGTTACCCGCCCCCCAAGGTCCTGACAGAGTGAGCTGCCCGGAAGTGGTTTCCATGAAGGTCAGAAGTTTCTCGGTTCAGTTTTGCTAAGATGTTGACAGCTGCGTCTCTGTCCAGGGTGGAGGACTGAGCAAGCCAGGGTTGAAGTCAGGACCAAGTCAGACAGGGGCAGGGAACCAACCCTTCCTGCTTCTGATTTATGTGAAAGCAGCCACGCTGGACAGAGATATCCGAGTGTTGCTCCGCCAGGCACAGGCTCAGAGCCGTGGTGGCCCAGAGATCAGCGTCTCTCCAAAGCTCTCTGCAGGAGGAGGAGTGGGAGCTCCAGCCAGGCTCCAGCCTCTGGGCAGCCAGGTCTGGCCTCGCTCTCCCTTAAGACCCCTGGAGCACCCTGTTCCTGAGCCATGGCCAGATTTGCACTGTCCTCTCCCTCCAGACCAGAGTCTCTGCACTGTCACCGAGGGACCCCAGGACTTCTGGAGTCCCGGTCAAGACCTGTGACCTCAGCCTTGGAAACCCAGGACAGTGATGGGAGGAGGAAGAGAGGGGACAGAGCTGGCCCACAGGGGCCAGGTGCTGAGAGTCAGTCGGGGGGCACAGCCGGTGGGAGGGTCTCCTCCCAGGAAGAGCACCAGAGCTGTTGCTAACATGGGGAAGTGGAGCGGACCTCAGGCAGGTGTCCAGGGACACGTAACCGTGACAACCCACTGTTTCCTGTGACTCCAGGAAACTCACCAGGAAGCAGTGAGGTTCCTGAGCAGTGCGGGCTATGCTGGTTGAGGACTCCATGCTGGGCAGAGGAGCGCACGGTGGCTGAGCCGGGGCTGGTTTGCAGGACCCAGGTGCTGGACGCCCTGTCGCCTGTCTCTCCCTGCGTCCATCTGCTTTGGTCTCACACCCCCTTCTCCCCTTCCTCACGCAGCAGCAGCTCTCACGTGACCAGTGTGTCTTTGTGCACACATGAAGTTCTGACAGAAGGTGTGTGGCTATTTTCAAGATGTGAGCTTCGCTGCCTGCCAGTGGACTGTGCGCCGTGAGCCCCATGACCTCGTAAGCACCCACGCTGGCCTGTGCGTCTGCTCTCTGCTTCCACAAGCAGCCTGCCTGTGCCCGGCCCTGGCAGGGAAGCAGGGCGGTGGTGATTGGACAGATTTCCTCCCTGTGTGGGGAGGATGCTGAGAGACCACAGGGCAATGCTCAGGAGCCGACTCCACCACAGATCTGTGCCGTGGAGCCGGGGTCCGGATGCTGAGGGAAGGATGCCCGGTACACACACCCCATGCTGACAGGGTGGTTCAAATCCAGCACCCCAGCGGTGCTCCCAGAGGTGCAGGGTCTGGGCTGGAGGGCCATGAGCAGCCCCCAGTGTCCTGGACTATCTAGATTTTCTTTTCCTGGGAATCATGAATGTGTGGGTGTGAACACAAAGACCATCAGCAGGGATCTGCACCTAAAGACTGCTGGACTTACTGTGTGTAAGTTAATCTTCAGTGAGAGGGATGGTACTATTTTGGTCTAGATCGAGAGCGCCCCTCCTCCATCCCATGCATTCAGAGGTGGGGCTTTGGAAGGTTGTGAGGCTGGATCATGGGGTACTGCACTCCTCAGTGGACCCACCTGTTACTGATTCGACGCTGAACGTGGTCACTGGGGTGTGGCCTGGAAGGGTGTGTTCTCATCCCTGGTTCCCTGGCCACCATGACGTGAGCAGCTTTCCTCCGCCAGGCCCTCCTACTAGGCCATGTCCGCCTTGGCTGAGCATGGACTGAACCCTGGGAAACTGTGAATGAAATAACCTTCTGCTCAGTTACCCTGTGGATGTCCGGTATTGTGCCCCTTGATGGGAGAGCTGGCCGGTACAGACGCCCTGGAGGGCTTGTGTGCCCAGGCAGAGGTACAGGGTTGGTGGGGAGAAAAACTTCCTCTGCAGCCCTGGCCACAGCCCAGATAGGAAGCAATGGAACTGAGACAGGGTGCCAACCCACATCCCAGACCCACAGTGGAACCATCCAGGGAATTTAAAAGACACGTGACCCAACCTAATGCACACAGATGAGTTCAGTCTGCAGAGGAGCAGCCGGTTGCTGATACTCCCAGCACGCGGTAAGGTGGTGGTGTGGGCATCCTGCTGTGGAAGCCTGCTTCCAGGGGGCCGTGGCAGCCACACACAGGGGGGACAGGATCCCAAGGCACATGGCACCTGACCTCAGGTTGGGGAGAGGGAGAGGACAAGTTTGGTGACTTGTAAATCTTATACTGGGTTGGGGGGTGGCACCTGCTAGTCCCTGAAAGAAATGAGAGGGTGGGGTGAGTGGGTAGAGAGGAGCCCCATGCTCTGCCAGTGTGCACGTTCAGCCCTGTCTGCCCACTGTGTGCCTGGCGGGCATCTTCCCTGAGTGGCCAGGATCCCTCCGGTCTGCATGGGTACGTTCCTACCATTGCTCAGCGCCAGCGTCCTCCCCTGTGGGTTTCGTCCTGCGGTTTATTCTGAGCCTTCCTTCTTACCCTAGCTCCTGTGAGACCGGAGACCTCAGAGGCTTCGTTGTGTTGGGAATTCTCCACATCACCTCCCTTTGTCCCAGTACCTGGAAGGAAACAAGGGCGCATGGAGTACGTGTGGAGCTCCACAGATGAGGAGGGGCGCAGAGTGCCAGCCTGTGGCCACGGCGGAGGCCCTGGCTTGGGAGAATGGGGCACTGATGAGCTGCAGAGATGCCCGGCACAGTGGCGTGGCCTGCGTGGCTCAACCTCAGCAGGCGATAATTCTAGAATATTCCCGCTCAGGTGCTGAGGTCCATGCTGTCCCTGGATCATTGAAGGCAGGGCTTCTCAAACCTCCTCCTCTGGGGGCTCCAGAGAAAAGTCCAGGATATTCGTGAGGCCAAACTATTCTCCTGATCTTACTCAGAGGTCGCTTCCCCTCTCGGTGTTGTACAAGGAGCCCCGTGAGGGTGAAGACAGTGCTTCTGAGGCTCTGTTGTCCTCCACCCACCACCTTGCAGTCGGGGTGGTAGATGGACATGGACAAACAGAAGGAAGAAAGAGCACAAGTTTTTGTGGGAGAGTCCTTGATGAAGAGTGAACTGTACTGATACTGTTAGCCCCTGACTGCCCCCCGCCCCAGGGCTTGTCTCTAAATCTCCCTGTGGTGGGAGGTGCACTGTGTCTTCTGCTGCACATGGAGGAGACCAGGAAAAGCACCTGAACTGCCGCTGCCGTTACAAGTACTGGGCAGTGCTCCTCGTGGACGGCGTTCTTACTTGACAGAGTGTGTGCTAATCAGCTTTCTATCATCGTCATGAAATGCCCAAGATCAATACCTTATAGAAGAAAGTGTTCATGTTGGCTTGGCCTTTGGTGGACCCAGCCCACGGTCAGTTGTCCACATCGCTTGGGCCGGTGGCATGGCAGCTCTTTGTGGGAGGAGGGTGACGGAGCGAGGCTGCTCACAGGATGGCCAGGAGGTGAGAGTGAGGAAGAAAAGGGCGTGGGTCCCACTGTCGTCTCCAAGTGTGCCCCCCAAGTGACCCAAAAAGTTTTCTGCCACTGCACCAGCACCAAGCTGGGCCCACGCCTTCAATACGTGGGCCTCAGAGGGACATTCACGGTCCAGACTACCACAGCCTGGGGTGTGGCCTGAATATCAGCCATACTCAACACTAGACTTTGCTAAATGTTTTTAAAATAAGAGCCGTACAGTATGGAAGATCCCTGAGGAGGCGTCAGGCCCTGTATTGCCACTGGCCCGCAACAAGCGTGTTAGAGTTCAGTGCAGCATCGAAGAAGAAACTGCAACAATCTGAAAAATCTATTTACATGTTCCCCCATTTTTCTACTGTAGATCTGATCTGTGCAAGGCCGAATGTGCGTGCATCTCGCCCAAAATAACATATTGCCACAGTCTGAATGCAGCAGGGAATACGAGAATCCATCTGTCTTCTGTTAAGCCAGACTCTAAGGAGATGCACAGAAATAAAAAAAAATGTCGCTTTTCTCATGAACTTGCGCTTTGTTTTGGAAAATATTTAACTTTCATTAAAAATAGGTTATGTTTACATGTAAGGGGCTTATTGCAATTTTAAATTAAAAAATAAGCAAACACTTTAAGCATATTTCAGTGTTAATTTCTCGTACGGTAACTGTCAATAGATATAACCCATGGGACCAAAGGTGCTTGGAGCCTCGGTAAATTTAAGGGTGGAAAGCGGTCCTAAGAAGAGAAATTGAGAACCGCTGATGGTCAGTCATCAGCCTGGGGGGCATCTGAAGGAGCGGGATCATTCTGGGGTTGATTTGTCCCATTTTCCTATCTTGCTGCCTCCTCCATTTCGGCTTTATTCAGGTGTAATTAAGAAACTGATGTTAGATATATTTTTGCATGTATTTAAGGTGTTGAAATAAGCATTTCAGGGCGATGCCTTCCCTTGATGTGCACTGCAGCATTTGTCAGAATAGCCGAGACACGGGAGCACTGAGATATGGGTCTGGGTAATCAGGAAGACGGGGTGGGAAAATGTCAGTCTCACACACACACACACACAGAGGAATACTCCTCACCCACGAAAAGGAGGGGCTCCTGCCACGTGCTCCAACTTGGTGGGGACGGAGGACAGTGCACTGAGTGAACTGAGCAGGCACAGAGCCACCATCTCTGCCTGGACCCTCTTCCCTGTCCCCTTGGGGGTGTCACAGGGACCCCAACTGACCTGCCTGCTCCCCGCCTCCCCCACTCCACTCCCAGCAGGAGCAGCCTTGGCCTCTCCCTGGATACTTGGTAGGTGTTTGTATCGAATGGGGTCAGGATCTATGTGTGACATGGACGCTTCCATCCCAGACCCTGTGTCCCCCGTTCCTGGATAAAGTACCCATCCCTGCCTGCTCCAGGAGATGGCCGCATGTCCGACCTTGACTGTCCCTGCTCAATGCCACCCAGAAGCAGGGGCACCCAGAGCTCCAGAGTGGCTGGGAGAAGCTGTCCCGGAGCAGCTGGGGCTGGGGTGGGCTCTGGAGGGTGCGCAGAGCAAGGAGCGCTGGTGCCCAGGAAGGGGCATGCACTGACAAGAGGGCAGAGTGCAGGTGGGGAGAGGTGGGCGGGCAGAGGGACAGGCCGAGGCCAGTGGGCAGCTGCATGGACAGGTGTGCCTCCTGCCAGCCTGTGCATCTGTGGAGCCCAGGCGCCCTGGCCCTCATGGGGTCTGAGCCACTGCCGGGTGCCCAGCGTCCTGGCCTGGGCTGCTTCTCACACTCCAGAGAGCTCTCCCCTGCACCTCTGTCTGGGAGTTGCCTTGTGTCCCCATCTGGCCCGAGCATGTGACTGTCTTTGGCTGTGCTGTCCTGGCTGTCTCCGTGTCCTGAATGGATTCAAAACACTGAACTTTCATGGTCATTTCAGCTCTGGGGAAGAGCGGGAAGACCTCACGGTGCCAGCTCCAGTGAGTAAGGTGGGTGAGGACGCAGCGTCACACTTTCACGGGCCGGCCTTTCCATTCCATGGCACTCGGCAGCAGCGTTCGCTAAGTTTTCGGTCATGCCTTGTAAAGACCCTCACGAAAGAAGACTGCAGACCTGTTGCAGAAAGTGGGACGAGTGTGTTCAAAGTGAGGGATGATTCTGAGGGCGGTTAATGATTCCATGCCTTTTACCGTAATCATTGCTTCCTTTACACATTCACAGTGTTCTTGGATCATGCCCTGTACATTGTCAGTTCCCACTAGCTTTGCTGAGGGTATCATCGCTGACGTATGGGTTGTCATCACCGTTGCCTGGTCCCTTCCTGGAGACCAGAAGGCCACTTTTGCTGAAAGCACGGACTCTTCCCTGCCCCTGCAGATATCTAGTGCACGACTGGAAAGGGGAGAGAAGAGATGGCATCAGTCTTCACAGTGCCCGTCGTCTTTGCTGCCGCGGGGCTGCATTTACTCAGCTGTTGTGGACCTGTGGAGTGTTCCTAGGACCTGGGAAGTGTCTTCATTTTCCTTCTCATCTTCCCCCCCACCCCACCCTTGTCTTTTCCCACAGCCCCATCATGAAGACCAAACTCTCAAGGTGACATGTGTTTCACAGTTGCATACATCTCCAGGAGCTGCTGGGACACGCTGACCATGACCAGCCAATGGTCACAGGAAGAAAGACACTTCGAATCTTGGCCAAGGGAAATGACCAGTGTCTTGGTTACTTTTTTCTCGTTGCTGGGACAAAATATCTGACGACCAAAATTAAGGAAGGAAAGGTTTATTTAGCTTACAGTTTGTGGAGGTTTCAATCTGTACTAAGCAGGATTATAAGGCAGAGTGGCACGTGGCAGAGGGCTGCATCTCAGGGCGGCAGCACAGCAAAGCAGCAAGCCACACACCAGGGCGGAATGGGGGAGGAATGGCAGAGGAGGAATGCCCTCAAGCAGCTTCTTCCTCTACCTTACATATGTAAACTATTCACCCCAGGGCGGGTGGAGCTCTCACACCCACAATTATTCAACTCTAAAAGCCCGCCCCGTGACCGCAGGAGGCTTTGGGGGGACACACAGACAAAAACCATAACAACCAGCAAGTCAATAAAGGCTTGCTTCACTCAGAGAGCAGCTTGGTCTCAATCTCCTTCGTGCTGATTTCCTGCAGCTACAGCCCTGGTTCGGGTAACCTCCCTGCCCCTGTTGACTGTCTTGTGGGTTTATTTGCAATACTTGGCCTGGTGCTGTTCTACCAACCCTGAGTCAAAAGATCCCATCCAGTAACATCAAACTCATTTGTAAGGATTCCGTTTATTTTTTTCTGTAGCAACTCAGCATGGCTCCCCTGGAGGCTGGAGGTGCCCACCCTACCTGTGAGCAGTTCCATCTTCCAAGAGACAGAGCCAACCAGGCAGTGGTTCTGACACAGAGTGCCAGGTGATGCAATGGAATTTTTCTGTCTATAAAAAGTGATTTAGAAAATGCCAGGAACTCCTCATGGAATTTCAGTGCTAATGAGCATTTTCTCCATAAGGGAGGGGAACAGGCCGGCCTGAGAGCGGAATGGAGAACATCGGCAGCAAGAGACAGGGTTCTCCCTCTCCTCTGCGGCCTTCCATGGCCTGACTCAGGTACCCAAGCTTCTGTCCCTGAGGCTGCCAGGTCCCTGGGGTGGGGGCCACCTTGGCTTTTAGTCAGCTAAGGAGATAGAGGTAAAGGAATGGCTTCTGTCCTCCCAGCCCTGAGAGTGTCTTTCTACTTTGACCCAGAATACGTGGTTGGGACCCAGTCACATGGCCCTAATCAGTTCCTACAGGGCGTGGGAGATGCAGCCACCTCCAGCAGCGCCTGGACACCATGGCTGGGAGCTCCAATTGTAGTTGTTCCCGCTCTAGGCAGAGCCAGTGTGGAGTCTGGCTTGGGCCTCTGTGCTCCTGTAGAGACCTAACAACACAGCCTTCTCATAACCGCCTTATCGGCATGCCTCATGGCTCAAGGACATGGCTGACCGGAGACAAAGGCAAGGCTAGATAAGTTTCAGGTTCCTGGAACTTATCTCTGATAAGTTTCTGTTTCCCTGAAATGAGCCTTAAAAATCCCCCCCACCCTAGGGCTCAAACCTGATTGGCCTATAACCATCAAACCTGATTGGCCTATAACCAAACTTATGTTTTAACCAGACATACAACGAGTCTAGCTCTTTAACCAACGCAATTGGCTTCTGTAACCCCGCTTGCTAATCCTTCCAAACCCTATATAACCCCTGCCCTGAAAGCCCCCGGGGTCGCTCTCCTGCGTGAGAGGCAGACCCTATGCTGGCATAGAAATAAAAACCCCTTGCTTTTGCATGAGAGACCGTCTCTTGGAGGTTCTTTCCATCCCGCCGTGAGAGCTAGACCTTACACTCCCGGTAGACACCAGCTCTCAGATTTCAGGGAGTGCCCTCACTGCTCTTGGGGTCGCTGTGCTGAGAGTGAGCAGCTCCTTCCGTGGTGTTTTTATTTGCATGGTCCTGTCCCAACCCCACTCCCCGGGCCTTCTCCAGCTGATGCCTGCAAACCGGACTCAGAAGAGAGAGGGATGAGACAAAGGCCCTGCTCCATGGGGATCACGCTTCACACATGGCTGGAAGCCACAAGCCAGGAGTGTGGCGACAGTGCGTGGCTCTGTGGTGTGGCTGTCAGAAGAAGATTTGGTCCTTTTGGCTTGTACCATGACTCTCCACATACTGCAGAGCTGGATGACACCTCTCTCTACGCTATGGCATCTGCCAGGATTCCCTGCCTTCACCTCCACCTCCATGTCCACTTCCACCTCCACCTCCACCTCCACCTCCACCTCCTCCTCCACCTCCATGTCCACCTCCACCTCTTCCTCTACCTCCTCCTCCACCTCCATGTCCACCTCCACCTCCTCCTCCACCTCCTCCTCCATGTCCACCTCCTCCTCCACCTCTACCTCCTCCTCCACCTCCTCCTCCACCTCCACCTCCACGTCCACCTCCTCCTCCACGTC
>NW_004955413.1:31720720-31762310 GCF_000276665.1 Chinchilla lanigera
CCTCCACCTCCTCCTCCAAGTCCACCTCCACGTCCACCTCCACGTCCACCTCCACCTCTACTTCCACCTCTTCCTCCACCTCCACATCCACCTCCATGTTGCCCTGCCTTGGAGCAAATGACTGTGGTCTGAAAGCTCTACAAACTGTGAGCTGAAACTAACTTTCCTCCTTGAACTTGTGGGTGTTGGGCATTTTGTCTCAGCAATAAGAAAAGTAACTAAGACAACGGCAGTCTCTAAATTACCCCCAGGTTAGGAACACATCTACAGACAGTGATGGCTTAACACGCATATTAGATCGCACCATTGTCTCACAAATCTCCTAATCTTTATGCCTGGAGATAATGATGGTCAAAGTCTGCACCCGCCTGAGGGTGGAGCTTGCTGAGTCCACCTCCGCACGTATATACCAGGACAGTGGGGAAAGAGGACCTGAGGGATTCTTTGTTCTCCTAGAGGTGACTGCAGCATGTGTCGTAAATCCACACGAAACCACGAAGAACAGAATAATACTCCAAAACTAAGCTTTCCTTTAGAAATGGAAAGATGGAAGAAAACAAATGAAACACGGAATTAGAAATGAATTAAATAGTTATCTACGGAGATGAGGGGACCAAGGGCTCTTGGAATACACCTTATTTTAGAGATTTGATTTTGAAACTACATAGACTTTAAATAATTCTTAAAGATTGATTCAAAAAGACCGTGAAATTTGGAAACAAGCTGAAAATACACTGCATTTGAATTTGGAGGCATATACACATAGAAGAAAGGAATTATTACTGTAATTGACTTTAAAGTCAATGCCCCAACTGCACCTTCCGGGAGGAATATACCTGAAGTATAAAAGGCCTGTGGAGCACGTCCTCGACTTACGAACAGGTTCCATTCCGGGAGAATGTTGTAAGTCAGATTCATTTGTAAGTCCACAGAAGTAAGTCTTGCACACCTGTGGCACAAATGTACAACGTAAAGCATAAAAAACCCAACACACACACAAAATACTGTAAACTTTGGTCTAATCTCTCCATTATTTTCACTTTTGTTTCCATGGTTACTGCTTTGTGCTTCCTAACAGCCCCCTCCTCAGCACTGCTGTTCCTGTCGGTTCCTGCATCCTGGGCTCTGACTGAGCACAGTACTGCTGTAGACAAGTGCACTGTGTGGTGAGCACACAAGCCCCAGCTGTGACAGTGTCTGCAGGTACCTGTGCCAATTCCGTGACTTGATTGCACCCACCGGTGTTCACGATTCGAGGTCTGCGCCCACCTGTGGACGTGCACAACTCACATGTTTGAAAGTCGGAGATTTACTGTGTTCAGAGGTCTTAAGCTCACAGGAATGCTGTTACTTCAAACGAACCTGCTTATGTTTGCGAGATAAAACAAATAGCAATTGCACTGACGTGACAGCATAATGGAAAATGTGCTGTCCAGCGTAAAACAGAAGTTAGGCAGGGCCCAGCTGCCCTGAATCTACATTGCAAATACCAGTATCAACTGATTATTTGTTTCTCTTTTTAAAAACCCTTGTCTATATTCCCTTGCCCACCCCTGTAAAAGCCCAGAAATTTTGCAGTCCAGAGTGGAGTATTGCTGCACTTCCATTATGTTCTCTAGACACAATTTCCCACTGAAAGGAATCAGGGCTTTTGGAAAAACTTCGAAGTGTGGTTTCCAGACAGGGAGCCTGCAAGGCCAGCCCAAGGGGGCCGCTGGGCTGCACATGCAGAAGCTGTCCACAGGCACTGTGTCTGCACAGAGGGACCATGACAAGGAGACGCCTGGAAGGATGACTGGCATGGATTGAAAGCGGTTATAATTTCCTAAGGGCACTCAAAGACAAGATAAAGCACAGTCATTGGCAGTTGCCATGGCAATCCTTCATAGTGAAAATCGAAGGAAAGGGGAAGGGAAGAATGCAATGCAAAGTATAGCAGCCCTAAGCAGTTGGTGACAAAGTTCTTTAAAAGTTGCTTTATGTAGAAGTGATGCCAGCTTGTACAATCAGAAAGAACGGTAAAACTACTAAACCATCATTCTGCAACCACTGGACCAGCAGTGAGCTGGGGAGGATGGGGTCCTTGGCGAGGGGCTGGGAGAGGTGGGGAGGAGGCACGCACCGCACACAGCCCACAACCCCAGCAGAACAAATCCCGGCTGTGGCGCTGAGCTCCTGGGGCAGCTGGGAGACCACAGAAAAGGAGTGGATCTCCTGAACTGAGATGTTCTGAAGTCAAAGGCCTGGTCACCAAGAAGTTTAAAAAGGACACCTGAGAAAAAGAGGAGGAGCTGACCCAGATTAAATGGACCCCTGGGGCTGGGACGCCCAAGGGCCAACTGTCAATCCCTGACCCAAAATCCAAAGATAGAGAGACGCCTTTGAGACAAGATGAGACGCTTGGGTATGGTCCAAGGGCCTGAAGTCACCCTTTTCGCAAATAGCAGAGTCGGTACACTGTGGGACACTGAAGTCCTTGTCGCTCACACTTTGCATTACTCTCCTGGCGGGTAATGGGAACTTAATGTGGAAAAAAGTATGCCAAAGAAGCTGTAGTCTGATAGGGACCGGCCCGGGGAGGCCTTCCATGGTGTTTGATGAGTGAATGAGGGCGTGAATGGCATGCAAATGTTCGGAGCATGTTGAGCAGGACGGCTGAGACCCTTACGACTGGCCCCAATCTTGCTGCAGGACCCACGTCACCAAGCCAGCGGACACACAGAGGCCCAGCCCCAGGCTCGGATTCTGAGCCCACCAGGAGCTGACTTTCCTGTGAAAAGAGAATAATCACAATAATGAGAATGGAAACACAGACCTCATTTCCCTGGTTAATTAAAATGACCAGCGGGCATCACTGGCTTCTCGTGAAGAACTCACCCTGTTCCCTGTCTGCCCATCCCTTCCCAAGCTGGGGAGCAGCTGCTATTGCGGTGAGAGAGCGTAGGGGGTCGGCACCCCAGGCCCAGGCTCCCCGACTTGGCACATGTGTGTGGTGGGCTGGGATTTCCGAGCCCACTCGGGTGCTCCTATAGTGACTGCTCCACTGGCGAGGCAGAACTGCAGGCTGGAGTCACAGGGACGTGTTCGTTCTTCTTGTTAATTATTATTTTCATGACAGCAAACACTTTACCTGCAAAGCCCAGGGCTCAGATAGTGCCAGATGAGAAGCTGCAGCTTGGCCAAGACCCATTTTCTCAGCCTCCTGGCGTGCAGACCGCAGTGGGGAGCTAGCATGGGGCTCCCAGCAGCTGGGGCCACACAGAGGGTGTAGGGGGTGGTGGCAGCTGGGACAACCCACAGGGAGGAGAGCAGAGCATGGCGGCTGGAGTGTGGGGCCCGGCCTTGTCCACCCTGTGCAGGGGCACCACGTGCTCTGGGCTGGGAAGGGCGCCTCAGTGGGCTGCAGCCCATCCTGGCCAGGGCAGGAGGGCAGCTTGGGGGTGAGTCCCAGCTGGGAGAGTGGACTCTGTTCAGTGATGGGCGTGAGTGCCATTTGGCCCCGGAGGGAAGTGTCTTGGTTACTTTTCTCTCATTGCTGAGACAAAATACCTGACACCCAGAATTAAGGAAGGAAAGGTTAATTTAGCTCACAGTCTGTGGAGGTTTCAGTCCACACTCGGCTGGCTCCAAGGCAGTGTGGCACGTGGCACAGGGTCACCAACTGTTCATGGTGGCGGAAGACAGCAAAAGCAATAAAAGCAAAAAGGGAGGAGAGGCAGAGAGCAAGGCTCTTTCCCTCCCTTATACTGTATGCAAACTACCGGCCCCAGGGTGAGTGTAGCACTCACATCCATAATCCCAGCATTGGACCATGGATGAATCATAAACTCTATAAGCCCACCCCATGACTGCATGAGGCTTTGAGAGGACATCCAAATGCAAACCATGACAGGAAGTTAGCGTCAGTTCTAGAAAATCTGCCAGGGCTGGAGAAGGACCCAGCCGCTGTCGGTCTCCTCTGCCTGAGTCTTCTAGAGCCACTTGCTTCTCCCATGCGCCCTCCACAGCCAGCCCGACATCCCCTATTTCCTCTGCTTTTATTTGTCCCTAAACAAGGCTTTTCCTCCTCTCCACAGAGCAGCTGTGCCTGCAGCACCAGGCCCTGACCTTGAGGAAGGACAAGACTGTGAGAACGTCCATCCCAGTGGTTCTGGCCCTGCCCGCTTGGCCTCAGCCTGGGCTGAAGGGCCACCCCTTCTGCAGCCAAGGACCTGAGACCTTGCCAGCCACCCCACGGACAGACAGCTAGGGCACTGCTGTCAGCCACCTGGTGACTTCTCCCCACAGCTAGCTCAGGACAGCTGATTGCCCACTCAGGAAGATTGCCCACTGTCCTCTTCCTGGCCTCCCCGTCCCCTGGCGCTCCTCTGTGGGCGGGGTGCACCAGGCCCTGGGCAGCAGGACTCTGAGGTCCTCCAAACACATCCACATCTGCACGGAGAGAGGAGTCTCAGCCCACCCCTCGCTGCCCTTCCTGCCCAAGGATTTCCAAGTACAACCAGCAGGCAATCCCACAGCCAAGGACGTCGCTGGTGAGGTCCCCAGCACGGGGACAGAGGGATGGACAGCCCACTGGGGGAAACAGAGTGTGGGAAGGAGCAGAGTGCCGCTCACTAAGGGGCTGTGGCCAGAGAGGCCCGGAGCTGATCGCTGGGAAGCTGGAGGCTCCTGAGGAGGCGGAGTGCCAGCAGAGACACAGGGGACACTTTGGAGCAGCTGGGTGGGGTGGGAGGCAGGCCACGCTGTCCCTAGAGGGGACAGATCCCAACGTTCTCCTTGGAAAGAACAGACCCCACAGCTCCTGTGTGTGCTGCTCCCTGTCCCTAAAAGCAAACTCCTTTCAGGACGGTGCTTCATCCTTTAAAGTCAGTGCCGCCGCAAGCCGTTGGCGCCATGACGCCGCCCGTGCTCAGCCAGCTGGGGCTGTGCAGTCTGGAGTCTGTGTGTGTGTGTGGCGGGGAAAGCTGCCTAACCCATCCTGAGATTAACAGATCCGTGCGATTAAACCACCGGATAGGACTACGATTTATCTCAAGGACAAAGAGTAAGATATCGGCAACACCGAAGGGGACGCAGAGAGCCTGGAGCTCTGAGCTCCCAGTGGCAGCAGGGCCAGGCGGGGCCTTGGGGAGCACTTGGTGCCCGCAGCGGGCAGAAGCATCGATGACGCCTCCCCGTGAGCCCCTGGAGAAACATGCGTGACCTGAGGTTAACGCGGAGTCCTGTTCAGGACAGCGCTGCTCTGAACAGGAACTAGCAGGAATGGAAACTGGATTATGGGGCGGCACCATGGTAGAGGGAAAGCGGCTGCGAGCTGTGGCCCTGGCTTCCAGGAACTGAAAGCCAAGAGAGCAGCGGCTTTGTTTTGATGCCGCTTCATTAAGAAAGGCGAGTGTTAACACGGGGACGGCAGACACCCGCACCTCTTGTTAGCGATGGCTTCGGGGTGTGTGTGAAGAAAAGGGTGTGAATTTCTGTGTTTTCTGCAGTTTTTGAATCAGCTGTTACTACTTTTATAATTAAAGAAGAAAGCCGTGCCACGGTAAACGCTGCGTGCTGGGCCAGGTCATCCAGTGAATGGGTACTATGTCTTCATCCAATTTGCTTTAAAAGTGAGCATCGTGAGGCACGGCCGGCTGTTCCCTCCCTGCGCCGGGCCCGCTGGAGGCACTTTTCACACATGAGCTTGCATGGACCCAGCAGCTGTCCAGGAAGGTGGCATCGTGGGCCCACCCTGGACACGGGGCGCCGTCGTGCATCCAGGCCAAGACCTGCACCCAGGTCCCTTGGCCCGGAGAGGCGGTGCTGGGGAGTGCACCCAGGCTGTGTGCTCGGTGCCCAAGCACCAAGCTTCCTGCGGGTCTGTAGCTCTGGGCCACACCCTCAGGGACAGCACCCTCTGGGCCACACCCTCAAGGACAGCTCGCCCCGTGCTGCAACCAGCCAACCTGTGCGGACCAGGTTCCCCAACCCGCACCTTCTCTCGGTGCCTGCTAGGAGCCTTGGTGAGCCGGGGCTGTGAGCCTCCTTCCCTCTCTAGTGAGGCCAGAGCACACAGGGAGCCAAACTGGGCTAAACCTTCATTAGCACCCCCCAGCGCCTTCAAGTTTGGGGCTTCTGGACACTCGTGTTGTAAGGCCAGCTCCTTTGTCCATGAAGAGATGCCAGGTGGCGGCCGCGGAGGCCCCGCTGCCCTCTGGTACAGGTGCAGGCAGGGACACTGGGGCAGCGCAGAGCACAGAGCCCCTCAGGCGCCCGGCCGGGGCCCCAGAGGCCTGCAGGTGGACGTCCTTAATTGCGGGTCAGCTTGGTGTCCAACTTGGGCCTCAGTTGACATTGCTGAGCTTCCCAGCGAGGCTCCGTGGTAACCAGACAGCACCTGCACTGCCATCCCCTGCCTCCTGTCCCCAGCTGCACCCCAGGTCTCAGGGACCCGTCCCCCTGCGTTCTCATTAGGACCAGTCCAATCCTGCCCTCCTTGGGGCAGTGAGAGCCCTTCCAATTATGTTTCCAGAGACAAATGAAAATCCCAATTAAAATCTCCTTACTTGTGTAAATTAAAGCCCAAAGAAATGAAAGCCCAGCGTTCTTCATTTGCCAGCTTCCAATTCTGCTCTGGTGGCCCGAGGTGCTGGGGGGGGGGGCTCCTCCCACGCAGCCACGCCACGCACTGCTCCCTCCTGGCACGCCATGGCACCCATCCGTCTCCTCCTCCCTCCCCTACTCCTCCTCCTCTCCCAGACATCGGGAGGGGCGCACAGGCCTGGAAGTGCCGGCCGACACCCTCTGACTCAGGAGGCCTCCTGAGTGTGGATGCTGAGGACAGGCTTGGCCTGGCCTTGCCCGCTGTGCTCCAGGACCTTCCTCAGACACATACGAGCTCCTGGGCCCAGCTCCACCCCAGGTTCTGCTGCATCTGTGTTCAGTGAGAGCTGTGAAGCTTTTGGATCTGTGTTTAATGTTAAATGTACGAGAGTCAGACATCTTAGGGGTCAAACAGCCCAGGCGGCTGATAGGACGCTCGGTGGCCCTGGCTCAGGTCCTCTGGGCCGGACCTCACTCACCCCAGTGGGCTTTGTCCTCAGTGGTGCAAGCCTCTGCTCTCAGTGAAGGACAGTGTCCACGCTGATACCTGGATCTGGAAATCAGGGCTGTGGGAGCCACCAAGGCAGCTCCAGAAGATCAGACAGAAGCCTAGGTCCCTCACGGTGCTGATGAGCCACCGGCTGACCCAGCTACCTGCTCTACCGGCCCGGCCCTGCCCTCACAGCTCTGCTGGATGAGTCTGTGTTCCAGGGGAGGGCTCAGGCCCAGACCTCCAAGTTTACCTTGGGATTTATGATCAGGCAGCTGCACCCCAGTGTTCCTCAGGTGCCCCCAACCTCCAGCCTATGTGACTGTGAGGAAAAAATGTGAGGACTTGCAGGGAACCCCGTGACTTTCTGGTATGAAGATGAATGGAGACTCCACTTCCAGAGGTGCTGAGAGAAGCCCTTTCCCCCGTCTCTGCATACTCCCCTCACCACAAGGAGGAGCCACAAAGCAGACCATGGAGACCAACAGGGAACTGGGGACCCCTGGCTGGCTCTGAGCCTCTGCTCTCTCTGACTGGCCGCCATGCATTGTGGTGGGCCTTGAACCCTGAGCCTGCGTGTCTGGAACACATTTTGGCCCTGGAAGAGCCCTATCTACACCACACATTTGCCTGGGAAGCCTGTGCTCTGTCCAACAAAGGCAGCACTGAATGTGGGGATAGAGGTAGAGACCAGCTGCTGTCTTAGTTCCTTCCTTGTCACTGAGCCCCGATTCCTGATACCCACAGTGCCAAGGAGGGAGGAGGCATTTACTGTGGCTCACAGCTTACAGAGGTTTCAGTCTACAGTTGGCTGGCTCCAAGGCAGGGGCACGGCAGAGAGGGGCACTGCAGAGGAGGTACGTGACAATGGGAAGCAGAGAGGGATCAAGGGGGGAGGAGGGAGCTGCACCCTTCCAGGCCACGCCCCCATGACTACCCCTCCCACCTGGCTCCACTAGTGAGAGTCCCACCCCATGATCCAGCCACTTCCCAAAGCACCCATGGGGAGCATAGGAAGCTGTGGGGACAGCGAGATATAAACCATGACAGCTGGCCTTGCCGCCCTGGGTCCCATCCTCTCTCCCCAGCCTCCAGCACGTGCATTGCTGTTCTTACACTTGTGTTGCTCAGGCCCCAAGGGAAGAGTCCCAAAGGCTCAACCCGAAGGTGGCAGAGAACCAGGTCCAGCCAGGGTTCAGTGCTCCCTTGGGCTGTGCTCACGCCTCAGCTGTCTCCTCTGCATGTGAAGGTGGACAGGAGCTTGCTGCCATGCCATCTGCCAGGGCAGTATCCCCCAGGGTCCCTGCCAGATGGCCTCTCAGCCAGGGCCATCCTTGCCAGTGCAGATGCCCCGGGGGCCAGCTCTCGCTGTCCTCAACAGCTCTTCTCAGAAATCAACCTCCATGCCGGGCTCCTGCCAGGGCTCCTGCCAGGGCCATGGGTCTGAGTCTCTCTTTCCAAGGAGAATCACAGATGGGGGACAGCCCTCCAGTCTCCCTTGAAGGATCTTAGGCTGCCTGTACCCAGCGAGTGTAGAGTGTTGTTCACTCCCCTGGATGTGTGCTTCATGGCCAGTGTCCGCTGCAGGGAACAGCGACATGGGACACCCTGTGATCATACGGGCAGTGGCCGAGCCCTGCACTCTCCTGGCCCCCATCCTGTAGGGAGCTGGGGTCACAGGGCGGGACAGCCCAGCTAATGATGCCAAGCCTGGTCTGCAGGCCTGAGTACCAGCCACGTGCATGCTCTGGTTTCCTGCGGCAGCGAATGAGAACCTTGGTCTCGAACTTGCTCAGCTCCAGTGCAGTCACCACAGCTCATAGTCCCTGTCTGTCCAGAGGCTTTGTGCCTGGAGTCTCTCTTCCACCACATTAGCCATCCTGGGCTTTAACCCACAGATCTGACAAGCGGCCTGTTACACCTATCTGCTTTGCCGATGGAGGCGCAGGATGGGGCGGGGGCACCCTGCCAGGGACCTCTCCACCCTGACACTGATCCTTTAATCAGTGCATTCAGGGCTGCTGCTGCTCCGGCCACTGTTCCTCCCGATGGCAGCAGCCTGGATCCAGGCTGCTCACAATGATGAAGGAAACTTGGTCTGCTCCTCACTGCCTGGCTGGGCTCAGCCAGGCCCCACAGGGAGTTTGGGCCCCGTGGGGGTGTGTGTCTTCCTGAGCCCCGTGACCCCCGGGATGCTCACCCTCATTGGTGGCCTTGTGGTCAGTGCCATTGCTGTGTGTCTGGAAGCCCTTCACACCCCCATGTGTGCAGTGGACCAGGGCCTCCCTCAGCTCTTGGGCGCCTGGTTCTCTGACGCCCCTGTGCCCCTGCTGAAACCTGGGTATGTGGGCCTGGGAGCCACGTCTCCTTCTCCTGTGCCTCACTTTCTCCAAGCCCCGCAGAGCCCACAGCCAGCCAGTGAACACGGGTGGGAAGACTGAAGGGTCTTCAGTTCTCACCCGGAGCTTGTCTGGCGGGGATCATAAACCCAACAGCTGTATGGCCAATGGTCCCCAGCTGCCTGTGTCCCTGTGGTCTGTGGGTGAAGGCTGTTCTTCCGCCTTTTTAAAAGGGAGGAAAAAATTGACAGTATTTCATGATGCGTGGCAGTGACATCACATTTCAGGGTCTCTAAAGCAGTGAGGCAGAGCTGCCCTGTGCTGTTGTCACCCACGGCTATGTCACACTATGACAGCCGGGAGGCAGCCGGGATGGAGACCATCAAGGACTTTGTCCTCCAGCCTTTTGTGTACAACACTGCTGGCCCCCTGGAGGAGGCTGGGCCCAGCGCAGGACAGAGGAAGCATCCATCTGTGCCAGGCGAGCATCTATGCACAGGTGTGGGCGGGCAGCTGGGAGACAGCCCTGCCTTGAGGACATGGGGTGACCACGAATACACACGGACAAGTGAGGACAACAGGCAACCTCACAGCACAGTGGTCTGAAATCCGAGCACACTGCGGCAGGAAAGGAGCCCGGGGCTGGGTGGAGAGAAGATGCTGGGGGAACCCGGCTGGTGTGGGGCTGGGCAGGGTGCTGGGCTGGGGCCTCAGGGAAGCATGCGAGGCAGAGGTGCAGGGGGGTGAGGCCCTGAGTCACAAGCTGGGCTTCTGTCCAAGGGCAGAGCTGGGGGTTCAACAGGGCCCTCAGGGTCAGATTTCTCATCCTGAGAAGAACTGGGCACTGGTGCGTGAGCCCCAGGTGTGGGCAGTGGCCAGGGAAGTGGACCGTGGCTCTGGTTACAGTCTTGGTCTTGGAGGGTGGAAGGGGCCTGCCTTCCTCCAGGTGCTTGCGAAATAACGGCAGCCCTGTGGGCAGGAGAATCCACGGCCCCTCCTTCTCCCTCTCTTCCCTCCCTCTTTCAGCCAATCAGGCTGCTCTGCGTCCCACCTGCTGTAAGAGCTTTGGGATGAGCGTTGTGGGACAGGAGCTCTCGTTACACCCAAGGGGAGGGTCCCATGTGCACACACACACTCGCACTTGTGCACCCTCACACATGCACCCAGCATGGAACAGGAGGTCGCTGCTCAAGCTGAGGTCAGTATTCAGCATCTTTCATGCAGCAGGTAAGGAAGTAGCTGGCCCTGCTCAACACGGCACAGTTACAAGTGTCAGAGAAGAGTTTCAGCTAGGGCTCTGGCCAGCCCGGGTCCTGGCACCTCCACATGGGCCTTGCGCTGGGAACCTGGGTGCGGTGCTGCTGCAGCTCCTCAGGGACCAGCGCTACCATCCTGAGTATGTGGAGCTGCCCCTCGGGGGCTGAGGCAGCAGCATCGTGCTAGGGACCCTGACCCAGGCTGGGTCTGCCTTGCCGAGCGTCCCACTCTGAAGACTCTGCTTGTGCTCAACTTCCCAGTTGGGCCGGGAGCTCCCCCTTCACAGTGTGTCCCCTGCACGTGTTCCATGTGGTGTGCACGTGTGAGGGGGCACAAGTGTGAGTGTGTGCCTGCACCCCCCTTGTGTGTAAGGAGGGCTGCTAGCCCACACTGCTCTGGGGACACACCATGAAGCCCTGCCGGTGTGCTGTCTCTGTGACTTACAGAAGGACAAAGCAGGGATGCAGGGTTCTGTGCTCAGTGCCGGTGCCATAGTCCATGACCCTCAGGGGCCAATGAAGGTGGAAGCCTTCGGCCAGTGCCGTGGTAACTGGGTTATTTTCCTCCCTGCGCTGCTCACAAGCCTTGCCCTGCCCCAACCCGACAGCCCCACCACCCAGCTGAGTCCCAGGGACCGGCTTGCTCAGCTGTCTCCATTCAGGCCTGGCAGTGACAGTCCTGAGCTTGAAGGTGGAGGGACAGAGGCTCAGGCGGGGCTGACCTGACTTGAGGCCGAGTGGAGCTGGTCCTGGCTCAGCGTCATCCAGCTCAGCGGTGGGGAGAGGACAGAGGTGGCCCAGCGACGCCAGAGGGAGGCCGGCCAACGCCATGCTGCTCCATCACTTGGCAAGGACAGATGTCACCAGGGAGCAGGGTGGTGGCTTGGACAGCAGATTCTCAGTGACACCAGGGGTCTCTGAGGTGTTCCAGCTGGCGCTGTCCCTCTTCCTCCTCTGCCCAGTTAGCGCTCCACAGACAGACAGAAACTGGAGGAGAAATAAGTCATGGATGTTAGCTCTCTGTGCTCATAATCCTTGCAGTTACCAGCAGTTGGCTCACCCCAGTAAAGAAGCTGGCAAACCCAAAGAGCTGCAGTCTGGGAGCCGGAGGCCCCGGAGAGCGGCGGCTGAGCAGCAGGCTGTAGCCATCAGGCCCAGAGCTCACAAGATCTGATTTCTTGGCATGAGTCGAAGGCAGGAGAAGACAGTATCCCAGCCGGACGGAGGAGGCCATCAAACTGGGGGGTGGGGTCTGCCTTCCCTGGGTCACCCGTTCGTGTGCTGGCCTTGCTCAGAAATACCCAGGGACACATCCTGTAAAACACGTGACTGAATGTTCGGCACCGCGTTACACATTGAAACTGACGCATGAAGCTCACGGGTCTGCGTGGCAGAAGCAGCCTGAGCCCCGGCAGGTGTGGACACCAGCACCAGTGGCCGTGGGGGAGACGCACTGAGCCCCTGGAGCTCTGCAGAGGCAGGAAGCTCCACCCCTGGAGAACTCGCACCATGTGAGACCTGGAAACCACCGAAAGGCTGCCCTCTGTTTATCTCAATTCCGGGGCTACTGCAACACACACAAGTGAAATACGCAAGGCATTTGGCAAAAGTCACCAGCAAGTGCTCCACATTCCTGAGCCAGCAGTGCCAACTGGGACGAAGGCAGGGAGTGTGTGGGCGACGTCAAGTGCAAACGGGAGACACGAGACGTCTGTGACAGCTGAGTGATGGTGTCAGCGTGATTGAGAAACGCCCCACTGGATTGGCTCAGCCTCATTCTGGGTGTGGAAGGTCTGCCCTCGGAAAGATTGGAGCCAGGATGGAATAAAAGGGAGATGCAGAAGGAAGGCTCGCTTCTGCTTCTCTTGAGGAGCTCCAGTCCTCGTTTTCACCTCAGACGTCACCTCCGGGCTTCCACTACAGAGCCTTTGGCCTCCTGTTATGGACTCACACGGTGACCACACAGAGCTCCGGGGCTTCAGCTGGGTCCGTCGCATCCTCAGTGCACAGACAGTCCTTTTGCGCTCTTCCACGCCTGACTCTGGGCCGTCAGTGTAAGCCAATCTTGTAAATTCTTATATCTCATATTAAGCCTGTTTCTCCAGCAGGCACTGACACACAAGGTCCAAAGGGGGGTTGAAATATTCAGGAGTAAGACTGGAGGTCTAGAGGGTCACACACATGCCAGGCTGTACACGTAGCCAAGGGCCCGGCCTCTCACCACAACCATCTCCGGCTCTGTGCAAGCAGCACCTGCGGGAGGCGGGGCTGTGAACTGCCCGCACAAGCAATGACAGTGCACCCCAAGACGCAGAGTCCCGCAGCAAGGCAGAGGACGCACCATGAAGGCCCTTGAGGAAATCCACGTCCAACCTTAGCTGCCAACCACACTGTCAAGAGAGAGACTTGAGGGGCCACACAGCAGAGAATTCAGGTGTTACAGAAATGTGCAGGGAAATAACTGAACAAACACAGCAGGAAAACCCACAAACATTTGTAGGACTTCTGGTTCCCAGAGGTATTGCCTTATGTCATTTAAAATGTGCAACTTTCAGAAACAATAAAAACAGTGAAACACAAAACAACCAGGAAAGTGCAGCTAAGGGTGCTGGGGGTTGTCAAGGATAATTGTTTCTAAGGAGCCCAGATGCTGCACTCCCTAAACGGAGCCTTTAAACCAGTCACCAGAAATAAACCACACAGATATCGCAGGAAAAGAAGAGTGCAGACCAGACTCTGCGAATACAGGTGCAAACATCCTTAGTGAAATACTAGCAGACCTAACCAGAAATATATTAAGAGGGTTACACACCGTGTCCAAGTGGGATTTTAATGTTGGTTAAACATCTGATGATCAATCAACCTGATGTATCCTGTCAGGAGGAAAAAGGACAAAACCAACACGACGTCTCAGTAGATAAGAAAAAGCATTTGACAAATTCCAACTTTTATGATAAAAGCCATTCAAGACTCTATAAATAGAAGGAACCTTCCTCATCCTGATAAAAGACATCTGTGGAAATCTCACAGCAAACATCATACTTAACGATGGAAGACTGTTTCCCCTTAATCCTGGGAACACGGCAGTGATGTCTGCTCTCACTGCTTGCACTTGACATTTTACCACAGGTCCTAGAGAGAGAAATTAGGGAAGAAAAATCAATTTGAAGGCATCTAGATTAGAATGGGGAGAAACAGAACTAGCTCTGTTCACGGAGAGCATGGTGTGCGCACATAGAAAACCCTGAAGGACCCCTGCTCCTCCCCACAGCTATTAGGACTGATGCGTGATTTCCCAAAAGTTGAGTGGTACATGATAAATATAAAAAATCACCCATATTCCTATACACTTGCAATGAACAACCCCAAAACAAAATTAGAAAAAGCAAGTTCATTTGCAATAGCATCTAAAGGAACAAAGCACTTAGGGATACATTTGACAAAGGATGTACAAAACTTGCACATCCAAATGCAGAAAGCTGTTGGAAAAAAGAAAGAATTAAATAAATTTTTAGAACTCATCATAGAAATTATTAATATTATTGAAATAGCATTACTCCCCTGAACTGATACACAGGTGTGACACAATCTCTATAAAATCTTAAGTTCTGTTTTGCAGAAACTGCAAGATGATTCTAAAATCCACATGAATATGCAAGGAGCCTAGAATAGTCAGAAGAAGCTTTAAAAAGATGAGCAAAGTTGGACAACTCACTTCCCTCCAAAAATTTACTACAGATCTATAGTAATGAATGCAGTGTAGTACTAGCATACGTGGAAGCCAGTGGAATCTAGAGTCCTATAGAGTCAGTAGAGTTGGACATCCAGAAGAATCCTTCACAACCACAGTGGACTGATTTTTGATGAGTGTGACAAGATCATTTACTAGAGGAACAGAAGATCTTTTATTAGATGGTGTTAGAAAAGCAGGGATCATGAGCTGAAGGATGATACTGGACTCCTTACCTGCTGTGGCTTGTGTCTCGATGTTCCTCAAAGCCTCATGTGCTCATAGGTGGGGCTTTTCTGAGCTGGCTGGATTAAGGTTGTGTGGCACTAAATTAACCCACTAATGGGTGTAGTTCTGGATATGGATAATGAGAAGCCCCATCCCAGGTGTGGGTAGCATCACCCAAAAAACTCTTGTAGCCTGGATGGGATAAAAGGGAAAGGGAGGCTCATTGCTGCTGCTCTCTGCCTGCTGCCTGCCCTACCATGAGCTATTTCTCCCCTGTGATGCCCCTCTGCCATGCCTCCCTGCCTTGGAACCAGCTGACCATGGTCTGAAACTTCTACAAACTGTGAGCTGAAATAAACTCTTTCTCCTTTACCTTGTTGGTGTTGGGTATTTTGTCTGATCAATGAGAAAAATAGCTAAGGCCTTACCTCACACCGTAGTCAAATATTAACGCAAAATAGTCCAAGGTCGTTATTCTTATAAGTTAGACCTTTAGTTCTTACTAGAGTTAAAGCTATAACACTCTTACAAGAAAACGTAAGAGTCAACATTTTGATCAGGTTTGGGCAATCATTTCTCAGCTATCGCAAACCAAGTTGGGCTTCGTTAAAATTTGAATGTTTTGTGATTCACAAAGAGCCATCAAAGAAAATCTAATAAATGGGGCAAAATGCTGACAAATCATATGTCTGGCAAAATGTTTGCAGTCAGAATATCAGAACTGATCTTACAACTAAACAATAAAATGCCAAATAAATAAATTTTAAAATGGGTGGAAGATTTAAATAGGTATGCTGCCCACAAAAGATGTCCATTGAAGTGGTGGGGGGGCAGGTGAGAAAGCACTTCCCATGTCAGTCGTTCTGGAGACAGCCCCAGGTTAGTGCCTCGGAGGTGCCAAGGTGAGGCGGAGCTACTACCAGTGGAATGGGCTTCTTCGCAGAGTGGTGAAAATCTTCTGAAATCTCAAAGTGTTGGTTGGTGAACAATTGAATCTACTGGAACCCACTGAACTGTGTGCTACAGAGGAAAGATTCTTACAGTGTGTGAATTCTAGCTGATTATACTGTGAGTCACACTGTGCAGATGAAAGCGGGTCTTCATCAGGACAGAACTCTGGAAATGGGGGCTTTGTGTGTGGACCGGGAGGCTCAAAAGAAAACCTGGCTGCGTGACCCAAGCTGGCCAGTATCATTCCTTTTGCTTTGCGCATAGTACCTGTCAGCATCCGATCCACCACAGACAGTAAAACCCAGCCCTGCTGAGCCCCACCAAGGCCAGGGGTTACAGTCACATGTCCACAAAGCTAATGCAACAGCTGTGCAGGTGAGAGCTGGTGTGCAGGTGTCCAACCCACAGTGTTCATGGCTCAGAGACTCCCCTGGAGTTTGTGCCTATGGATTGTGGATTAAATATCAGTGGGGACGTTCTGGACCCTGTGTACATTAGGATTCTCTAGAGACACTAAGCCAGCAGGGTGCGCGTCTGTGTATAGAATTTACTGTAGTGAGGTGAGGAGGCATCAAGTACCGAGGTCTGCAGGGTGAGCCTGCAAGCTACAGACCCAGGAGAGCCGCTTGTGTGCATTTATTCTGAGGCTGGCAGGCTCGGACCCTGAAAGCCCCCTTTTCTGAAGGCAGGAAAAAATTGGATGTCCCTGTAGTAAGGCCAGTGGGCAGGAGGAGCTCCCTGCTAGGCAGGGTGGTTGGCTTTGTGTGCTCTTCACAGTTACAAGAGATTGAGTGGGGTCACCGACAACAAGGGAAATAAACTGCCTGTCCCATCCCATTTCTTTAACAGCCAACTGTTTTCAAAACACCCTCACAGCCACAGAATAACATTGGTCAAAATCTGGGCAAGCTGCGGGCTGTGGGCAAGCTCCTCCAGGGTTGGACACTGCCAGAGGCAGCAACCCTGGGTGTGTGGTTGACTCACACGGCAGAGCTTGGACCCAGACATCCCAGGGTGGGGAGGAGTCTGCCTTCTGCTCCCTGCTGATCACCTTCCCACTGGACTTGTCCATGTTCCCCTCAGTGTCCCCTTCTGCACTGATGGGAGCCAGGAACTCAGTCCACTTTGTATGAGACTGGACTTGGGTGGACATAAGAGATGGTTGCCAGAGCCATTTTTCTGGTGTCATTGTTGGGCTTGCTTTTGCGGAGTTTCACATATTCACCTGCATATTTGTTCATCTTTTCCTTCTAGTATCAAAGGGCTATGGGGTCATGTTACATTGTTTTTACCCCAGTTATGTGTCCTCTGCCCAGAGTATTGCATGGTATGAGTTGGTGTTTAATTATTTTTGAGTAAATATAATAAACCAAATTGTATATGAATAATTTATTTGTAAATAAGATAAACCACTTGGCTGCAGCTGAACTTCTGTTTTCCTGTAATCTGGGAGCTTCCCATGCCCTTCCTGCTACCACCCATGTCCCACTCACTGTAGAACAAGTGAGCCTTGGCTGAAGCCCAATCCTGAGAACCCAGTCCCTGGAGCCCCAGGCCTCCCGCCCATCTGCCTCTGCCGGGTTCCTTCTTGCTGGTTCTCTCTGCTCCTGGTTCTTGTACCCCAGAGGTCCACCTGTTTTGGTTCTTCCTGGTCTGTCCCCATGGGCCACCCACCCACACAGTAAGAAGCCAGCTGTGGGGGGTGCTGAGGCTGGAGATCGATTGCAGGTGCAGGACTGGAGCAAGGCCAGTCCAAGAACAAAGAGCCCCAGGGGGAGCCACGTGAACAAGTTGCTCCAGTCCAGAGAACACCAGGTGCCCGAGGCAAGCCAAGCAAACAGGTTGCTATGCAGAGGGGTGTCATGTGACATCAACCTGCCAATTGCATAAATAAAAGCACAATAGTGGTTGAGAAGCCCTTTTTTTTCCCACCAGGAGAGGACAATCTGCCTGACCTCAGCTTTGTGTATTCTGATTCTTGTCTTTATTTCTTCGCCCTCCACTGCCCTTTACCCTGAGAATTTCTGAGAGCTGCACTGGGTGCGGCACATGCCAACTGCCAAGGAAGCTGGGGTGGCCATGGCAGGCAGCAAAGCCCTGGAGCTTGGGGCCTCACTTTTCTTTTTTTTTTTTTGGTATTTTTGAGACAAGGTCTTGCTATGCAGTTCAGGCTGGCCTTGAACTCACTTTGTAGCCCAGGTTAGCCTCGAACTTACAACGATCCTCCTGCCTCAGCCTCCCGAGTGCTGGGATTACAGGTGTGCGCCACCACGCCCAGTAGGGACCTCACTTTTCTTTCTTCTTGGGAGAACACCAGATTCCTCTGCCCATGAACCCCACCCTCCACACCAAAACATCAGGGTCTCCCAGAAAGCGCCTTTGTGGAATACGGCGGCCCCCGCAGCAGCTTCTCAGGGCTGTGGTGCACACTAATCTCCCAGCTGTATCTACTACAGTGTTCACTTTTGTGGTTCCCCACCTACCCACAATAGCTGCATGCTGCGTTATGCAATAAGCACCAGTTGCAAAACCCATTAAAGGCCCCTCCTACATAGATTCACAAAACATCAGAGGCAGCAGCTGTCCCCCCAGGCCGTGGCCTCAGGCATGCAGGGCGACTGGCCCGTCAGGGTCTCCCTTCCTGCTAGGCACATCCTCCCTGTAGAATACCCACTTGGCAGATTCATCTCCAAGGTGCCCCTGAAATAATCACAGGTCTCTATGTGACATAGAGACATAGACACCTGGGACAGATGCTCCTGCCTCTAATCCTGTCCCTCTGCCCTCTTCATTCTCCCCTGCACATTGCTGCCTCAGACCTTTCTTCCTCCCAAAGCTTCCCTTCTTCCCCTTCTCTGTCAGATGAACCTCGGGCCCAACACGGCCCCAAGGCCTCTGGATGTTCCCTCCTCACCCCTCTGGCTGGGTCCACCCAATTCCGTACACGTCCATCCTAGGCCCTTAGGACCCTGCAGATGGGGCCTCTCTGCCTGGGGTTTCCTTCTGATTCCCCGCTTCTGAAACACTTCCTGCCTTTAGGACCAAGTCGAAATGTCCAGTCTTCAAGACCTCCCATCCTCCAGCCTAGAATTAATTCACCTCCTCTCTAAGTTCCGGCTGCTGTAAGACCTTTGCTTAGCTGCTGGGCCTGCCATGCTCCACCATAGGCACAGACCCTGGCACAGTTACTTCCTCTGGCCGCCTGCAGCCCTGTCCCAGGGGGCCTCCCAGTGCCCCGAAGCTTCGTCGCTCCCACTGTGGCCTGTGGCACCTGTGCCTCTGTCAGAAAGTGCGGTGGCCTCTTCCTCATTCCCCTGCTCATGCAGACTTCCGGACACTGCAGGTGGGCTTGGGAAATGCTGCTGGGCAAAAAGCATCAGGTAACATATGAGCAAAGATGGAGAATAATTGCCAGTGAGAATTCCATACTAATAATGCAAATAGCTCAGAGTTCATCCCCAAGTTTTTCTCTTGACCTGATTCTCAGCAAGGGGAACATAAAATCAAAGGTCGGCCTGTTTAGCGGGATGGTGGTGAACTGTGAAACTGCGGTTGGCAGCCAGGGAAGGCTGATTATATAGATTAGAGATGCACTGCTCTCGGCTTCCATCTCCGAGCGGGAGCAGTGGGAGGAGGGCGTGGAGCTGCTGGATCCTGTGATATTCCCGACCCTGTGCTTCATTTTCCCAGGAGTGTCTCCATCCACATGGGAGTCTCTGTGGGAGGCTGGCCAGGAATGGGCTGTTATCTCCTGGTTTAGAGTCCCCGCCCCCTCCCAGTGCTGGACCTTGGTCCCTCTGCATGAGCTTTTCCAAGCCTGCTGTGGTTGTCACATTCTTTCCCATTGGTCTTTGGGAAGCTTCTCAGAGGCCACGTGCATGATTCAGGGCTGTTTGCAGACACGGAGAAGGAAGCGGAAGGCAGGCAAGTCACCTGGCTCCTTTCCAGGTGACGCCTAGGTCTTGCGTGTGGCCAGGCTGGCATTCCTGATATCTGCGTCCCCCACGCACTCATCACCATGGGCTGCTGGTGACAGCTAGTGACTCCTTCTGTGCTTGGAGCCATGTGATGCATAGGTTCACGAGCAAACACTAGCATGGGAAGGAGGGAGAGAGGAGCTCTCCTGTCCACCCCCAAGGCACCTGGGGGTGGCTTCCCACCACTGGGCACCAGGATGGCACAGGAAGCTCTGCTCTCTGCCCCAGTCCTCCAGCCACTCCACAAATGTTCCATTACTCGTTCCCACACAGTGAGCCCCCAAAGACACTTCCTGCTGCTCACAGACTCGTGTCCAGGGCTGTGGGCACCTCAGTGGCATGGGCTCAGGCCCAGCACAAGTGCTCCAGATGGAGGCATCCGGGACATCAGCAGCTGAGCCCATACCCGCTGTGGTGGTGGAGCTGGACTTCCCAGGTGTGACGTTCTTCTGCACTTGGGCTTCGGAGATGACAGCCCTGGCCAATGCCCAGGCAGGGTGCCTGCAGCAGGAGAGCGCCAATGCTGGGGACACAGAGAGAACAGCTGATCCTCCCAAGAGGGCTCTTAGACCTCACCAGAGGCATAAAAGGATTAGGAAGCGAGGGGTAAGCCCAGTGCCCCCTTTCCACCGCCCTGTCTGGAAACACCCTGTTCCCACAGGTCTCCTTCTCACACCCGACCCCAGTGCAACTGCGGTGCGTGTCGAGTCTCTTTGCCACCAGCCCAAACAGCCTCACATCCCAGGTACAGTTAAAAAATAAGGACAGAATGAAGAAGAAGCAAGCTGCTCCATCCAGCCCCCCTTATGTCTCTGCACTGCCTGGTCCTGGCTCCACCCACCTCTCTTTTCTAGCGGAAGGACACCTTCCTTCAGCTCCCACCCCACCCACGGTTGATTACTCACTGGACAGGAGCAAGCCCTTAGTCTCGGTCTGCACCCACTTCTGGACTTTCAGTCTGGGTGTCTCAGGGGCTGCTGTGTTGTGCCTACATCTTCCCTGTGTCCCCACCCCCCTGGAGAGGATTTCCCAGAGAGCAGCACCACCAAGCTGCAAAGGTTGTAGAACTCGCTTTGACCTGTCTCCCCTCAGCCCTGCATCCCCTTCAGACCCATCTTCCCCACTCCTTGGCCCTCAGCGGTTTCCTGCTGTGTATGTGGGTGGTTCCTCTTCACAGTCATTCTCAGACCAACCTCACAGCTTCTGTCAAATCTATATCTATCATTGACTTAGTGATTTTCTTTAAATCTTTTAAAACTCTGCTGATATTTGATAACCTTGTCCTAAGAAATGAACATGGATTTGCGGATCCCTTACTTTTTATCTAACATTCATAGAAGTAAATCATAATCATGTGACAAGATTCCTGTCACACCTGGAAATGGCAGCTCCTGGTGCCCTAGGAACAAAGGCACCCTGCATCTTCCTTCACCTCCCTGGTTTTTTTCTGTCTAGAGGGGACTGCCTACAGACCCACCTTCCCCATGGAGCGGGAACTTTTGCATCTCAGAAGATGACCTACTCCCTTAGCACACATGAACCCAACCTTTCTTCAAGCCCACCTGCCACGGCCTCTCTTTCCATTCCACTCTATATAGATAAAGACACTGAGGCTCAGAGTGGCTAATAGCTTCCTGGGCATGCCCAGCTGGAGCTGAGGAGCAGTTCAGAGTCAGGTAGACCTTCTGTCCTGTCTGCACCTGTCATCCCCTGCCTGTGTTCCACTCCATCTTGAGCTATTAACTCTCTGAAATTCAACATCTCTTCTTTCAAGTGGAGCTGGGATTAATGTTATCTTAAGACTCAGGGAAGACACGTGGGAATAACAGAACAGCAAAAAGGATCAAACAACCCCAGAGGGAAGGGGCAGGAGTTCCTCACCGCATCTACTTGCTCTCTTAACTTGCTTTCAATACATGGGGCAGGACTGAGCTCCCAAAGTGACCAACAAGGGCCCTGGTATGTGCAGTAATAGGTGCTCAGTGAAGGTTTGTTCACTGAATCTGATGCAATTTCCCATTCTCTTCACCTAGACTTGCCAACCCCTCCTATCCTCGGTGGACCTTGTCCCTGTCCCATGTGGACCCAGCGCTTACCTTTCCCTCTGCCTGGCCACTCTCAGACTCCAGCAAGGCTTTCCGTGGTTCTTTTGGGGATTCTTCCAGTGTCAGCTCTCAGGAGCCCCACCTTGGCGTCCCCTTATCCTCCAGCATTGGATCCCCCCTCAGTCAGGGTGTGCGCCCTTTTATTGGTTGTTGTAAAGGTAGCAGCATCCCAATAACATGCAAATTCATGAAAATCGGGATTTGTTCTAGTGACTAAGCACTGCCAACACTGCCTGACACATAGTAGGAGCTCAAGAAAGTATTTGTAAGCTGAATATATAGACATAGCAAGAAGTCGGGAATAAAACCCACAGACAGCACCTGAGAATGGGTAGTGCCGGAACCGGGCTCTGTGAAGGCAGAGATGCTGTCTGCATCACTCTCTGGTCTGGGGCCCAGGACACAACCTGGCAAAACAAAACAAAACGACGAAAACCATCTGATCTCATTAAACCGATGGACCAATGAACATTCTCTTCTGCCAAGTTTTGCTTATTTTACTTCTTGGTCAACTCAGAATGTTAGTGTTTATGGAGGACAACATGACAGTTTGATTCCTCTGTATGGAGTAATTGTTTCCTGCTATGGATTCTGGACACCAATGGTCACTTCTAGGTCCCTAAAGTCCTGTCCTTTGTGGGCTCAGCTGGTGGCCCTGCACTCACCCACCTGGCCGGAGTGGCTCTTGTGGGACAGGTTGATCTGTGGTGGCCAAGCCCAGCCACTCCTGGAAGCCATGCTGCGGGGGAGGGCTCGGAGCATGGGCTGGGGACCTGGCTGACTCCCTCATCTTTACATGCCACTGGGGAAGGCCTGTCTCTTTATTACAGAGAATCGATATGGGTACAGTTGGTAGATTGTAAAACTTTATAGTTGTGAAGTCACACATTTTCCTAACTGGCCCCCAAAGAGAAATAAAATCCCACAGCAAAACTTAGGTGATGATTCGCAGAGGGAGGCGGCAATTCCCAGGCACCCAGGACATGAGGGCCGTTCAGCTGTCCTCTCTGAGCTGCCCACAGCCCCAGTGATGATGGTCCCCACATCCACTGACCAGGGGAGGAGGCGGCTGAGAGCTCACCCTGCACCAAGCCCTGGCCTGCGGCCGGGTGCTGTGCAATTGGAACATGAAACTGTCTTCCCTCACCCGCTGCTCCCCGCCACTGTGACCTGAGGATACCACAGGGACTCTTTCTGGGGACCAGAGGCTCCCGCTGCCCACACAGTGCTCATGCCTTTGGGGGGCATTGAGCCAACTAACATTATAAAATTTAACATTTTAAAATGTTCATCCCAGAACGTCACTTTATATAAGGCCACGATGTCCCAAGACACAGAATGTCCACACCCACAGCCCTGCAGAGGAAGAGGCAGCTTCGGATCCTGGCCAGCAGCCTGGAGTCCGGCCTTCCTGTGTCCTCCCCGCTGTCCTCTTCCGCCTGGGCAGGTCAGTCTGACCATGCCGGGCTCAGGACTCAGGGCTCCTGTAGGGTGCCTCTTCACCTAGCTCTGAGCCTCGGTCTCTAACTCGACCTGGTCTGGTGCTCACCAGGGGAAGATGAGTAGAGACTGAGCCTTTGGGAGCATGATGATTTCAGAGGAAAGAGAAAAAGCAGAAGGAGAAACCTGAAGCATAATGAATTAGAAAAGCTGTTAAAAGTAAAAATATGGGAACTGATGAAGAAAGTAATGTTCTAGAGTTTCCGCTGAAAAATCTATCAGTGTTATCTTTGTTTTTTTTCCCACTTCTCCTTGTAAGCTTTTAGAATGTCCACTACATCCTATTTATACTTTAATTTTCCTGTAACATGGAGAGTCCACTAAAAAAGTGTACACATACTTCAGCGCTTCGCTGTACTAATCAATGTCTGGAAGCTTGTGGCCACCACTCTGAGTACCTCTTATCATTGCAGAGGCCAAAGGCAACTTGTATTTATCTCATAATGTCTCCGTAAGTCTAGTACTAAAATATTTATACAAGGTTTTTCTTTTCCTGATATATGCTTTTTTGGCAGGCTCTATAAATACATAAGATGGTGTTTTCAAAGCTTTAAAAGAAATGACTTCAAATTTAGAAAACAGAATTTTTATCTAAACAGTCATTCATACATGAGGGTGTGAAAAAATGTTCTCAGGAATACAAGGCCTCAAAGCTTTGCTACTCAAAGGTCTACAACTGAAATGTTTGAATAAGAGAAAAACATGTGAGACAAGTAAATGCAATGGAGAGAGTTGTACATACCAGGAAATGTTGCTTTTCTTTAAAGGAATTGCAGAGTGTTGAGGCCAAGTAAAAACAGAAAATATATCCATAATGACCCAGAACTAAAGGGGCAGATACTAACCACACTGCAGGAACTCAGCACAGCCGTGATACCACACTAAAGTGCTTGCTGAAGTCTGTCTCACTGGGAAATAATAAATTAGTTTTCAGAAGATGAAGGAAGAAAAAATTTATAAATAGTAGACAGAAAATATTATGATTGTAGGAAATAGTCAAATATTTTAGCAAGAATAACATATGTAAGTAAATGAATATTACCACTTACATGAAAAGACTAGATTAGTTCAGAGCATATATATATATATATATATATATATATATATATATATATATATATAAAATTTACAAGAAGGACCCTAAACTTTCCTGACAAATATTAACCAGATTTCCTGGCATGGTAACAGTAATATACAATAAAATAAACTGTGATGCAACTGTATTATTAAGAATTTATCTACTTCATATTGTTGGGTTTACCTTAGCATGAAAACTTCTCTATTTACCTGAATAGATGTAAAAAGCTTCAATATCAGTTCATGTGAAGGAAAAAAGAAAGATAAGAGAAGAAAAGGAAAACAAAGCAAAAACCCTCAGCAAAACCAAAGATACTAGGAAACTTCTACAATCACTTCAATAACATTTGGAAAAACAACTTAGAATAAACGAAATATTTCAGGTTTCCCACTGACATTTAAGGTGTGACTTGCTGTCACACGCCTGGTTGGTGCTGTAATACTGGCCACAGCCGGGGCGTGCTGCAAGAGACAATAGCAGCAAACTCCGTATGAATTTACAAAGACAGAAACGACAGGTAAACCTTTAAGGATATCAGATATAAGATAAATTGAAAATCAAAAGCAAAAAAAGTCTCAAAGAAACTCAAACACTTGGAAATTAATCTAATAAAAGATGGACAAAACTTTTATATGAGTGTACGTGAAGAGGTGCTAAAATATTTCTTACCAATATATGATGTAGAATTTTAAGTGTGAGTGTGTAGAAAATTTTATGACCATTTTGACATTTCCACAATATTTTTCTTTTACCTAGAAGCATATTAATACAGACAAAAAGGTATAAAAAGACACAAAGGTTGAGAAGCACTGTGGTATATAACACCACATGTTATATAACACATGTGGTATATAACACCTATAATGGGAGAATTAAAACCTTACTTATGTAGAGAAACGTCTCATGTTTGTTCATTGGAAGGTTCAGTACTGTAGACAGGATAGTTCTTTCTTAACCCATTCACAGGTTTTTTTTTTTTTTTGGTTTTTCTCCGGTACCGGGAACCGAACTCACAACCTTGCGCTTGCCAGGCAGGCGCTTTTGGCGCTGAGCTAAGTCCTCAGCCCCCCCATTCACAGGTTTAATGCAAGCTCATTCAAAATTCTACAAAGATGTTTGTGTGTGTAGAAACTGCTAAGACGAGTCCAAAGTTCACATAGAAATGCAAACACGCTCAGGATCATCATGGAAACTTGAAGGAAAGCAGTTTTCTCTGACCCTGGTGTTCCATCGATGCTGGTGTGACACTGGGTCAAGCATGGACACACGGACCCGTGGAGCAAACTGGGAGCCAGATATAAATCCACACCCTCACAATCCCTAGATGTGTAACGAGCGGTTACTGCAGTGTGGCAGGAAAGGCCGGCCCTCCAGTGAGTGACAGCTGGTCATCTGGAATCCATATGAAAGTGCTATCTCATGCCATATGCAAACAAAAATGAAAGCTGAATTTTAGACCTAAATGTGACAGTGAAGCAATAAAGTTGTACAGGAAACAAAGAAGGTACCTCTATGGCCTTGGAGTAGTGAAATCTCAATATTAGAACTGCTAAGCATAGAGGAAAACCACCGATATGTGTGACCATGTTAAAGTTAGAACCATCTGCTCCTCATGAGACCCACTGATACATGTGGAAATCAAGAACTGGAGAGGGAGAAAATTTTTGTAAAACGTAGCACAAAAAATGCGTGTAACAAATGAGCGTATGTCTAAAACACATTCAAGATATGTTTCAAGAAATAATGTAAAGGCAGGCACCTCAAAGCGCTTCAGAGGAGACACTTGTAAGAGTGAGGGTTCAGGTACCCATAAAGTTTATAGAGAGCAGCTTCATAACCCGTCAGGGGACTGCAGATCAAAGCCACCATCCAACCCCACCGAGTGTCCACCATGTGCCCAAAATACAAATGACAGGCAAGAATAGGCTTTGGCCAAGATACACAGTAAATAAGCACACACACTGTTGTGATTGTCCATGGCCCCAGCGTGCTGGGCACTGGGGTAGGCTGCTGAGAGCCTGAGGTAAATACTTGGGGACCACTTAGGAGAGGGTTAAAGTGCGAAGGTGGGCATGTGACTGGTACAATTTGGAAAACATTTGGAAGAATTTGACTTTGGAAAACATTTGGAAGAATTCCCCACAGCAGAGCCAGTCCACATCTACTGCATAGTAACGTCACTCCTAGACTTGTGTTGCATAGAGACGTGTCCCAGTGCTGCAAAGACATACAGAAATACTGTGTTAAAGTATCAACAGGAAAGGGCTGGGCTAATGGAGACTTATTAGCAGAAAACGAGAGTGTCCAGGACACTGGGATAGACTAGGCAATCATTGAAAAGTCTAGGGTGCAGGAAATCCCCAAAGAGAACTCAGAGTGTCCGTGGCAGACAGGGGGATGGCCGTGCTCCACAGGGCCCAGCCCTGGCCCAGCTCCCTCGGGGAAGGAACTTATGGAGTAAACTATTCAGCAGGGTCATTGCGAGCTCACTCTGGTCCATTGTGTGGTCAGCGTCCCAAGGAACACTGGACTGAGAACACAGGCAGGACGGCTTCGACACACAGTGCCAGTCTGCCAACTCCAATGTCCCTCGAATAAGAGTTACCAGGCGGTCCAGTCCCTGCCTGCTCAGAATGTCCCCTTGACTTGGCAAGAGCCTTAGGAACAGAAGAGAACATTTCAAGGACATGGCGCCAGATGCACTAGTTTCTCTCAGGGCCAGCTCCAGGTGGGCATGTGACTGGTACAATCACTTTGGAAAACATTTGGAAGAATTCCCCACAGCAGAGCCAGTCCACATCTACTGCATAGTAACGTCACTCCTAGACTTGTGCTGCACAGAGACGTGTCCCAGTGCTGCAAAGACACACAGAAAGCTCGTGACAGCATGCCTCATGGAGCTCTGCAGTCCACCAGGAATGGAATGGAAGCCTCACAGAATATTCGCACAACAAGACACTCTGGGAAGCAGGTCCCAGAAGGAAGGTGTTACTGTCCTTGAAGGAGTGAACATCAGTGGGACACCAAGGGGACGTGCAGCTGATTCTACTTGTAGAAAAGACAAAAACAGGAGAAGCTGGTCAGTAGTGTTGGAAGCCAAGATGGTGGCTTCCCTTGGGGACAAGGACAAGCTGGTACTTGGTATGGGACAAGGTGATCTGCAGGAGTTGGGAGCATTCTGGTTGTGGTCATGTGGCCCCAGAGGTTGATGTTTCACTCCCTTTCTGTACCTCTGTTATATTTCAGTAAGCATTTTGCTTACCATATGAACTCTTACATATGATAAAATGCCATTAAGACATCACTGCTGGAAAAAAAAGAATATTTACAACAACAAAGAGATCTGGAAATATGTAGAAAAAATTATTCTGAAGCAGAGCACCTTAGAAAAAGTCCTTTAATAATAAAAAATGAGATGTAGGAGCCAGGCAACAGCACTTCATACAATATGTTGAAAATCCTTATCTGCACAAAAGCAGATGAACAGCAGCAGATAAAAGAGACACGGATTGCAGAAGAGATAGTGAACTATTGTTATGTTCAGAGTAAATAATTCCCTGCATAGAGGTCAATTTAATCTATAGAAGAATTATTAGAACTCACAGAAGAGTGCATCAAAGAACATCAGATAAAAACAAAAAGAAATCTGAATCTGTGGACTTGAGTTAATAATAAAGTATCAATATTTGTTTATCAATTGTAATAAGTGTGTTACACTAATGTAAGATGTTAATAACAAGAAAAATGGTATGAGCTTCAGAATTTTTTGAGTAAGTCTAAACTTGCTCTCAAAGTTTATTTTCAAAAATGTCATCTTTATGGGTAGGAAGATCTGGCAGTGTAATGATGTCAATAATTCCTACCAGAATGTGATATTTAGATCGAATCACTTTCCCAAATTTCCTACCGAGGTTATTCCTAGAACTTAAAGATGATTCTAGAATTCATACGGAAAAGTAAAGTATGAGGGGATCCAGGATGGTACTGAAGAAGGGTCAGAAGAGAGAAGATTTTCTGACCCTTTAGATTTACCTGATGTCCTAACACTTTGGGTGAGGGCTGGTGCTGGGGATGCACTGGCCAGAGAGGCCTCAGAGAGCCCCGGGTGTGTGTATAATGTGGGCTTCCTTGTATAGTAAGAGGGGCAGCAGAGATGAAGAAGAAGATGGTTTGGCTGTATGAGCTGAGCAGCAAAAAAATGAACCCCTACCTCACACTGTGTACAGCAGTCAACCCCAGATGACTTACTGAATGATGGGAAAAGCTAAACTCTAAATGCATTCATAGAAAAAAAAAGTAACTGAGTACCTTTTAGGCCTCAGAACAGAGGCTGTCTCAGCAAATGCTCAGCTCATTAACGAACACTAGAAATGAATAGACTTGAACATATTTAAAATTCAAAAACTTTATTCATCAAAACAAAACTTGTGGAAAGTAAGAAAATAAGTTATGAACTGGGAGAAGTTTGTGGAATTCAGAAGCAAGAACAAATTCCCACAGAAAATGTGCATGGAATTTCTTTATCCACACCAAAAGTGAAACAACCCAATGTAAATGTGGCCGAAATGCTTGAACAGGTGCAATATACCAAAGGGAAGTGGGTGCTGTACACAGCAGGGCGTGCCTGGGCCAACAGGAATAGGAAGAGACCATCCAGGCGGGCAGACGGGTGTCCAGGAACTGCTGCGTAATCATCTGATGGACAGAGGTCCGTTGAAACCAGAAAGGACACACCCGGGAGAGAGGTGTGCACAGGCTATTCACACATAGCTGGAAGGAGCACACTGCACCAACCTGCAAACGCTGCCCATGCCAGCAGGCCCCTGACTGCCGCTTCTGGACACCTGGCCCGGGCTTCTTGTGTTCAGTTCTCTGAGTGTCATGCATGTTCTCATCCCTGGCATCTCCTGGGGGTCCGTGTTCCACCGGCTCCTGGCTGTTCATGAGCCACATCATGGTGTTGCTGTTCCAGTGAGCTGAGATGCCAAAGTTCCCACCTTAGCAATAACTGAACATGTGTGTGGAGCAGTGAAGACCTGAAGGTCAGGGCCCAGGACTGCGTTAACAGTACCGGCCAAGAGTCTGCATGCAGGTGCAGTCTGCAAGCCTGGTTGGGGCAGCAAGGACCAGTGTCCCACCCTCCAGAGCGCTCATCACAGCTCCATGGCATCCCAAGAAGCCGCCATTGGAAGGGAACATAGGCAACTGCGGGATCCCCATGGACCACAGAGACAGAGAGGGCAAACCGGAAATGGCAGTCCATCGATGAAAGGATGCCCCACCTGGAAAGGAGCGCCTCAAAACAGCTCAGAGTCCTCGAATGGAGTGTGGACTATTTGCAGATGAGGGAATCAAAAGAAAAAAACAGCCAGAATTAGCAAACAAATCTCTCACTTTCATCCTGTCAGAAAGAGTTTTTTAATAAATGGAAATGTTTGCACAAGCACATGAACCCAGGAATTAACTGTAAAACCAGGGATGAAAATTGTTTGTGATGATTGAGTTTTAAATAAATAGATACATTGTTAAACTGATTTCATTACAGGTAGTGTTTATTTTTAATACTATCATCTTACCCATTTTTCTCCTGACAGTTTATAGGCTAGTGATGTGTGCTTAATTTGTGTGTTTTCAAAAATGTAAATTTCTGTTGAAATTTGGTGAAATGCTTATCATTTCGGTATTTGAAATATATGATTTCGTTTCAACATTGCTTAATGAGGGTTCACAACACTTAAAACTGATATGTACATTTGGCTGCACATAAAATAAACAGTCGTCCCCTGGTCGGTGTCTGCAGGGGAGTGACCCGGGTCACCCAGCACCTGTGCAGAGACCCAGCACTGCGTAGGTGATGCCAGCACGGCTCGATAACATGTCCTGCCCCGTGGGGTGCGAGGCTGTTTTATGCTGTGTTCTGTAGAGAATCGTGACCAGAAAAATGTCTGTATTCAGGAGAGATGTAACTTCTATTCAGATATTTTGGATCCAGACCTAGTTGAATCGGCAGATGCTGACCGGGGGCACACAGGGTCCTCTGAGCTCTGTGGTCAGCGTCCAGGCTCAGCCGCAGGTCAGGATCCTGACTGCCAGCCTACAGCGACCCGGCCTCGGGCTGGACCTCGGCTCGCCCTGCCTCAGCCCAACCTGTACCTAGCATCCTTGGTACTTGGCTGAGCCCCGCAGGTCTAGCCTCAGCTCCCTAGGGTTGAGGTGTGCCCAAGACAACCTCTGCCCTCTCTGTGCTACACCCAGGCTTATTTGCTTTAAAAGATTAACCCACTGAGCTTAGGCAGCTTATTGTGTTGCTCACTGTCTGCCCCCACTGCCATAAAATCCGGGGGATCACTGGGGCGGGGAGGCTCACGTCTACCCTCGAGGACAGTATAGGAGCTGGTACAGAGTGAAAGTGAATAAACGTTCACCGATCAAATGCACCAAATAAATAGGAGTGTGGTGAGGAGGCAGGAGGAGGGGAGAGGCAGGGTGCAAACCTGTGGGAAACCCAGGGGGAGACACAGCAGGGCCAGGCTCCAGCACACAGGGAAGCTGCAGCAATGTCCTTCACAAGAGAAATGCGTGTGACGTCCTGGGAAGCTTAAAGCATAATTCGCAATGTTACTCCAGATGCTAAAGGAGACTTTTATTCACATATTAAAAGTGCACTTCATATGCCAGGAAAAATTGGAAAAAAAAACTGATGTCAAGTCAGCACTGAAATATGCCATGCTGCAATTGATTGAATAGTAAATAAGCAAGTTTTGAAAATGTATGCTGAAAGATTAAGTCCTCCATAATCATGTGTCAAAGAGAGAGCAAGGACTGAGTATCCAGCTGGCCTCTATCAGCAAGGCAGTGCCAGGCACCCTCAGCGGCACCGGCGGCTTGGGCGCTGGACCTGTGGCCTCGTGGGTCCGCACGCCACAGTGCAGGGTGCTCCGCGGGGTGAGGCGTGCTGGCTCACCAGAGATGGCAGGGAAGGTGTGATCGTTGGTGTGTGCCTGGACCCACACAGGCGCTTACAGCACTGAGATGGAAATGAGAAACTGAACATTTCAGAAGACAACAGCAGAGAGTGTTTGAGAAGGGTCGCTTAAATAAATAAAACACAAGCATAAAAGAACTTTTCATTAAACGTCACCATAAAGAGGGTAAGTTCAATGCAGAGATATACTTAGTTATAAAGAACTGAAGCTTAAAATATGAAATGCAAAGTTTTTCCCAGTAGTCAATGGCTGAAAGCAATCCTGATAGGCAACATGGACAGATAAGCGTTCTGCGGAGGCGCAGATTGAAAGCACAACCCACGCACGAATAAACGAGGCACCTGAGAGATACACGGGGACTCAAAAATCAAAAACCGTAATTCATGTTTCTTGCCAAAAGCATGGACAGTTTTTTAAATTGGCATTTATAAACAAATTTGTGAAACAGTGAAATTGCTTAAATTTTGCTTTTTCTAAATACTGCAGAAATGAAAAAAGTTGGCCGCACCTTGTTAAAACTAAATACGTTCATAGCCTGTGGTCAAACGTAACCACTTGTACTGATGGATCCCTAAACAACAGCGATAACAACAACTGAGACCCGAAAGTCTACAGCGGCGCTGTTTGCGATACTGTGGACCTGGAGACAGGTGTGGACGGAAGGAGCAGAGGCCTGTGACGAAGGGTCTGCTCTGGGCGGGACGCTGCACGTGGCACAGCTGTGACTGCCATGTGCGCAGCGACCAGACCCAGAATGTGCAGGTGTGCCTCAGGCCCCACACCAACCCAAAGAGCGTGGAGGAAAATGCAGAGAGACCCGTCCACCTGGCGCACTCAAACCGCGTGAATGGACCGAGTGTGTGCGGATAACTGGGCCGAGCAGGCCTCACTTCAAAGCAGGGGGGCGATGGAAAATCCAATAAGCCTGCTGCCACAGCAGTGTGACTCTGTAACAAAGTGGTGGAACTGACACTAGAAACCTACTGCTCACATGGGCACAAATCTCACTGGGTTGATAAAGATAAAAATAAATACGTAAAGAAGAAAAGGCCTAGCAGTGGTGCAGTGGTGGCTGCTGCTCCCCTGCTCCCCCCCTGCCAGGCTCTTCATCTTGAGGGGTGTCCTCTGGGGACCCATTGGTGGGGACCCAGCAGCACCTCTGAAGAGGCCCCACGCCCTGCGGCCACCTCCCTGCCCTTTTACCCTGCTCCCCTTGGCACAGACAGCCTCAGAGTGTGTCCCCTCCGGCCTCAGCACACCTGGAGACACCCCCCCCCACCCCCGTTCATCCAGCTTTCCTGTTGTGACTTGGACTAATGCAAGTGATTTTTATAAAAAAAGCAAGGAAAATTTTAAAGTAATTTTAGAGTGAGACTTTTTAAAGAAACTAACATTGAAATATTAACCACTCAATAGAAAGATAATAAAAAGATTTAAATGAAAATTTCACCAAGAAAGGAAATAAGAACGTCACTTAAAACAATGAAAAGACTCTCAGATCTCTGATAAACCCTGTGGATGCTGACGCTACAATAAAGTATCGTCTGGAACTAAGTCAGATTGATGAACCAAAAAGCCAAGTCCCTAAACAAACACCACGGGCACTGGGGTGGGCAGAGGGGCTGGTCAACTGGTTACTCTTACAAATCCCGGAGGACAGAGTGAAATTTCCCAACCCCTTTGCATAACAGTTTGGCAATATTTGGGGAATTATGAAGGTGGCTGACCTCTGCCTCAGGCCCTTTGATGCTGGGAATTGCTGGTGAAAACCCTGGGCCGTGCCAAAGGGCTCTGATCGGTGATGCTCCTGGGAGCAGAGTTTATGCCAGCAAAAATAAGGGCATGAGCAAGTGTCTGTGAACAGGGAGGGGACTGGCTAAATAAATTATGGTCCCAGAATACGGTACTATGAAGTCATTAATTTTTAAAATGGAACACTGTATTTACGGGAAAGGAAACAACCTCCGGTGAGTCCTGGGTAAAGCAGGAAGAGCAGCACGGTGCGTGTACCATGAGGCGTCCTTGCTTCAGACAAAAGGGCGTCCGAGGCAGCGTGTGTGCTTACATGCACACGGGAGGCCGTGGAAAGGTGTCCTAGACCCAGGAGCGCAGAGGCTGGTGCCAGGGAGGAGGGAGATTTGAATTGTTTTATTTTTGTTTTATTTTTGATTCACAAGTAATAATTGAACAGATTTATGTGGGATAGTGGGATATCTCAGCAAATGCACACATTGGGCAAGGATCAAATCAGGGTACTTGGTGATCCACCCGCTCAGACATTGATCGGTTCTTCCTGGTGGGAACATCGGCAACCCCTTCTCCAGCTTCTGTGAAGTATTAGGCTCATTGTTGTTAATTGTTGTCACCCAGCGGTGCAGCGGAGCAGCAGAACTTTCCCTCCGGCTTCCTGCTTCTTTCCATAGCAGCCTGTTGGGTCAACGTCCTGGGGAAACATAAAAGAAACATCTGCCTCTGACAGCCCGAAGAACGACTTGGACAACCCAGCTTGCCGAGGGACGGGCTTATTAGCGGTCACTCAAAGAGAGGTGGAAGACTTGGGGCTGGAGCACCACTGAGTCACCGGTCACCTGTGCTGGGCTGGAGTTCTGATTAAAACAGCAGAGCAGGATCAAAAGCAAGAACGGTCCCTGGGGAAGTGGCATGCACTCCACGCCCTGCAGGAAGTAGCCGGCACCGTCCAGCATGGCGGTGGATGACCTTCTGTGTTGTAGTCGGTAGCACGGACTCAGCACCTGACAGGTCCTCTGGGTGCTACCCAGGGCCCACCACAGGGTGGAGTTCCTTTGGGGAGGGCCCAGAGGACAATTCTCACCCCACAGCTCTCCCACTCCGGGGCACTTGTCCAGCTGAATGGAACCACACACCGAAGAGCTGCCTGCGAGCCCATGGCCACCACAGCGCAGTTCACAACAACCAGGGCACAGCCAGCCCAGGTGCCGTCAGAGGATGGTGGCTACAGAAGCTGTGGTGTCTGTGTGCCATGTAATACCGACCCCCAGGAAAAGGAGGCGATTCCATCGCCTGAACCACATGGGTGAGCCTGGGGAACGTGAGCTAGGCCCAGAAAGGCACTGGATTTTCGGTAAGTGGACCTTCTGTTTGTGTTTAAGGTGACCCTGTCCTGTCCCTGTTCCCTTCCCGGGGGTAGCTGTCTCAGTATGTATTGGATCTTCTCCTCTACAGATCCTGGTTCTGTGAGGCCATTGAGGGCCGGTGTCCTCCTCCTCCTCCCTCATTTGACAAAGACAGTGAGTCACACTGAGTGAGCCCTGATTATGGAAAGGCTCTTAAGTATGGTTTCCATCACCACCATCACCACCATCACCACCATCATCATCATCCACCATCATCACCACCATCACCACCATCATCAGCAGCAGCAGCGATCATCATCCTCCTCCCTGCTTAATTCGCCATTGCCAGTCCCATTGTGTGATTGCCTGGATAGAGTTCCCACCCCTGGGACTCAACACCTGACACCTTCAATTTTAAGGGGGCTTATTTGGCTCATGTTTTAAGGGGATTCATCCCAGCTGGCTCCAAGGCGGGAGTATATGACAGAAGGGTGTGGAGGAGCGAAGCTGCTCTGTCCATGGGGACCAGGAAGCAGAGCAGGGAGCACCTCCAGAGAGGAAGCGGCCTGGGGCTTATATAGACCCCAAGATCATGCCTCCAAGGCCCACCCAGACACAGCTTGGAGCCTGTTTTCCTAGTCCCATGAGTGACTTCCAAACTAACTGAGTTAACAATTCAGCTTAACCGTCACAGTAGATGGGGCGGGGGAAGCCCAAAGAAGTGAACCTATTGACCCATACAAAGTCACAAAGTCAGCTTCCGTAATCAGGATCCCAGCCCACTTTTCTGGGACTGGGCAGAAGCCATTGGTGGTACCTGCCAGTCACAGAGACGGTCCCCCATCCCTGGCATACTTGGGTGACGAGTGCCCTGTCGCTACCCGGGCTACTGGGAGCAAGAGCGGCAATTCCCACATTTAACAGTCAGTCCCTCCCCTCATGGTTCTGGGCCTGGGAATGTCCAACAGCTGCCCGGGAAAAGAAAACACCAAGCTGGATGGAGCAGAACCCCAGCCTGGAGAAGAGTAAGGGTCAGATCAGGAGCCAGGGGACAGCAGGTGGCAGAGCCAAGACCATGCGCCAGCAAGTGGAGCTGTGTGCAGCTGGTTGCCCTCACCCCCCTGGGCCCAGGTGGCCATGGTGGAGGGAGCCAGAGGGTGCAGGGACAGCAGGTGAGGCCAGGCCTCCCCCTGGAGCTGCGTGCGGCCTCTGTGTGTCCACAGTGAGCCAAGGGTGCTGGGGACAACTGCTGTACCCGAGTGACCAGGGCACTCAGACTGGCACCAGGCACTTCACAGAGGATGCCTCCGTCCCCGGAATGCATTCTGGGCACCTCTGCAAGCCGTGCACAGTGTGTCCTGAGTGTGGGCCACAGGAGGGCCACAGCAGGGTGACTCTGTGACCCAAAGGCAGAGGAGCCAGCAGAGCCCCGCAGAGCCAGCTGCGAGTTCCAGCCGTGAGTCCCAGCAGGCCTGTCACCCTCGGAGGGCACAGGGGACGAGGCTGGGCCTGAGAAGCAGGACTGGGTTTCCCAAGGGCAGAGAGCACACCTGCCCCGCAGAACCTTCAGAGGAGCCCGGGAAGCGTGATGCCCCCGATGCTCAGGAGGCGGCCCCCCTCTCTGAACCGCAGGTGTTTGGGACTGATTTCTGGCTTTAGGGATTGGGGGACGCAGACGCGGGAGGAGCTCATCTCACCAGTGAGGGTGCTGGCAGTTGAGGGGTGCTGGCGGTTGAGGGCTGGTGCTCTGTGTGTGCCTGTGGCTAGGGGCACAGTGCTGCCCCCTGCAGGCATGACGGCTCCCCTCATAGATGAGGAAGTCCTTCAGCTCTGACTAACCCCATCGTCCAGTTCCCGGGGCCCGCTCTGGCTACTGCTTCCCACTGTGCCTCCTGGGGTGAGTGGGGTGGGGTGTGTGGCAGAGGACGTGATGGCCAGCAGGGACCAGAGACAAGGGGTGCCCTGAGGAGGAGAGGCCGAGGACACTCTGGGGACTACAGACCCCGTGCAAGGTGATCAGAACACACCGGAAAGGCTGGATTTTAGAAATCGAACCTAATCTGTGGTGGCAGTTCCACTGCTGTGCAGCCTCCTCAGATCCTCTGTTTCGCTTCAGACACACTCTTCCCATCATCCCTGCCACCTCCTGCAGCAGCTCTGGAGTCCTCCTTCCTGCGTGTCTTCAGCCAGGCAGTCCTGGCTGCCTCCATGTCCTAAGTGGATTCAGAACGTTTCCCTCTCACGGTCATTTTGACTTTGGGGAAGAGCCAGAAATCGCACGGTGTCAGGTCCTGTGACTCAGGAGGGTGGGACGCACACCGTGTTTTCACGGGGGCCTTTCTGCTGGCTGGCCCTCGGCAGCAGCACCCACTGTGTCTCTGTGCTCCATGTGCAGCCCCAGCTGTGGCTGTGGACATTCACACGTGAGGATTCCAGATCTGGCCATGAAGGGACAGAGCAGGACAGGCACCCCGACTGACCCACTCCACTGCATGGGAGTGATGCAGCTGCCTTCCTCCAGCAGGGACAAGACGGTGGCATCCACGCCAGGGCTCCCCAGGCTTCGAATCACACGCAAGCCCTTTGCTTCCAGGGTCTCGAGGTCAAGGACGCTGTGTTTACGAGGATGAGCCTCCCTCTCCTGCACCCTCAGGGGCTGCAGATGCAGCCCACAGGCCGGTCCTGAGTGCCCGGGCTCTACGGCTCTGGGTCCCCTGGGTCAGTCGGGGTGCCTGTCCTGCTCTGTCCCTTCATGGCCAGTTGTGAGCCTGTGGTTTTCTGCCCCTCCTGCCCTGGGCACTGCCTGTGCCGGGTCCTGGGGCTCCCATGCTCTGCCAGCACAGCAAGGCCCCCTGCACTCCAGCAGGTCACACACAGAGAGCCTGAGCATGGGGGGGAGTGTCACCGTGTGGCCTGGGGAGGTCCCGTGCAGCCCAGGGTAGGGACAGTACCTGCCTGTCTCTGGGGCTGGAGTCTCCGTCCTTTGCTTTACTCCCTTGGGGAGCTGTGCCCCCCTCTTCAGAAAGTGAGGCCAGGCGCAGTGACAGGACACAGAGGGCACTGCTTACCAGGCAGTGGAGACGCCAGCCTGCAGGTGTCCTGAGTGGTGTCCCTGCCCCCAGCCTTCCTCCGGCTCCGCAGGCCCTGTCAGTCTCGGCCGGCCCCCTGTCTGCTGCTGCTGTTCCTGGAAACCGGTCCTCCTCGAGGCCCAAGCCTGTGCTCTGCAAAGCGGCCTGAAGGTCCCCAAATCCACGCACAGCTCCATCTTGGCACTGTCCGCTTCCTACTACGTCCTGCAGCCTGCAGAGCTGACGTCCCACGGCCCTAGGGGGTGCGGGGCTGGGACACCAGACAGTACCCAGCATCGGGGCTGCTTAGGGGCCTCCTGGCCGCATCCTTGGTGCTGGACTCCACCCCCAGTCCCTGGAGCCCTGGATCCTCAGCCCTGCATGTGGTGGGGGAGGCCCAGGTCCCCGTCACAGAATGCAGCGCGCCGTGCCCTGTGACCCACCTCCAGGCAGCTGCAAGGAGATGCCGCGTTTCCTTATTTGGTTGTTCTATTTCAGCTCTTTCGTGAGGCGCAGTGGGGCTGGCAGGCGTGGGCGTTCCTGATGAGGGGCCCGTGGAGACCTGTGCTCGCCCCCGTGCCCACACCCTCGCCCCCAGGCAGCCTGGGGAGACTCCTGCCTGCCCGCCTTCACCGCGCTCCCGGAGTTCCCCTCTGTCTGCGCAACACACCGCAGCCCGCTGTCCCCACGTCCCAGCAGCGTGGCCGGCAGCCCCACCTTCAGCTCCAGGTCCCCAGGAAACCACTTGCACTCGCGTCATTTCCATCCCAGACCCGGGCCTGTTTGTAAAGGGGCACACCGGGACAGAGGACTTGTCTTGGTCCTGGCGGATTGGCTGTGAAGGCCCTGGAGCCGTGTGGAGATCTCCAGGGTGGGGACAGAGTCCCCTGGGGAGCAGTGAGGAATCCCCAGCAGTCCTCCCCGGAGCATTCTGCTTTGAGAGGAGCTGTGAGGAAGCTTACACTGTGCTCCCTCCCGTGGGAGCGGGACTGCCGCATTCCTCGGGACCTGGCCCGGAGCTTACAGGGTGAGACTTGCACCTCAGCCCCACCGGCGCTGTGGCAGGTGTGGCCCTGTCCTGCTGACCGTCCTTCCACATCCCTGGGTCCACGCAGCTGCCTCCCGCTGGCCACACCTCCTGCGCAGAGCCACTGTCCGGTCGTCTGCTGTCCCTCCTGGCAGTGCTCTCTCCTCCAAGTAAACACTCACCTTTGTCTTCACCCTGATCTCCGAAAATCCTCTCGCACCTGCCCCTGGCTGCCGCAACGCCGTCCCCCTCCCTGGGCTCTTAGTCACCGCTGCCCACACCGACTGACTCCCCAGGGTGGAGAGGGGCTGGAGGTGACACTTCCTCGGGAAACAGGTGCTTTGCTGTAACGGGGCCGCAGCAGCCCCCTGCAGAGCCCGGGGCTGGAGAGCATCATTAACAAGGTAGCGCAGCCCAGCTTTGAACTTGGAAATCGTTACAGAACCTGGGCTTGCAGCGTCTCCCCAGAGGCTCGGCCTTTCCTTTGCTGTTCTCCTAATAAGCAACACTCTTCCAAAGTTTCCATATTTAACAAACATCTAAAAAACAAAACCATCCGCGAATGTGCTCATCTCTACCTCTCTGCCAGGGAGAAAATATGCCGCTAGTTGTTCCCTCGCATTCGGGCGCCAGGAAGGCTGCTCGGGGGCGCAGGTTATGCGCCATGTGCACACTGTCTCTGAACCAACAGAGGTTCCAGTCAGCGGGCCCCGGAGAAGGAGCCACTCACAGCCACTGAAAACCAGAGGCCAAGACTTCCGCTGTGGTCAGGGAGGAAAGCGAAGCCCCCTCTTCCAAACTTTGGAAGCAGAACTCTGAATCTCTTGGAGGAATTTTCTAACCTAAAGCCGGGCTAGCTTGCTGCTTCTGCAAGAAGGTGGGTCTGAGACAAAGGCCAGCTTCCCGGACTTCCTGGGGCTCCCCACCTCCACCCGGGGCCCAGGGACACGGGGAAGCCCCACGAGACCTCTGAGGGGTGCACAGATGCGTGACAGAACGCGGGGGCCTGTGCAGGACTCTAACCGGGGAGGTTCACTCCCACCTGTCTCTAGTCAGGTCGCGTTTGATGAATGGCTTTGAAAATACACAGAATCTCCTGCATGAGGCGGAAGGCTTATGCTTGAAATATTGGTTTTTATCTTATTTGGAAATAATTATTTGGATAAATATTAATCTGGGATGACAAAGCAGCCGAGAAGCACAAAGAATACCAACGAGGAAGCGGACGGGGAGGCTGCGTCGTCTAAGCAGAAACCTGTGCCTACTCCGTCTCCGCAGACAACCCCCACTGGCGTCCCACGCCGCCCTGCCTCACGGGAACTTTGTGTTCGCTCCCTGAATGTGGGAGGAAGACACAAGCCAGGGAGTACAAGTCTCCCCCAAGGCCCTTGTGTGGCGCAGAGGGGACAGATGGACACCAGGAGGGGCAGTGTGCAGGGGAAGGAAGTGGAGAGTCGCAGGCAAGAGATGCTGTGTGCGCCCCCAGGATTCACAGCCGTGTGTGCTGCTCCAGGAGCCGTGACCCGTGGCTGCAGGCGGTAGCGTTTCCTCATGTTCTGGAGGCCAGACATCAAGGCCGAGGTCCGCCGCAGCGCTGGTGTGTGACAGCGATGCTCTCCAGGTGCCTGCATTGGTCCTGGCCATGCACTGGGTGCTTGAGTGACAGAGGGAGCGGGTGAGGCTGCTGCGTCCGAGCCACGAGGACACAGTGTCCGTCAGCTTGTTCTTGCTGCACAAAGTACCTGGCGCCAGCTGCTGGGAAAGAAAAGTGGTTTATTTCACTCACGGCATGGAGTTCCGGGTCACAGCGCCCAGTTGGACTCCGCTCTGGTGATGCCCCGGGGTAGGTGGCCGTGGCAGATGACTGGCGTGCCACGGCTGATGGCCGCATCTGAAGCCAGAAGACTGGGAGATGGTGGGAGGGGCCTGGCTTAGTCCTTTTATGAGAACCCCAGCTACGACCTCGAGGTCACCCAAGAATGCCCCTCCAGTGACCCCTGGGGTCCCACCCCCCCCATTGGTGTCCCTCTGGGGACTGTGCCTCTCATCCCAGCGGACCCTGGAGACACCCGAGCCATCTCAAGCCACACGGACAGGAAGGCCGTCTTCGAGGGATGCTTCCTCCGGTCCTCAGGGCTTCCTCAGAGTCCCACCTCCAAATTCAGCCCCCCGGAGGTTCAGGTTTAAACAGAGAGTTCCGGGGACACAGCTATCCATTCCATGACAGTGAGCCAGGCAGCCAAAGGAGAACAGCGGTGAGGGCGGCTTCTGGGAGATGCCAGCTCGTGGGGTAGAAGTCCCACCAGAGCTGAGCTGGGAGAGGAGGCACGGGGGCGCACCCAGGTCCACAGCGTCACATGTGTGCACACGTGTGTGAATATGTGTGAGTGCAGAGCTCTGGATCACTGCGGGTTGGTGTCAGCGCATGTGTGCTGTGCACGGGGGGGGGGGGTGTGCACAAATGCTTGCTTGGCGGGAGCAGCTGGGGGCCTATCCTGGGGAAGGTGCCGTTGGAAAGAGCACGGCGTCCGCAACCACAGGGCAGAGAGCGGGTACCACCTGCTCAGGGGCGCTCATCCCCGAGAGATTCTGTCTACCAGGCACGGCCGTGGTAGAAGGGGCCAGGCCGGAGGCCAGCAAGACGGGGCCCCGAGCACCCTGAAGGGGCAGCTTCCGAGTCTGCGGGGCTGGAGGAGACACAGGAGACACCAGGGGGACTCGGTGTCCAGCAGTTACCGGTGGGCAGGCCCCTCGCATGCAGGTGCCGTGGGTTGGTACCTGGCACGAAGCAGAACCCCACGCTCATCCCCCCCGTGCTGTCCACTTGGGGGCTCACCCGGGCTCAGAAGGGGCATTTGTAAACCTACTGCAGGAGCTAACAGCACAGAGATGGCTCAGCAACAGAAATCAGACCTCCGTTACTATTTTTATATTATATAAACCCTTCACATGATTATTTCATGTAATCAGTACTTTGTTCAGGTTACTAACGTGGTTACAATTTCCTGTGCTCAGCGGTCCTCTCAGCATCATTTTCCTCCTCTCTCCCTACACACAGGCGCACAGACTTTCTCAAGCGACATGAATCCTGCCAGGTTTCACTACCTGAACGCGTCCTCTGCGGTGGAGCTGAGTGGCAGTCAGGCGTGGAGGTGGGGGTCAGGCGTGGAGGTGG